>NC_056529.1:24250654-24331419 GCF_019175285.1 Sceloporus undulatus
ACTGACCATAGAGCTGCACTGGAGGAGCTACAAAGGCCTAGTAGAGTGTCCTCTCTAGGAATCTCTAGGTCTTTCAGTGCAACTTTTAGTTCAAGTTGACCACAGAGTTGCACCGGAGGAGGACCTAGATATCCCTAGAGAGAACATATGAATCAAATCCATGAATGATCAAAGCCGCAAATATCGAATCCACAAATATGGAGGGGCGAGTATAGATCCCTGGACCACTCCCTCATCGCTCCTTGTTCTCACAATCGCCGCATTGTTTCCTCCTCTGCCGGGAGGCTCTTCCTATTCTGCACTCGTCTCTCTCTTGTAACCTTGAAGAAATAATGATAATGTTTTTAAACATCTCTTGTATTTCTTACATCCTTGAGGGAGGGAGGCAGTTATCTCCGAACGTGCTCCAGGTCTCCCTTTGGCGCCGCTTCGTCGCCACGTCAATGGCGCCCACTTGACAGCTGTCTCTCGAAAACATCGCAGAGCCCTTGGAATGTTCTTTGTACATGTTTACCAGGGTTTCTTTGCCATCCATCCCTGCTTTCAACCCCTATTTACATCTCTCTTTAGCCTACAGAGATAGGCTTCAGTCCAATTGTTGCTCCCAACTGGAGTAAGTTCATTGAACCGATTCCTGAATTGTCAATCAAAACTGGTGTCAATCCCATTGATCCATTGGCTTCACTCCACTTCAAGGAGAACTGGGTCATGATTCTGGCCTTCCTCAGACGTTTTTGGCAAATGGTTTATTGAGAAATGTATCCTAAGCAATCGAGTTGCACCTGAAATTGGAGCAGACCCATTGAATCCATTGCAAAAAGGCTGCGTCCAAACGTTGATTCAATAGGTTTACTCCAGTTGGATCTAAGAGCAGGATTCAAGACTGTATTCATGGCACTGAAAGCATAGCCCCAGGCCTTTTGCAGCCACTCCAGGCCATTTTTGTGTCCCAAGCCCTGGGGGCCTACTCTTTTTTCATTTAAAACCAAAATGTGCTTCTCTTCCGTCTTTCCATTCCTTTCCCCAATCTCTATGCCTACTTCTCTCAGGGCCAACATAAATGTTAAAGGAGACAAGGGTTCCCCGCCATTACCCCATTATGCATCAAAACGAGACTGAGGAAATCTCTGCAACCAGACTTAGAAATCAAGGCCATGTTCACCTTCCTAGCATGAGAACAGCACGCTAAATGCAAGACATCTAGGTGAAGGAAATCACATGCTATCACAACCAGGTATCTTTCACCTCCTTGGAGAGCACTTTTGCCAACAACAACAACGTGATAAATGTATTATGCACTGTGACTATTTTCTTGCCTTCCTGCCCCTGCTTTCCTCTGACTTGTCTTCTTTCGTAGGCCTTCTTTCAGCCGTCTTGCTTTGTCAAGTGTCCCTCTCTTGACTTTTTTCAGCTTTCCTCCCTTAAACCCTATGTTTGCCTCATCTTTGTTGAGCCACAGAGCCGTTTCTCAAGTAATCCTTAAATTGCAAGGAGCAGACATGAAGCATTTGTTCTCATTTTCCAAACCCTCCTCTCCTTTCTCTCCACTTTCCTCCATTGCCTTTGCAAATTGGCTCTTGGTAAAAGATAACGCCTTTCCCTGATGCTCTGCATGGCTCTCCTTCAAGTGGAGATTTCTTCCCCCCAACGCCAAAGCAAGAAAGGGAGGCAGATTCCTACATTGTGCATGTGGAGAGCGCATGACACATCATGAAACCCAGACTCCTCTGCATCAAGAGAGAAGGCTAAGAGCTAAGAGGAAAGGTTGTGGGAGCAAATCCTGGGCAGCCTAGTAAGAGAGGACCAAGGTTTGACCCAATGGCCCTCTCCATTAAAGGCCTCCAGGGCTGCCAGAAAGAATAGGGAGCAAGGTTGTCCTCTGCTGCCCCAGAGAGTAGAATCAGGTCCAATGGTTTCAAGAGAGAGTAGAGATTGACTGGACATTCAAAGTGTTGGGATCTCCTTCTCTTGATGTCCGCCAAAAGAGGCTGGACACATGCCTGGGGATACTTGGGATGCTTTAGCTGGAGGTCTTACATCGATCAGATGGTCTATGGATCCCCTTCCAAATCTAGGGCTCTGCAATTCTGTGTGTCGACTCACCATTCAAATATTGATCCAACAGGTCTATTCCATTGTGGGACTAACCAACAGGACTCTGTTATCCATCGATGGAGCTTCTTCTCGCTCCTTTTACAAGGAAAACTTGTGCAGCTGCAGTCTTATGTCACTCTGGGTGACCTCCATAGACCAGGAATAAAATAGGAACATATTTCTTTTGTCCTTTCCCAAATCGCTATATTCCTCCGTCTTTGTCAAGCGTAAACCTTGGCATCTGTTCCTCCTTCTGCAGGACATGCTTTTTTGGCCCCGCATCAAGCGACGCTGTAATCCCAAAGGGCTCCTGGAGGAGCCGGTAATTCAATATTAAAAGGACGGAGTTCTCTGGGGACGAGAGACAGGCTGCCGACTGGAGTTCGCATACGGAGAGGCATTTTATCTCCAGCATCCCAGAAACGCAACCTTAAAAACAACGCAAAACTGGGGGATGAGCGATGGCATTTGTTTTCAGGTTGTCCCATGCAAAAGGCTGGTGCCAAGTTTATATTGGCCATGGGCACAAATGCAGATGACCTGGGCCTAAACTTACTGCATTAAGTATATCTGCCTTGAGCTAACAAGGATATATATATATATACAGTATATACACACACACATATGCGCGCAGAAGGTTCAGAAGCCAGTCTGTCTCCTCCCCAAGATGCTTGGCTCAGTTTCCCAAATGCCAAGCGTCAACTTTTGCAGGATTTATATCCAAATTCTTTAGCCCAGCATCTGAAATATATGGGCCGTTCCTCTCCATATTGCACAGAAGAGCAGAAACAGCTTGGCTGAAAATGAATGCAATCCTACATCGCATGCAGAGAGATGCTGCACCAACCCTATGCAACCCTTGTGTGGAATAACAACATTGTGCAATGCATGGCAATGACTGTTTTGCGCCATTCAATGCATGATGCGACAATGCATTTCCGATATCACTTTATTTGCGCAATTGCTTGTGATAATCATTTGCACGATTACTTGCCATTTCCACTTTATTTGCAGGATGCTTTCAATGCGTCTAATCTCTCTTTTAATGCCGAAATCAGTCCCTGTGTGATAAACTCCTAAAAGATCACCCCATTGCTTCCTTCAAGAAGAACCTTAGTGAAGCTCTTCGTCCCTATGTTTTCTTAGACTTGTTGAAATAAAGCTATTTGGAAAGCCTCGTTCCGGATGCATTTGAACCGGGTTATTGTTTCGCCACCCTGAGAATCAATTATTATTATTTTCCTTTTTTAAAAGGAAGGAATAAAGCAAGCCATTGCCTCCAAGAACAAGCTATTTGCCTGACTAAGGAGCCGGGTGCGGAAGGCAACCTTTCTTATGGCGCATAAGGCGACGCATGTAAATATTTGAGTGTTTTCATGCAAACCTGCCAGAGGGCTCTTGCTCCTCTTTTCAAGTGAAAATCAGATGGCAAACGCCCGGCTTCCTTCTGGTCTTGACAAAATTAATCTTCTCGGCTTGTCGAAGGCAGAGCCGCAACAAAAGGAGAGGAGGCTTTCTTGTTTAATCGAAGCTGTCCATCTCCACTTCTCTTTATGGCAGCCTTGGGAAGAAGGTTGTGCAAGGAGAGAAGAAAAGAAGGGAAGGAAACGGAAGGAAAAAGGGGGCGGATGAACGAGTGTGCAACTGGAAGGGATGCAGTTTTTGCATGGCTCCAGAGGAAGAAAGCCGTCTTGTTCAGATCTATGGCTATAGTTACCAGCTCAGCAAAAAAGCTCCTGGGATCTGGAGTCCTAAGGAAATGGAGGACCAAAGATTGGGAAGGACAACTGCTTTACAAAAGATATCCTCCCCAGCATGCCATCTTTACTAAGAAGTGAAACAACATCATGCCGGCATCTAACATCTAACATAAGTAACAGCTCCAATTGTTTTTCTCCAGTTTGGTTTGTAACCTCTTGCCTGATGAAGAAGAAGCCCACGGAGCTTCGGAAGCTTGCAACAAATGCATTGCCCATTTCGGTCGGCCAATAAAGGTATATATCACTGATGGAATTTTCTTTGTATTTGTTAAATGGCCAACACAGCTATGCACAAATGGGAAGGAGGACTTATTCTGGTGCGAATGACTGCTGCATCTATAAAACAGCCATGAATTTACTTTTGCACCAAGAGCATTGCCTTGCTGTCACCAGCCTTCTGTTTCTTTTAGTGCGCTGGCCCTGTTCAGGCCTTGTTCCATGACATTTGTTGTGCAGTATTAGTCTGAAATCCATCTTGCACATCCAACCCATCGCTATAGTTCTTACATTTCAAGCACGAGACCCGAAACAGCTTGCAGAAGCGTGACGCTTGGCTGCACCCATATGCATTGACGGTTCTCAATACTTCATCTCTTTTGGTGCTTGGGTCTCTACGCCGGATTCTGTTTTATGGCTCTCTTTTTGCTCTGAGCATCCTCGACTTTGATGGCATGGAGTAGGAGGCTGAAAGAAAACCAGGGAAATCTTCTAAATAAATAAAGAGGAGGAGGAAAAGGGCCAGTGGCGGTTCCTGCCTTAGCCATCCTCGCCCCAAAGCTGTAACTAAAAGCGGACTCTGCTTTCGTGGAAGCGCCTGAAATCCTTCCGAAGATCAATAGCCTTTGAGAGAGCGCTCCTGATGACAAGCAGCTGGGATGTAATCTCGGCAGGAAAGGATGGCCAAAGAGAAAGGCCAGCTGCCAGAGAGTTTGCACAAGTAATGCGCAGAGAAACTGGGAGGAGAGATGTAGAGATGTGCAGAGACTGTGCACTTGTGTGTGTGTTGTATGCGAGACACTGAGCCTTCTTTGTCAGGGAATATAATAATAAACTACAACTCCCAGGATTCCCTAGTGCTGAGCCAGGGCAGTTAGAGCAGTGTCAAACTGGATTATTTCTGCAGTGTGCTTTGGACCTTGGGACGCATTCCCACTTACAAATAAATCACTTTGCGATCTGAATTGATGTATCCATTCGACAGCGGAGTGCAGATCCCACTACATTTGCCCCGAATGCATTTTCTTGCTGCAAAATAAAATAAAACAACCCACTTGTGGTTCACATTGACGAACGAATCGGCTCAAAATGGACCCGCTCCAGCTGCCCAAAGGTCACATTTAAATCGATTCCGATCTGCATCTGGTTCACACTTGCGCCAAATCGATTTATCCAAAAAGACACGGAAAAATCAGCGTCAAAAAGATTTTCATTAAATAGGTCTTGCGCATGGTTCCTGCTCTCCATATCGCTTCAGTGATTTGGTTCAAGTGCAAACCATGGTCATTTAAACTGGTTCAAACCAATTTGCGATCTGGTTTAAAAGGCAGTGGGAATGAGGCCTTGGTTATCTTTCAGGCCAGGGCCCAAGCTGGCCATCTCCAGATCCTTTTCCTGTAACCAATGCATTTCCCTTCTCCCTGTAAGTCCCTAAGGCTTATGTCCCAAGATAGAAAAAGCCACGCCAAGTGCAACCTTTGCTAGTCTGGAGGAAATTCCTTGAAAACTAGGACAGATAGGTCTAAGAGGAACCCTACCTATTACTAGTTAGCCCTAGTAAAGCCATATCAGATTCCCCTATGTATATAGCCTTTGCTGGCTATGCTGAAATGATCTGTCTCTGGACCCAAATCTCTCCAACTTGGAGGTTGTTTTGCACCTTTCCTGCAACGCTCAGCTCTTTTTCGAAGAAAGCATTATAAATCCCCCTTCCCTCCAAGTTCATATTTCCAAACCAGGGCATTTAAACGTTGGTTCCATCCCTAATGCCGTCTCTCCGATATTGTCAAAGTGAAATGATTGCATACTTGACGCAGAGAGGTAATAAATAGCACCTATTCAGAGAATATTGGCAATCAGGTTTCGCAGCACAGATGATTCCTTTCGTGGCAAGAAAATCTGCCGCAACTCAATGGGCCTCTTGAGCAGAAATCTCCGGATGAACCTGGTGCGGCGTTCCTTTTATTTCATTTTAAAATCCTCCTCCTTTGTCTTCAGCTCCCTTTTCAGAGGCGTTTGCAGAGTTGTGGGTTCAAAAGGTGGCGACAAAATGTAGATGGCTTAAAATGTGGAATGCTTTAAAACGTAGAAGAGGAAAGAAGAAGAAGAAGAAGAAGAAGAAAGAGGGACCCGCCTGCTTCCAAAACAGAGGAAGTGCTTATGCATTATATAGCACAGATAAATAATTCATGAGGATGTACAAGAGGCATCTAATTTGTTTTCCAGCTGGTGACATTGCAAGAAAGGTGGAAATGTTGTTCCAGCACTTTCGCTCCTAGAGAAAGAGTTCGCCTTGCTTCCCTTGTTGCCAGATGTCTCTGCGCATTCAAAGAAGAGTAGTTGCTTTAACTGAGAAAACATGGAATCCAGGTTAAATGGCGGCTCTGGTTAGGCTTTCCACTCAGCCAGGGATGCAAAATGCCCGGTGCTCAATCCGGAATCTTCTCGGCTTTCAACAAGTCCTTAGTTATGGGTGTGTAACAAAGGGCCCAAACAGACAGGCCAAAATAAAGCTGCTTTGGGTCACTTTGGAAGTATGCTGTTTAAATGCTGCATGCGTCCTAAGAGACTGGAAGTTGCACCAAAGCCATGCTCCAGTCCTAAGAACTATAGCGCAGCTTTGGCGCAGCTTCTGGCCTCTTAAGATGCGTCTGTCATTTAAACAGCATACTTCCAAAGTTACCCGAAGCAGCTTTATTTTGGCCTGTCTGTTCAAGTAACGTCTCCTGGCCCGAAAACCCAAGTCCACCGCAAGAGCCAGCAGATGCATCCGGTGAAGATGGGGTTCAAGGGGTTCAAGGAAGATGAGTCCTAGAGTCCTAGAATTATGAACTTTATCACGTGGGGGAAATCGGACGGTTATCCAAAGGTTAATCCGGGGTCATTCAAGGTATTTCACGTAATTTCACATGTGGATGGGTGCACGCCATAATGGCGCATGGGCATTGGAACAAGGGCTTTGAGTGTGTGAACGCTCAGCCCTACCACAGCCATAGTACACAGTCAGGGCACCACAAAGCACTGGTCTATACTTCCTCTTAATGATCTTTTTAAAATACAGATGCATTCTCCAAGGAAGCCAGCATAGTGCTATGGTTTGAGAGTTGGACTATGGCTCTGGAGGCCAGGGTTCGACTCCCTGCTTGGTCATGGAAACCCATTGGGTGACCTGGGCAAGTCACACTCTCTCAGCCCCAGAGGAAGCCAAAAGTGGCAAGCCTCTTTTGCAGAAATCTTGCCAAGAAAACCCTATGACAGGTTCGCATTTGGTTCACCATAAGCCAGAAGTGATTTGGAGGCGCACAGCGATAACAAAGAGCACTGCATTTTCCTGGCGGTTCGTGGTGAAGGAAGTTAAAGACTGTATGCACTGGATTTCATAACTGGTTGCTTCCAATGGCAAGCGATCATGTTGTTTGGAAGATTATCCTTCCCTGATTACTTTCAAGAAGTGCTTTGGAAAGCATGCCAGTTCAATTTCCAGCTCCGTCAAGATCTTGCTCAGTTCCTTAAGATGCGTTATCGGATCTTATCTCAGCAAGGCTGCCAGCCCTCTTCGTCGCCAGTCTTTCAGTCACCGGAGAGCTTTCCTCCCCCTCGTTCCCTTCTTTTCCTTTCTCTTCCCTTTTGTTCCCTCGTTCCATTGTTGATATGAAAGCCTGAATTATAGTTTAAACTGGCAGCGCTGGAGGCCTAATTGTGACACCGGGACCTTTTGTTGTTGGACCAACATCTTTAAACAGGGGATACAATACCCGAGGCGATAATTCAGCCGGCACAGATTTAGCAAAATACATTTATTTAATGATAAATTAAAGCCTGCTGCTTGTTCCTGGTGACTCAGAGTCAAAATGAGGAGGAGGAATGCGCATGTAGGAGAGCGGAGTAAGGAGACGTGGCAATGCCTGCTTTGAGCATTTGAAGCTGTCTTTGATGTGGAGTTACAAACCAATGGTGTTGTGTAGCCCTTGTGTTGAATGGCAACGCATGCAAAATCCAATATGCCTCCAAAGGCTTTGTTCAAACATGCAATGGCATTGGCATGCACAGCTGCGTTTCTGCAACCTTAAACTGAGAGCAAATAATAATAATAAAAAAAGGAGAGTCCAATTGCTTTTTGGTGAATTTAAACATGCAAAAGCCCTGAACTGGATTCTAACCTTTGTCTATTGACTGCCTTTTCTCTCTTCCAGGAAGACAGCCCAGTTCAGGCGCAACTCAAAGTCCTGTATCTTGAGTTTTTGGACTCCAACTGCCTTGGCATTAAGACCTCCAGAAAGTTCTGGGAAGGAAGGAGGGAGGGAAGGAGGGATGGTTGGAAAAAGACATATGTGAGAGACGTCACGAGCCTCTCTTCCCTTATGAAAGATTGATGCGGCTGCTGTTGATGGGATGAAGCTTGGCCAACTCATTCAAGGGGATATTCTGTTGACATGCAGAAATTCTGGTTGGATCAAGACACAATGATCATCATAGGTCTGTTCTTTGTCAGCGCACCTGGCACCTGGCTGCCACTGGAGAATTCACGACCCTTTTCCGGTCCTTGCTTTTGCCCTTGAAGCTTGCCATAGTCGGCAGAATGGGCTCCGTCTCCGACTCAAAATCCGAAACGGAGGGAAGGAGGAGAGGCAATGAGTTCATCCCTTTTAGTATGGCATAGGCGTCAGAGTTGAACTTCCAAAGCTTGGGAAAGTTTTCGGTTTGGTTTTGGTTTTGGTCAGAAACAAAGTGTCACAACTGGGACAGGATTGCAATGCGTGCAAACCATTGAAGGTGTGCAAACCGCATGGCAAAAGACAACATCTATGCAAAATCTAGGCCTGTGATGACAATACTTTCTTCCTCCTACATGATTTCTTTTGCCAGTGGAGCTTCGAAAGCTTGCGTTATGTGTTTTGTTCCTTTTGGTTGGCTAGGAAAGGTATCTCTCTTTTGTGGATGTTTAGATATTCTTTTATTTGTTGCACGGCCAATACAGCTACCGCTGACCCTTTGAAACAGTTTGATTCAGTCCAGGGAAATTTAGAACGACTGAAAACATTTAAACAAATTAAAAACTTCACTCATAAAGGGAAAGCCAGAGTCAAGCCAAGCCCAGATCCTTCAACCCTTCTCAGGTTTTGGAAGAGAGCCATGTTTTAGCTTGGCACTGGAATAATAAAACCCATGTTGTGCCAATCAGACCTCAAAGATGTGCAACAGCCAAGATGTGTAGTGATTTTGTTTTCCGATTTTGTACTGAGGTCTGGGAAACAAGCAAATTTTGGGTCAAATTTAGGAGAGGAGAATGCCCAGAATATGGTCAAGTAGCATCTTCCGCAACGCCTTTCCTTGTTGTTGTTGTGTACCTTCATTTCCAACTTATGGCGACCCTAAAGGTGCCTCTATCACAGGGTTTTCTGGGGCTGAGAGGATGTGACTGACCCAAGGCTATCCAACTGGTTTTCATGGTCAGACGGGGAATCCAACCTCTATCACCAGAGTCTTTCACACGGTCGGTCTCCAAGATGCTTCTAAATCCCTTTCCATGCTGATAGTCCAGACTAACGTATCTGCAAAATATTCATAAAACGGTTGAAAAAGATGTTGAGAGACCCAGATGAGAAAAATCCTGGACTGAGGAGAACCTTTTTAGGACTTATTCTGTGCAAAATTTGCACACGGCTGTTTTGGAGAGAAAACGGCATTTCCTGCATGGAAAATGCCATTTCCTAGACAGAGAAGGCAGTTTCCTGCACAGAAAACGCTGTTTCCTGGGCAGCAGAAAATACTATTTCCTGGGCATAAAACACAGTGGAGAACTCTAAGTCCTTTGCCGAACTGCAAATCCCAGCATTCTGTAGGAAGGAATGATTAAACACCTATCCAAGCGTCAGGCAGCATTAATTGAATTGAACTGAATTAATACAGCTTACCTAAATGTTCACTCGCCCCTCGATGATGGATTGAACAGGTCTACTCTTGTTGGCAAGAACTACGAAGACTCAGGGCAAGGTTTCAATTCAGCAATGCATCCGAAAGCAGAGTCATCTGCTGCAACTGCAAAATGGCATTATGTTTGACTGTGGATTAACTATGCGATGTTTCCCCTTTAAATGACAGCTTTATCAGCTGGTAAGCCTTGGGTTGACTTGGCAATTCCCCCTCTGCCTCTCTTTAAAAACACAACCTCTGAAACTTTGCAACAAAGTCATACGAAGCGGCTGCAAAATAAGGGACATGTCTGCCTGGAGACATCATAATTATGCAGCCAGGAGCCTATAATAACTCCCCAAAGGAGAAGAAGAGACGGGAAGAGATGCCAGCGAAGGAGCGGCGGTGCCAGGGCTGCAGCTTGGGCAGGAGGCGTTCCAACATCCTTTCTTCTGCTCCTCCGGCGAAGCAGCTGCTTCACAGTCCAGAGACGACACGGACGGCCTCGACTCTTGGAAGACTTGGGTAAACGCCAGGGCCTTGGAGTCGGCTGGTTTGAGGTCTCCGTCTCAACCTCTTCTTTTACTCCCTCTGCCAGGCCAAGCATTGGGCTGTTGGTCCTGGGCATCTTCCTTTAAATGTCCACAACCCACCTGACTTAGCATTTCTTGGATGCACAAGGAGGCCTATGTTGAGTTTGTGGTGGTTGTCGTTGCATACCTTCACTAGTAATTTCTGAACCCATCCTGGGGTTTTCATGGCAAGACATGTTCAGGGGAGGTTTGCCATTGCCGTCCTCCAAGGCTGAGAGAGTGTGACTTGCCCAATGCTACCCAGCTGAGCTGGGATTTGAACCCTGCTCTCCAGAATCATAGTCCAACACTCAAACCATGGAGTGACAAGTACAGTCTTCCAATGAGTGATGGACATTGGCTTCCATTTCACAGGATGGTGAATCCGTTCTGGGTTTTTCTCCAAACTGTGAAGGAGCTGCCAAGGGACTGGGCCTGTTTTGTCCCAGCTGTCTGCTCCATGCATCCAAATGCTACTTTATTGTTGTTATATCCCTTCAAGTCAACTCTGACTTCAGGGAACCTGATCACAGGTATTTATTAGGAAAAGAACGACAGCCCCAGCGGAGTTGCTCAATAGTTCTGCTTTCTCTCGCTGCTGGAATCCATTTATGTTTTGATTTTGTGCAAGCAGGTGAGGAGAGTCACTGGTTGTTGCTGCTGTTGTTGTTGTGTGTGACACCTGTGTGCCTTCAAGCCATTCGAACCCTGGTCTCCCAATCCAGCGCTCTAACCACTACACCACACAAGTTCCCTATATATTTATGTAAACACCTGTTGCCAACCAATGATGTCCCAAAGGCAAACTTATCACAAGGTTGATTCAGAGAAGGGCTGCCATTGCTTTCCTCTGAGGGTGAGAGAGTGTGACTTGCCCATGGTCAACCAATGGGTTTCGAGGTCAAGCTGGGAATCGAACCCAGGTCTCCAGAGTCCTAGTCCAAGACTCAGACCACTACTCCTTGATAGCTGTCTCTTGCATTGAATAGCCAGCTGAAATTCAGCTTGCAAAGCACTATTTTGCTAGCATTGAAGCATGCCCTCCAAGAGATAAAAACCAGGAGATGTTTGGCCAAGCGACATCTGAGCGACAGTCAAGATAACAAAGTCTATAAAGGAAGAAGAGCACACAAACCGGGGAAGACTGCAGCAATTCTGCTTTTGCAATTGGGAAGGAGGTCATGTATCCATAGGGAGAGGTGAGATATAGATGATGATGATGATGATGATGATGATGATGATGATGATGATGATGATGTAGAAGATGGAGCCAGCTTGTTTCCTGCTGCTCCAGAGACTAAGACACAAGGAAAGAGATCCCAGGCAAACATTAGAAAGAACATTTTGACTGTAAGAGCTGTTCAACACCACAATTTTCCATTGAGAAAACATGCAAGAAAGCTAAATGGCTGGATATGGTCTACTTCTGGGCTACATTTAAATCCCTTTTTGTCTCCAAAGTCCATGACTCTGTGCAAAATCAAAGAGAAACCAAGGCAAGAGTCCCCTCCCAGCGCTGTCTGATGCATTCATACCAGGGATGGAGACTTGGTAATATCCGATCGTTCCCAAATTCCCCGGGACGACATCCGTCCGCATGCGATTCCATTAGCGACTAACCGAAGACAAATGTTTGTTCCTGAGGCGATGGAGGAAAAATAGTTTTAATTTTGTTTGGGCCTTAAAAAAAAAAGCAATGGGGGAAAAGAAAAGAAGAACGGTCCCTCTTCAGTTTCCAAATTAAAAAAACTGGGCAAGGATGACAGGTGTTGCAATTGAAAAGGCTGACCCCCTGAAGGCCAGATGTGTAATCTCTCTCATATATATATATATATATATATAGCTTAATTCTATGGCTGGAGATTTATGAACACTATGAAACAAAGACTAAGATGTGTGAAATAAAAACGCAACCCTGGGAAAGCCAGCAAAGAAGCGGAGGAGGAGGATGCAGCAACAGGACGGAGGAGCCCCTTGTTGCAGGAGATCCTCTCGGACAGAGGTTCTCAACCTTTGACCCTCCAGCTGTTTTGGACTTCAGCACCCAGAAGCCTTTGCCAGCATGGCCAACAATGAGGGAACCTGGGAGGGAGATGGAGCCCAAAACATCTGGAGGACCAGAGGTTGAGAACCACTGCTCTAGGAGATGGTCTCTTTCAAGCATGGTTCCAAGTTACGGCGAGGACTTAGAAAACCCTATAGATCCTGGCTCTGGACTGTCTAAAGGACCCTACCTTCTAAGCCCTCAGATCTTCAAGAGAGGTCCTTCTCTCAGCCCTCCTAGCACCATAGCATCTTAGAAATGCTATCAGAAATGCTTAGGAAGGGACCACAAAGGCAAACCCACTTCTGCCATGCAGGAACACACAACTAAAGCACCTTGGAAGATGCCCATCCAACCTTTGTTTAAAGACCTTCCAAGATGGAACCATAGAATCGCAGAGCTGGAAGAGCTCTGAAGGGCCATCAACCCCTTCCCATGTAGGAATACACAAAGCATCCCCAACAGATGTCCATAAAGACCTCTGAAGAAGGAGACTCAACCATCCTCCGAGGGAACTTCTTCCGTTGTCGGATAGCTCTTACCATCGGGAAGTTCTTCCTCATGTTTAGGTGGAATCCTCAAGATGACATTCCATCAGATATTTAAACTTAAGGCCATCATATCACCCCTTTTTCCTTCTCTTCTCCAGGCTAAACAGACCTAGCAGCTCCCTAAGTCGCTCCTCATAGGGCTTGGTGGTTTCCAGACCTTCCACCATTTTAGTTGCCCTCCTTTGGACATGCTCCAACGTCTCATCATACTTTTTGAATTGTGGTGCCCAGAACTGGCGCACGGGCACCAAAAGTAGGGCTGGGCACATGTGGACGCCCAGCCCCACTGAGCCCTAATTTTGGCCCCAGGCCGATACAAAGCACCAAGTCTGTACAGGGCCTGTGTCTCTATTATTTTAGCCCTAAGCATAACAGGGAGGACATTGGGGTACTGCTCTGACCACACAGAGCCAGAATCTTGGGGTCAGCATTCTCTGGGGCTTTGCTGAAGATCCTGGGCTTGCCTCTTTTACGGCGCACCATGCAGCAGAGAGAGAAAGCATCATCCTCCAGGGGCCAGGGCTAAGTGCAACGTCTGGATAACCAAACCCTTGACACCTGATGCCATAACTGTGAAGCGATCAGGAGAGGAGAGGAAAGTGTGAAGTAACAGACTGCTCCAGAGAGAGAAGATCATTATACAGAGGGTAATGCAGGCGGCGAACAGCTGGCGAGGAGGCATCCCGAGGCAGAGATGCCGAGCCTGCATTTCGGAGTCTCTCATTGGAGGTGCATAATGTTTAACGTTAAAGCAGTCAGAAAAAGAGAACCCTTTGAGTATATTTTAGGACTTTTAGATCATTTTCATGGGAGAGCTTATGCTTCTGTGATGCATGCAGAGACTCTCAGCAGAGCAACCTGGTTAGACATTACATCCAAGGTCAGGGCAGCTCATAAAACATCTCAAAGGAAGATTTATTTCGCACTAGGCTGGTCTATGGCTGTCGTCATTAATTTCTTTTGTGTCCACACAAGCCCTGTGAATACAAATGAGCAAACATCTACACCCTCCTCCTCCTCCGGGTCTGTAGTAGCCATTCCCCATCCTGCCACCTTCCAGAGGTCTAGAGCTTCCTTTGGCCATTCTGGATGAGACTAGTGCAAAGTGAAATCCCAAACATCTGGGATGCACCAGGTTGGGAAACACACCATCCTGTCTAATAATAGTATGTGAGTATTAAGCCTACTCACCATGAGAACTAGAGATGGGAAGGGGATGTTCAGGTCGTCTTATAGTTCCCCACTTGCCTGCAGACTGCATTTCCACATTTGGGATGCATAGTCACCCCAATGTGCTCGTCCTCCTAGTCCCCAACCTTCCCACATAGAAAGTGATGTTCTGGAGGGGCTGGGGTTCAACTCAGGTTGGCTTGAACCCAAGGAGACATTTCTCCTACAGATTTCTTTAGAACCAGGGAGACCAAGGAGCCTGCTGGAAAAGGAAACCTAGGCCTTGGACAGACCAGAACTTTGTGCCAGCCTGACTGCAGAAAAGGGTTGTGCGAGGGCTGAGCATTTATACACTTAGCAACCCTACCGCGCATCCCGGGCATCTCCCAGAATGTCTCAGTATGGATGCCTTCCTTGGAGGTCTTTAAACAGAGGCTGGATGGCCATCTATCAATGGGGATGCTTTGATTGAAAGTTCCTGCATGGCAGATTGGTCTCTTCCAACTCTATGATTCTATGTAAGGATGGTAAGAAGGTCTCTTGAAGGGAAGGGAGGTCAAAGGAGGCTGGGAGTGCCCACCAAGGAGGCCCTGTCTCCTCTTCCACCAGTTGTCCCTGTGAGGGACAGATAGAAAGGCTTCCTTAGAAGATCTCAACGTGGAGACAAAGCCCTGGTACAGACTGGTGCAAAGCAAGCCCTAATGCGCGCTGTGGGTGTCATCATAACTTGCCCCCATCCACACGGGGCCCACCATGAAGACATATGCACGGCACAGCGTCCAAACGGTGCCGCATGGACATCACTGGTGTGTGCAAGGGCACCAATGGTGCCCTGTGCTCAGCCTAAGAAGAACCCACCAGGAGCGGGTTCTTTTTAGGGCTCCTAGAGGCTGCGCCATTTGGTTACCGCGATCTCTGTTGGGGGCAAAAAGGGGCAGCATCTCGCCATCCCTTTCTCCCGGTCTGTATCACCCCATAGATAGCAAAGAGGGTGCCAGCCAGGCCTCTCTAGGAAGGGAGTTCAACAAGGGAGCCTGGGAGCAGCCACCAAGGAGGCCCTATATTCTCTCTTTCCACCTGATTTCTGTATGAGGTTGGAGGGACAGAGAGGAGGGCTTCCTCCAAAGATCCCAAAACACAGGCAGGATGGGTCCAGTTCTTCAAATAGACTGGACCTGAGGCATATCAGTCTTTGCAGGCCATCTCCGCCGCTTTGAATTCCGCCCGGAAACAGACTGCCAGCCAGATAAGCAAGCAAGGTATTTACTGCCTCTTTAGCGATGCGACGGGACACATTTCATAACACTTTCTGAGTGTTAATCAATACTGTCACTCAGCGGCACCCTTCCCTAGAAATGGTTCCTCCTGCCCTTTACAATCATCAACGTTTTCCCCTCCCTTAAAATGCCTTTTGGAGAGAAAATTGGAAAGGTCAGGAACAAAATAAATGTCTTTTTGAATTTTGCCCATTCTGGCAGAGAGCCTTCCAAAAAAAGGAAACGAAGAAAGAAAAAGGCAGAGAGGAGCCAGGGCTCTATATAGGGCAATATGGAATTAAGCAGGGAGGAGAAATACCTTGCAACACACAGCAGCTGATGCTGCAGCCTAGCAAAACAGAGGAGAAAGTTTGGTAGCTAGATCCGTCGTCTCTGGGAGAAAAGGCAGGAAATTAAACAGCTCCAAAGATGGTGGCGATGGGGAAGGAAGCAAAAGGAGTGAGTCGGGGAGACTAGTCATAACATCGTAGGACCTTAGAGTTGGAAGGGGCTGGAAAGGACATCCAGATCAACCCTTCTTAGGCTTTAAGTAGTAGATCTGGGGTAGCAAAAAAAATTGTAGTCCATAGATTCTTCACATCCTAGAATCCTAGAGTTGGAAGAGACCACAAGGGTCACCCAGCCCAACCTTTTTGCCATGCAGGAATAGCAATAGCAATAGGTACTTAAATGGGTCTAGCCCATGGTTCCCTCCCTCTCCGAATCACTTCAAGTGGGAGCCAGGGTCATTTGAACCGATTTAAACTGATTTGCGATCCGGTTTAAAAGGTAGTGGGAATGAGGCCCTATAGGCTAATATGGCTGCAGCTGAGCCCTTGAGGGGTCCCTGGCTGCTCAGCTCCAAAGGGACTCTCAACTCTAAGCTAGAGGAGCTGCTTGAAACAACATTTGTGCTTGGCTTTGTGCTCTCCTAACTATTCCTAGGTGCATCTAGCTGGTGGAAGGGGGTGATTGGGGTATGTGCCAGGCAATTTGGGGGTAAAACACTGGGGCGACACCAGCCCTTGTGACCCCATTGCCTTTGGCACCATGAGCAACAGCCCAAGCTTGGAGGCAAAGGTTGCATTTCTGCAGCATCCTTCCTCCAGCAGGTTTGCAGTCCTACCTCCAACTTAAGTTACACAAGAAAGAAAGAAAGAAAGAAAGAAAGAAAGAGGCTAAAGGAGGGGGGAAAATGAGCCCACTATCCTACCATCAGCAATAATGATTTCTAATTTAAATTCTGCCGGCTCAGCAATCCGCTTTCCAAGGCTGGCTGTTAGCCAGAGCGGTTCTTTGAGTGAGATTCCTTTGCATACGGTCAGCAGAGGCAGCAATGGAAGGAGAATACAGATGTAGAGCTGGCAGGAATCATTAGTAGGAGCTCAGGTTTTTGGGGGAGGGCAGAGAGCCCAGGGCTTGCAAATATAGACTTCCGGATCTGTGTATTAATAGAGCCTTTTCCCACCTTCCTTTGAGGCCCTGCCATGAGAGCATCTCAGAGCCCTGCTGCATCCCAGAGAATGAAGGGAAGGGGATTGATTTTCCATGCATTTGGATCTATTCGACGCGAACTCCTGATTTGAGTGGGAGGGGAACCCACCCACATCTGAATATAGATACATTAATATTGACGGCCCCATACCTCTCCAGTCCGTCTAATTAATAAGGCCATCGAGGCAGAATTCATTTCGTGACATATAATGGGTTATTGATTGATTGGCAAATCTGATAGCTGAGGTTGGCTCTTGCATACAAAGCGAATGCATGCTAGAAGTAAGAAAAATACTTGAAATGATTAGAAATTAGGAAGCCAGGGCAATTAAAACCAATGTCAAACTGCATATTTTCCCCTGCTGTGCAGATTAGACCTTTGTCTCTTCTCAATAGCCCTTCTATTAGGTGCAACAAGTCCTCTCTTTTCCCCTATCCTCTAGATCTATGGTGCTTAAAGTAGTATTAAAACATTATTATTCTGCAATGGGATATCTATAGCCCTATAATGGTTGGAGGAAAAGACCCATATGCTTCACAAGTGACTACTAGAGACATGCTAACTAGGGCTAGCAAACATGCACTCATGGGCAAGGACATGTTGCTTCAAAAGTGTGTCTTCAACAACTGCTATGGTATAGTGGTTTGAGCATTCAACTATGGAGACCAGGGTTCGAGTCCTGGCTTGGCCATGAAACTTACAAATCCCAGGGTTTGGAGTCCAGTTTCCAGATACAGCATTAGCATTAGAAAATCTAAGGTCTAACGTGCAGAATTAATGCACTTTGACATGGCTTTAATTGCCTGTGGCTCAATGCTATGGCATTCTGGGATTTAGTTTGGTGAGATATTTAGCTTTCACTGTCAGAGAGCTCTGGTGCCGCAGCAAACTACAAATCCCAGGGCTGCCTAGGATGGCGTCATGACAGTTAAAGGTAGTGTCAAACTGCGTTAAATCTTCAGCCTCGGTGACATTGGGCAAGTCACACTCTCTCGGCCTCAGAGGATGGTGATGGCAAGCCCTCCTTCGAAAGGACTTGCCAAGAAAACCCCATGATCGGTTTGCCTTGGAGTCGTCATAAGTCAGAAATGACTTGGAGGCACACAACAAATAAACGCACAGTGCAGACGTTGTGATTGCTTTCCATTCACAAAATGCGCCAGTAGTACATGGAGCAGCAATAGTGTAAAATGGAAATGTCTTATGGATGGTGACCACTTTGCAGAACCAAGTTCCTAACCCTTAAGATCCCAAAGGAACCTTTATAGAAGGTGAATCGTGCATCTATTTGTTTGTAAGTGGATGCCAGCAGTTTTGGGTGGCACACTTTTAAGGGGCGTCCCTTCCTTTCTGTCGTACCCCATGACCTGCCATGGCTTTTCGGTCTCCCTCCAGACCAGCCGCCGCGTCTCGTGGCGCCAACTTGACCCTCTCTCTCTATCCGTGATTCAGCATTGAGTTCCTTGACACGTTAATTTCTCTTTAACCAAACTGGCGCCTGCCTCAAACGCCTTTTTTCCCCGCAGAGGCAAAACAGAACTTTCTATCTAGCAAATTAGTGTAATTTTCAGAGGCATGAAATTGCCGGATGACATAAAAACCAGAGTTGCCGGGTGAAGGGATGAATCAAATGTCGATGGCGCTAATTGGCAAATGACACATTATCCGCTTCGTTGGATGCCCTTTTGCCATTTCGGATCTCCAAGGCTGCCAGCCTTGATTGGCATCTCCCGCTTGGCAGTGGTGGTTGTGTTTGACAATGAATTACAACCCCAGAAATGGTGATCAGGGCTGGTTTGTGTATGTGTGACTCTATTTAGGATAGAGAAAGACCCCAAAGATTGCATTGTGAACAGCTTAAACGCCATGTTTTCCTCTTCTTGCTCCAAATAACCAAACTTGCAAGTGTCATCTTATGAAACGGCTTGGAGCCCATTCAAGATAGGTTCATGCAAGCCTGAGAACCCTATGGGTCTCCAAATGTCCTAGGATTGTACCTACTATCAGCCACGGCTACTACTATTGCCAGTGGGATTTCTTAGAATCAGAAAGAGTTTTGAGGGACCTCAAGAGCCATCCAACCTCCTTTAGCCATGCAGGAATACCCAACTGAAGCCCTCCTGAAAGAGGTCCATCCAACCTCGATTTAAAGATCCCCAAAGATCTTTAAGAGCCCACCGCCTTCAGAGACGGTCTTTTCCACTCTCAAAGAGTCAAGACCTTCAACCTAATGTTTAGATGGGATCTCTTTTCTCGTAGATCCAATCCACTGTATTGCTTCCTATGTCTTTGGAGCAGCAGAAAGCAAACTCATTCCATCTTCTACATGACGTCCATCCTGATGTTTAAAGATGGCGATCATGTCCCCTCTCCATCTTCTCTTTCTGCAAGATAAATATCCCCAGCTCCCTGAATCGTTCCTCATAAAGCTTGGTCATTGCCTTGAGTCCCTATATTGGCTTCTTCGCTGCCTTGAGTCCCCATATTTGGAGAAATACAGTATGGGATATAGGATGATGATGATGATCACAATGATGATGATGAATGGTGGTTTCCAGACCTTTGCCCATCTTGGTTAACTCTACAGTGCAGATGCAGCCTTAGCATCAGAGATTCTTAGCTCTAATCTGCACCGGATAATTAATGCACTTGGACACTGCTTTGATTGCCCCTGGCTCAGTGCTATGGAAGCTTGGGATTTGTAGTTTTATGAGGTATTTAGCCTTCTCTGTCAGAGGGCCCTGGAGCCACAGCAAACCACAAATCCTAGGGTTGCATAGGATGGAGTCATGACAGTTAAAGGTGGTGCAAGCTGCATGAAATCTGCAATGCAGATGCAGCCTCGGTCCTAGCATGGCCAGGCATGGAGAAAAAGAAAAACTGGACAGCAAAGAGCAAGAGGAGGGCAGGCCTTATGCGGACCCTGGATGCTGAGTATCTCCTCAATGGGAAGCCCAGAAGCCCAAGAAAGGCCTCCTCCTTGTCCCTTTCCCTTCCTCCTTCCCTTTCCTGCTTTCAGCAACAATCTCTTTGCAAAATTGGCCATCTCCCCCCCGAGAGGCACTTGGCTTGTGCCAGATGAACCAGAAACACGTATTTCAGCCGGCCTAATAGAAAAAGAGAAGGGGGGCAAAGCCAAAATAAAATGCAATAGGTTATAAAGAGAGGGAAGGGAAATGGGAAATTAAGATCGCAGGGGCAAATGTGAAGCCATGCAGAGAAGGCAATTGGATCGAGGAGCAACCATTAAAAACAGCAACAAAGCTTGCCTCCTTGCTACGGATAAACAAGCTGCCAAAATCCACCTCCGCGAGCCATGCCAATTGCCCAAAGAAGCCCGGTGAAGCGGCTGCTTCATCTGAAATTTTACTGGACAAAGTGGATCAATTATTGTCGATGCCTTCTCTTGCTTTTGTGGTTCTTGGGATGATCCCAGATCCTTTATGTACAGATGGGTTCCTTGAGGCAGGCCCTTGTGGTCTCTTCCAAACCTAGGATTCAGTGACTCTAAGTCAACTGACTCTAAGTCCCATCGAAATTGCCTTAAATGGTTCGGATGCTGAACTATTACACTCTTACAGGGAAATCTTGTGAACATCTGCCTTGGCTAAAATGGTAGAGAAGAGCCATTTGCACGCAGGCAAAGAGACAGAGCACTCCGAAAGCTGGACACTTGCTCAGACCATCATGGAAGGCCATTTGGCCACATTGCTGACCTTCTTTATGATGCCGTCGAACAGATTTCGCCATTCAAAAGCTGCAAAACAATTTGGCCTGAAATTTACGAACCATTTTGAAAGAGAGAGAGAGAAGAAAACCACTCTCCAAACGTATCCAAAATCCCAGAACCGTGCTGATCCTCGTAATCCTCTTTGATAGGGTTGCGTTGGCACGCGACCCTGGATGGCTGTGCCAACGCTTTGTAAAACACGCTTTTTGTTTGCCGCTCCGCCATCTCAGCCGCTCCTGCCAACTCCATGCTATTGTTCTTCCCCCCTTCATTGTGCCATTGACCGGGCTTAAATATCAAATATATATTTGCAGATGTCAAAAGCTTGGTGAACTTCCCGCTCGGTTTTATCTGCAAACCGCGGTTGGCTCACCTGTCCTTTTTGTTGCAATTTTTTCAGCCTTGGTTCTTCTTCTTCTTCCCAATCTCAAGAGGATGCGACTGTTTGGCCGCTTCTCTAACGTCCGTTCGGTGCCAAGAAAGCAGCTGCACAGCTCTCCAAGACATAGAAACAGAAGTATTATGAGCTAAAAGGGAGATATAAAGAGGAGAAGAGAAGGGTGCATCAAGGACTTTTAGGTATCCTTTAGGCACAGAAAAGCAAGGTTTGCTTAACTTGGAGACGTGGAAAATCGAGGGTGCGTCTACACTGCGGAAATAACGCAGTTTTGATGCCACCTTATTATTATTATTATTATTATTATTATTCATTATTTCTGTGGCTCCTGAGAGGTTATAGGATGGACATTGGTAAATATCTGAAGTCTTCTTGTGCCAAATATGGTGTAAACTCCATAAGTCGGAAGGTTTGAAGGCACGCAAAGGCAACGACAATGACAAAGCCATTATAATGCTCCAAGAGGATGCCAGACCCCCCATTGGTCCAATGGCTCTACTCTAGTTGATATATATATATATATATATATATATATATATATATATCAATCACATATGGGACCCAAAGTGGCAATTGGACTGAGGCCCATACCTTTGTGATCAATCAGTTTCTCTTATGTTTTGTTATGCATTTTCCCCTTTGCCAAAACACGACTCAAGATAATATAGTTGAGATCATATATATATATATATATATATATATATATATATATATATATATATCCCATTTTCCTCTCATAGGGGACCCAAAGCGGCACACACCTTTGCAATCAATCGATCTCTCTCGCTGTGTTTTGCTATGCTTTTTCTCCTTCTATGCCAAAAGCAATACTTTGCGCCCTTCGGACAGTGAAACCAAGGTGTACTAACTCCTCCGTTCCAAATAGTTCCTTCTTTCAAATGCAAATGAACCATCACCAACACAGTATCCTCTTTTAGGCCACCTCCGCGAGCGTCGAAACCTATTCCCACGGAACCAGGTTTGGAGATAATCCCTTAGATTATGATGGATTCTAGTTTTAAACGCATTTAGGGTTCAACATGCAACATCCATTCTCTGTTTGTTTGTCTTTGCACTCTAATTGCTGGCAAATATATTTTTTCGGCTCACCGTGCTGCAATTTGTAACAGGATTGAATTATTTCCATTAATGCCGTATTTTGCAATAACAGTTCCTCAGGAGTCTTTTTTCCATTTAAAGCAACCCACTTAACGTTACGGGGGAAAAGATGCTAAATTGCTAGGATTAGACTCAAAAGTGCTGGGGAACGCTCTCCGCTTTATATATGGGCAAGATTGGTATGGCAGAAACAGTTCACATAAAATGTCTCTATAAGTTAGTAGCAAATGAAGCTGCTCCATATTGAATCAAACCATCTTTAGTCCCCCACCAACATCTGGAGGCTTCCATGGTTTCCAGTTCCTCCATAACTGGACCTGGAAGAGGAAAGTCCCAGCCTTTGCTCCTTGGAGAGGCGATCTTGGCTGGGCAGCTGAGTCCTGGGAGGAACGTTTGCCGAAATCCCAGGAGAATATCAAGTAGCTTTTTTTATAATGAACAGTAAATCTTCATCCTTGCGGCTGAGATTCGTCGGGATTGATTTTTGCCAGTCCACATTCGAGGGAGGAGGAAGCCAATTCCTGAAGGTTATTTGACACAGCAGAGCGACTGTAAAAAATATGTGATTAGACTAATAAAAAGAAGAAGCTTTGAAAAAGATCCTGGTTTATGTATCCAATAGCCTTATATGGGGAAAATGGATGGATTTAAGCAGAGCCGGCGGAGAAGTTGTTGACCTTGGATGGTGCATTCAGATCCCCATTTGATCAAGGAAGGTCTTGGACATTCCTCATCATCAAAGGAAAAGTTGTATAGGGTCATCCCAAGCTAGAAGCAACAGGGAACGAAGAGCAAGAAGCAAATGAGCCGCTAAAGAAAAGTTGCCATTCTTTCACATTAAATAATGATATATATATATATATATATATATATCCCCCAAATCATTGTGCAACAGGTGCATTCTGTTGATAGTGTTCGAATTGCACAAAGAGCTTCTAGTGTGCATGCGGTGCATTGCGCGCTGCTGTTGTGCGTCCTACCTTGTGCATTGTAGTTGTGTCTTGTGTACTTTGCATTTGCCGACCTTTGAGTTTCTTCCTTTTGGGAAAACAGGTAGTTTGAATGGATCCCTGGCTGCCCAGGGTTTGCAAGACCTAAACAGAGCTATGGAGGACCAGGGCTCTTGGCGGACTCCCATCTAGAGGGTCACCATAAGTTCAACACCGACTATGGCAAATAACAACACACCCTACAATGTCTTGAGATCCCCTTTGTCATAACTTACATTATTAAGTCTTGGATGAGCTTCCCGGAGCCTGTGGGGCCTGAGCCTTTGTAGCGGAGGAATTGTGATAAGGGAAGATTAATGGCCCGGAGCAGCTGGATGGCGAGTTTAGCATGCAAGAAAGGGCCTGTGTCTACCGCTGTTTGGAAATACTAACCTCTTGTCTCCTTCCTTTCCACGTTTCGATCTTGCTATGCAATTAATTTTAAAGAGGTTGGAGCTGGCCAGGCTTGCAGAGGCCAGGCCTTGCATTCCCAATCTCTCTCTCTCCCTCTCTCCATCCCACCATTTTAAAATCCTTGGTTATTAAGAGTATCGGCAACTCAAGGAAAACCCCAGCGTTCTGATATAAGTATGACTACAACACCCAGAATCCTGTTGGTGTCCTACACATGTGTAAGATCCTCTTTCCCATGCAGTTGGCTATTGCGCAAAGGGCCTATTCAGTCCATGGTTGCATCAGTGGCATCCCATAGGCATAACCATTGTGCAGGGACCTAAATCCTATCATTAGTCCCAATTGGAGTTTGACATGGAATCAATTGCAGTCATCTATTTGTTGAATCAGCATTCAGCAATTGATTGGATGGGCTTCTCTAGTTGGGACTAACCAACAGTATTCCAGCCATTTACGTTGTTTAGCTAGATGAGGAATGGTTGCAAGGTTGGACTGGGAATCTGGGAGACTAGGGTTCAAATCCCTGCTTAGCCATGGAGAGCCACTTGGAGAAGTCACAGTCTCTGGGCATTACAGGAAGACCATGGCAAACCTCTTCTGGACCAATCTTGCTAAGAAAACACTACAATAGGGCCACTATAAGTAGACTTGAAGGCGCATAACATCAACCATCTTGGCTTGGTAATGCCTCACTCAGTTGTTGTATCTCCATCCTTCACATTGGCGAATCATCTAATGCAGTGGTTCCCAACCTGTGGGTTCTGACCCCTTTGGGGTTCAAATGACCTTTCACAAGGGTTGCCTAAGACCGTCAGAAAACACCTATTTCAGACAGTCTTAGGAACCAAGACACCGCAGTTTTATGGTTGGGGGTCACCATAATATTAGGAACTGTATTAAAGGGTTGCGGCATTAAGAAGGTTGAGCAGCACTGATCTAATGTAAGATAGGATCATAAAATGGTGCAAATTGGGTTGTCGCTCAAGGAAGGCATGGCTCTGAATTTGCAAAACCTCATTTGGGCTGTTGTTGCCTGGAGCTCTTGGACCTTATTCATAGGGTCCATTGAAAGCAATGGGTCTTTTCCAGTGGCTCTCCAGTGCCAGCCATCCAGATGTTATTAGACATCAGTTCCTAGTTCAGGATTTATCAGTGCAAAATTTGCACTTGGTTGTTTTGCGGAGAAAGCAGCATATGCTGCCTGTTGTTGTTGTTGTTGTTGTTGTTGTTGCATGTCTTCAAGTCATTTCTGACTTTTGGCAACCTTAAGGCAGACCTTTCATGGGGTTTTCTTGGTAGGTTTCTTTAGATGGGGTTTGCCATTGCCATCCCTTGAGGCTGAGAGAGCGTGACTTTCACAACGTAATCCAGAGGATTTACTATTGTAAATGAATGGGCACAAGTAATCTATGAAGAAATAGTGGTTTCAGATGAGCTCCAGGTAAATAGGTTTCAATACTGTAATAAACATTTCTGAACGCATAAAGGAAACGTCTCCAAAGCTCTGTAAATACATCCATAAAGTTCCGGATTGCTTTCCTTTTTTCCTCTCAAAAAGGAAATCCGTATTCCGATTCCATCAGCCGAGTCTCTATTAAAATGCAAATTTTGCAGCAATTAGGAAATAATTAAGATAAATAATAAATTATAATTAAAAAAGACACTGAAGTGCTCCCCATCTCCGAAAATGAAATGCATGGGATCTATTTTGCTAATGCTCATTACGTCTGACATAAATGGCTCCATTTGTCTGGAAATGTAAAAGCCTGAATACTTTTGGAAATTTACAGCATCCGTCGGAGGTCATTTTTCTTCCAACTTCTTTGTTTCAAAAAGGAAACAACAACACACAGATGCACCACAAAATGGGTTGTATCTTTTGCGATGCTGTCTCAGATAAAACTTTTTGGAAGCGGTGGCTGTTTTTGTTGTTCTTTTACTTGTAACGCATCATGTTGTTGCTGTTGTTGTTGTATGCCTTCAAGTCATTTCCATCTTATGCCAACCCTAAGGCAACCCTATCATGGCATTTCCTTGGTAAGGTTTGTTCAGAGGAGGGTTGACATTGCCTTCCTCTGAGGCTGAGAGAGTGTGACATTGCCCAGCATCACCCAGTTGGTTTAATGGCTAAATTGGGAATCAAATCCTGGCCTTGGAGTGATAGTCCAATGCTCAAACCACTACGCCACTCTATAAATACAACACAAATACACCTTGCTATAAGTAAGAGATGGATAGATAAGAGATAGATTGAGATATAAGAAATACATGGATAGGTAGATGGCGGATAGATAGAAGATGAATAGATAAGAAATAGATGGATAGCTAGTGCATAGATAGATAAGAGATGGATAGATAAGAGATAGATGGATATATAACAAATAGTTGGATATGCAGATGGTGGATAAATAAGAAATAGATGGATAGGTAAGAAGTAGTCGGATAGGTAGATAGTGCATAGATAGGTAAGAGATGGATAGATAAGAGATAAGCAACAGTGATGATAAAGATGGCGGTGTCCAGAATTCTTTGTAAATGGACTGACGTCTGTCCAAAATAAAATTTAGCAGTTTCACAATATCTGTATTCAGATGCCATAGCATTACTATGTAGGGGAGCCAGTGAAGTGACCACTATGCACCATGACCATTGTGGAAGAGGAACAATGCCCAATGGGGATGGGGAACATTGGGATACTCTTGCCATTGTGCTGATATGCCTCTTCCCATAGCATCCCATAGCATATCCGTTACATAGCTAAGTGCACATGTAGTTATGGAAACTAGAGCACAATGGAGAATTCTGGCCAAGAATAATCATCTTTGTCTCTCCTTACAATAATGCTATCAGGTAGGTTGGGTACACAGAGACTGCAACAGGATGACTGTGTGGTGATTTGAACCCGGGCCCCTTCTAGCCAAACCGTGCAAGAGCTCAGTGGCGCTCGTCGCAGTGTCTCATATCAGCAAACAAAAATGGAGAGGAACGAGTCTCCCCTCTTTTGGCGCAACAGCCAATTTCCCAAGTGAGCCTGCTTAATTTTTATAACTGCCGCCTAGACGGGCTTTTTATGGTTTTGTAGCCTGAAATATTTATGGAAAACACTCTCGGAAACAATGCGCTGCCTTGAGCAGGGCTGCCCACAATGCGCGATCCCATTACTCATTCTCTGGTGTCAGAACTCATCTTTCCATTGATCCAAGGAGGAGAGCGTTTGTGAGCGCCTTTGGAGGAGCTTGAAGCAACCAAAACAAGTTGCACAATCCCCTTCTTTGCAAGACGCTTGGGGTCATCTCAAATAGGATCTTTGGCTCCGGAAGGTAGAAACAAAAGCACCTTTTTGTGCTTGCTAAGAGGGAAAAGACAAGACTGATGGAGACAACGGAGGTGAAGGTAGTCATTTAAATGACAAAAGACCTGTTTAGTAAGCGGTATTGATTTGTTCCCATTCATTGGAAGCGTTTGTCAAAACCTGGAGGAGATGCAACCCAAGCAGAGACATGGGAACCACCAGCCGCTCGTGGCTTTGAGGATCAGATGCAATTCGTTGTGAGATTAATTCTCTGCCATGGACCAAAATCCAAGCCAGGGAAGCATTTTTGGGAGGCCATGGTGCTTGTTTTATGATGGTGGAGTAGATTAAGAGT
This sequence comes from Sceloporus undulatus, assembly GCF_019175285.1. Classification (NCBI taxonomy): domain Eukaryota; kingdom Metazoa; phylum Chordata; class Lepidosauria; order Squamata; family Phrynosomatidae; genus Sceloporus; species Sceloporus undulatus. The sequence continues at coordinate 24,278,022 of NC_056529.1, forward strand.
TGGATTAGGACCAGGGATGGAAGCCCACTTCAGATAATAAATAATAATAAATTTATTATTTTTATTCCGCCCTTCCATAGATCAGGGCGGTTCACAGCAAATATCAATAAAACAATTAAGATCTCAATGAATGGTCATTGCAACTTTGGACATGTCGCACTCTAAGACGGTGATCCCCAAACTTTGGTCCCCTGGATAATTTTGGACTCCAGCTCCCATAATTCCTGACTGCTGACCAAACTGGCTGGGGCTTCTGGGAGCTGAAGTCCAGAACACTTGGAGGACTGAGGTTTGGGAGTCACTAGCCGAAGAGGAAGACAATAGCTTTCTGAATCTACCTGGCCAAGAAAACCCTAGGAGCACATAGCCATAGATCAGAGCCAACTTGAAGGCACATCATGCGTGGACCAGGAGACTCCAGGGGCAGCTTGGACTATCCTGGCCCCAGAAACACCCCGAATATCTCCCATTGTCTGGACATTGTAAATCCATAAAGTGTGTGTGTTCTTTTGTACTGAAAACAGGACAGTCGTTTCATTTTTTAAGATGCTTTTTACTTCATCGGTTGCCTTTTCCTGACCCTTTTTCCTGGCAGAGCACAAGGCTCTGTAGTGAGCAAGAGAAGACGGGGAGAAAGGTTTTGCATAAGAAAGGAGAGATTTATGCAAAGAAGCAATTAAAAGCAGGGCTTAATCTGGGCTGGCATAATTGCAGCTCAACTCCAAAGGACCTGATCAAGAAGAGGAAGGGAGGATGGGGGAAGAAGAGATGGAGAAGGGAGGAGGAGGAGGAAAAGAGAGGGGAAGGAGGAGAAAGGAAGAAGAGGAGGAGGAAATGGGTGGCAAGGAAGAAAAGGAGGGGACAGGGAGAGCAAGGGAGCGTTATCCATCTTTGAAATCAGTTAACTTCCAACAGCGGAAGGATGAAGGCTGGAGCAAACCCGCTTCTGGTGCCATCAGCGCTGTGTTTGCTGGAAGTTCATTGCAAATGAGCCCATTGAGACAATGCACAATGGGGGATAGAGAACATTGGGATACTCTTGCCATTGTGCTGATATGCATCTTCCCATAGCATCCCATAGCATTGGGACAAGGCTTTCCTCTCCTTGGGTCTGAAACCCAGGTGCCTTTCCGTTTGTGCATTTGAGGCCTGTGTTAACATTCGCTGTCGACAACTATGTGGCAAGTTCTCTGGAACAGGATGGGAATAAAGGAGCCTCTCCTCTCCAACCTATCTCTCTCTCCTCCTTCTTGGAGCCCTGAGCTCCAGGCAGGTCCTGATGGATGGGACTTGTTGTCCCATCCGAGAGGGATTTTGCTTTATGTTTTGTGCAATCCTAGCAATGGTCATGCTTACCTCCACTTTCCTCTTCCTCCCTCTTTAATTCTCTTATGTCCCCCGTGGTCCTTTCCAGACAAAGATCAGGACTTCTAGAGATCCCCAACAGATCTCTGCCCTTCGGATGCTGAGGATGGTTTCTCTCCTGCCGTGGGTTTTGCCCCTTGCCCTTCTTTCCTTTTAATGGTGCCAAGGATCATTCTTTTAACTTTAAGCGTTTTTTAGTGCTCCGCTTCAAAACCTCGGCATTTTTAACAAGGAGGAACAACTTTGGCAGCGCAGGGGCATTTGATAAAGTGAGTCAGCTTTCCATCAAAGAGACATTTTAAGTAATGCCGTAATTTACGAAGAAAATGTCAAACACACATTAACTTCATAAGTCACCGCAAAAGCATGGCACTTAAGCCGCTATTTAAGTCCAAGGCGTTTCGTGATACAAATGGGGTCCAAGGCTTGGAGACATTTTGGAGCAAGGAAAGTTCCTGACCAAACAAAGCTAAGTCCAACAAACCAGATCTCCACCAAACATGGGAGACCAGTCCCTTTGCCAGACTGGGCCCATCTCAGTCTCCTCTTATTACATATACTTATCTGTCTATCTATCTCTTATCTATCTCTCCATCCATTTACCTATGTTATATTTATCCATCTATAATTCCTATTTATTACATATATCTTTAATCTGTCTATCGTGTATCTATCTCTTATCTATCTATCCATCCATCCATCCATCCATCCATTTACCTAACTGTTACATTTATCTATTTATAATTCCTATTTATTAAGTCTCTCTCCTTTACCTCTTTTATCTATCCATCCATTTATCTACGTGTTATATTTATCTATCTATAATTCTTATTTTTAGCTCTCTTTCTCTCTCTCTCTTATATCTATCCACCCATCTATCTACCTGTCTTATCTCTCTCTCTCTCTCTCTCTCTCCTGTTTATTAGGTCTATCTATCTATTATATATCATACCTATATATTCCATCCCTCCCTCCCTCCCTCCCTACCTACCTACTTACTTTGTTGATCTAATACACAATATGGGAACTCGCAGGCCAATTTAAAGAGAACTAAAAAGGGACCGACTTTTAAGCATAGGGTCTCTTGTGTGCGGCTGCCTGTCGATGAACGCTGGGAGATCGGATGAAGGCTTAAGCAGAAGCAAAGAAAGTGTTCGCTTGGCACTATGGAAAATGGCAGCACATGCGCGGATGGAGGAGGAGAAGAGAGAATGAAAATGAAGGCCGGATGGATGTGGAAACAGAGCCTGAAAGGAAGAGAACATAAAGGATTACAGGACAGATGCACATGAAAGCGCAGAAACAGAAACGCAGGGATGGGGAACAGACAACAAGAACTAAGGGTGCATCTACGCTGTAGAAATGATGCTGCACCAAGAGGTTTTGGGAGGATGCAAGCTTTGCTTAACTTGGAGAAATGGAGAGTGAGGTTGCACCTGCACTATAGAAATAATGCAGATTGACACCACTTTAACTCCATCCTGCAAAATCCTGGGATTTGTAATTGGGGAGGAAGGTCTTAGGGTGCATTGACACTGTCGAAATAATGCAATTTTGGCACCACTTTAACAGCCCTGGCCCCGTCCTGCAGAATCCTGGGATCTGTCGTTTGGTGAGGCACCAGCACTATTGGACAGAGAAGGCTAAGACCTTGCAAAAACTGCAAATCCCAGGATGTCCTAGGAGAGAGGCAGGGCTCACTGAGGCTCTTGGCCTCAATGGCCAACCTCCTCTGAACCCATTTTGCCAAGAAAACCCCACAATAGGTTCACCATAAGTCGGAAACGACTTGAAGGCACACATCAACAACAACACATTGGCCAATCACTCTCAAGATGTTGGACGTTGTATTTTCTTGGGCAAAAACCAATGGACATTTAAAATAATGCACACATCATGAGACTATGGAGAACGATGTCCAGTACCAGGTCCGCTTTTGGGACCATTACTGGCCCCCAATAAATTGCATCTGCTGCAAATCATCCTCATCCCTGGTGTCTCCATATGAGAGGCAGAAGTTGGATGCCTCTTTCACGCTCCAGAAATAATGAAGAGTGACAACTGCGGCAGATTTAACCCATTGGCCAAACGATCCCAGACTCCAGCGGCAGAGAGCCAGCGTCCTAAAACACAGCTGGCTTCCAATCTAGTGGCTAAATGCAACGAAGGTGGTACAGAGAGACACCCAAAGAAGCCATGGATGGGTCCATTCGTCCGTGGCAGCCTTCCTTTCCTGCTGTTTCCAATTAGGGATGAATAGGCGCACAAGAAGCAGCAGCAGCAGTAGCTTCACATCAGCGCACCTTCCCAAAGCCATGTGCGTTGAGGTACTGCCACCTAGTGGAAAGGGGGAGGAGAGCGGAGATGTCCAAAATCCCTTTATGGGACCAAGATACCTTTATGGGACCAAACATGATGCACAAAATAGAAGCCGCAAGAGATTTCGAAGCTCCACTGGCTCCTTCGTCAGGGAAAAGTGTTAAGAATTGTGCTGGGAAAACATTATATCTCTTCGAAATCCATGAATAAAAAAACCCATGGATAAGGAGGGGTGATTTTATATATATGTATACGGGCGCCACCATTGTTACGTGACAGATGTATAGCGTCCGCATGTTGCGCCATGCTTGTGATGTCATGAGTGCACCATTGGCACACTCGGGTGTCACAATGGCGGCACAACCTCCCGGCTTTTTGTGGGTTTTTCCTGCCAGCAAGAAGCCGTGCGGTTTGGCGGCTGTGGCTTTCCTACGGCAGAAAAACAGGCACCAGCAGTCCACTGTTTTTTGGCGATCTGTCCCACGACAAGGTCCCAGTGTGTGTGTGTGTGTGTGTGTGTGTGTGTGTGTGTGTGATGTACCTTTTATCTAGTCCTCCTACCATATATACTTGACTATAAATTGGCCTCCTGTATAAGTCAAGGGAAGGTTGTGGGGCCAAAATTATGGACAACCCCAACAGCAAAAAGCATCCGATTTTGTCCACTGTCTGTGCGGTTTATTTCTGTGTTAATGCTTAGTGCCCACAACTTTGTGTGAAAACGAACCTGCTTTTGCGGGACTTTCCCCCACTTTCTGTGTGCTTTCATAGGCGACATTGTGTGCAAACGTTTTAAACCCCGTTTCTTCAGGGGAAAAGCCCAGTGTGATAAACTCCTAGGTGGACCTTTGGTCTGATCCAGAACCATAGTTATCCTGATGTCCCCATCTTCATAGACTGGGGATGGGCTGGATATTAAAATGCGTCTCGATCCTTGGCGTGCCTAAACATGTCTGGATTGCCAAAACGTAGAACAAGAAATTATACAAGTATGGATGGGCTTCCTTTTGATTTTTAATGAGGATAATAAGGACTTTGGAAGCATTTTTGAAGCTGGAAGTCTAGCTTCTCTCTCTCTTTTTAAAGAGACACTTTTAAAAGCCTTTTCTTCCATCTCTGTTTTGAGAGCTTTTCCCCCGAGGAGCCAAGCGTCCGTGTCTCTTTGGAGAAAGCGCTCGGCAAATGAAGAGGGTTTGCAAAGAAACATCCAAGATCCTCACATTTAACATGCAACCGGCGAGGAAAGAGGCATTCTGCATTTCAGTTTGTCAGGAAGGATTGGCTGGGACTATCTTGTTGTTGTTTGCCTTTGCATCTGCAGAAGAGGAGTAGCTCATGCCCCAGAGGACAGGGTCAACATTCAAAGTGACCTTAAGAGACCAGAAAGCTGGGCCAAAGCTAACAAAAAGAAGTTCAACACGGAGAAATGTAAGGTATTGCACTTAGGTAGAAAAAATGAAATGCATAGCTATAGGTTTATGGGGGACACCTGGCTTAAGGAAACCTATAGATGTGAAAGGGATCTAGGAGTCCTTACAAGTTGAACATGAGTCAACAGTGCAATGCGGCAGCTAAAAAGGCCAATGCAATTCTAGGCTGCATCAATAGAAGTATAATGTCTAGATCAAGGGAAGTCATAGTGCCATTTATTCTGCTTTGGTCAGGCCTCACCTGGAATAATGCTGTGTCCAGTTCTGGCAACACAATGTAAAAAGGACATTGAGAAGCTGGAGCCATGTGTCCAAAGAAGTGCAACTAAAATGGTGAAGGGTCTGGAAACCATGAAGCCCTATGAGGAGAGACTTGGGGAGCTGGGGATGTTTAGTCTGGAGAAGAGAAGGGTAAGAGGTGATATGATAGCCCTGTTTAAGTATTTGAAGGCTTGTCACAATGAGAATGGAGGAAGCTTGTTTTCTGCTGCTCCAGAGACTAGGACACAGAATAATGGGTGCAATCTTAATCCCTATCTTTTCTGAATTTAATTTGGCCCATTGGTCTATGCCTTTTGTATTCAGGAAGACAATGCAGCTTTCCTGATCATCTCAGCAAATGCACTTGTGCTTCAGAGCAAGAAACATGTCAATCAAATGTGTCAATCAAATCATGTCATCTGCTGCGCAGGGAAGGGACCCTCTGGCTGCAGCACCATCCCTGAGAAGCCATTGCAAGCACCCCATTTCCTTCATTTCCCTTCTTCTTTTTGCTCCTTCCAGTGTTCCTGACTTGAGAGACCAACCTCCCGCCGCCGCCGGTGACTTCTGCAGTGCGCTATAATTGTCATGGCCAGTGGAGTGTGCAAGGCACAATGAAGGCAACAACAGAGAGGCCAGGATGCAAAACTATGCATTGTGTTGCTAGGAATCTTTGCAAAGAAACGGGGTCCCTTTCCTTCTGGGCCTGAACTAAAAGACATTATTCCGGGTTAAATGCTTATTCTCTCTTGCAATTGCCTTGGGCTGCGAGGGCAAGGCGGGCTTCAATAGAAGAGCGTTCGGAAGCTTTTTGCTAATATTCACGGAAATCTTGAGCTATGATTTTATTTTGTTCTATTTGTTTTGCAAAGACCAGCCGTATGTATGAGGCCTCCTTGCTATTTCTTTACGTTTAATGGCTCCAAATCCAGAGACAGCCGGGGCCCATTCACACTCCGGAAGTGCAGTGCTATGCTTCCACCTTAAATTACTGTTAATCTCTGATGTAGTAAATCCTTTATTTTTGCCCCCACATATTTGTCATTGTTATACAAATCTTTGTTTTTATAGTTATACTTTTCTATGCATCTATAGGCTTTGCAAATTTCCCCCAATCTGGAATCCCACTTTACTTTGCAGTTTCTTGAGCTGCTTACAATCCTCTGATAGAGAGCTCCTCCATTGTATTCAAGGGGAACAAAAAGGAACATTTTAAGTGCAAATCCCAAGACTCCATAGGATGGAGCTTGCTGTTGTTGTTGTTGTGTGCCTTCAAGTAGTTTCCAACCTAAAGCAGTGGTCCTCAACCTTCCTAATGCCGCGACCCTTTAATATGGTTCTTCATGTTGTGGTGACCCCCAACCATACAATCATTTCCTAAGACCATTGGAAATATGGGTTTTGCAATGGTCTCAGGGTCATTTGACCCCCAAAGGGGTCGCAACCCACAGGTTGGGAACCGCTGCCCTAAGACAAACCTATCCTGGGATCTTCTTGGCAAGTTTTGTTCAGAAGGGGTTTTCCATGGCCATCCTCTGAGGCTGAGAGAGTGTGGCCGGCCCCAGGTCACCCAATGGGTTAACTGGCCAAATTCGAGCCCTGGTCTCCAGAGTCATAGCCCAGTGCTCAAACCATTGCGCCACGCTGGGGAGGATGGAGGTACGGCAGCTGAAGTGGGATCAAAGTGCTACAACTGTGCAGTGTGTGAATGCACTGAAGGGATGGTTTCCATAGGATGCTATTGGGATGGATATAGACACAAGGCCCATCTGCAGCCAACAAAGCCATGGTCTGTCTGTCTGCATTGCACCATATGCCTTTTGACTAGAGAGGAGAAAAAAGGGAGCAGGGAAGGGTGCCGAGCCTCTGTAATGGAAGGGCCTGTCATTCCCCATTAACCCCAGAGCCCTCCACATGATGGGATCCCATCTGATATCGCCACGGGCAAGTTGCCTCCATTTGTAGTCGGGTGCTGCGTTTGAACAGCTCCGGATAAAATCCAGAACAACGTTAAAATGATGGAGCAGCAGACTTGGTAAGGCAGAGAGACAGAGAGAGAGAGATAGAGAGAGACAGAGAAAGGGAGGGAGGTGGAAACAGGAGAGAGAGAGCTTTTTAGTGCGGAATTAATAATGCAAGTGTTTAGACACTTTTGGAGATCCTGGGAGATTTGCTCATTTAAAGAGCATCAATGGGGAAAGAGGAGAGAGAAGGAGAAGAAGGAGCCCAGCTCATCCATCTTGCAGTGGCTGCATCGCTTTGGAAAGAAGGCAGTGTTTCCCATCATCCTCAAAAAGATGTTTTGGGGAAGCATCAAGGAAAACCATTCCGCCAAAGTTGGGCACATTTATGTTCCATTGGGTGTCAACTAGAGAAAGCTGAGCGTGGGTTCGAGTCAACTTTCCAAACATCTAAGTTATGTTTGGAGGCAACCTATTTCCTTCTTTCTGAAATGGTTCAGAGAGATAGCCTTATTTCACACTTTAGTTATGCAATATGGTGCTGCCATTCGCATTTAAGAGCCAACGGAGCATAGCAATCTGAGTGTCGGACTAGGGTTGCATCTACACCGCAGATATAATGCAGTTTCGGCACCTCTAACTGCCTGATGTTTATTTATATTGAACAAATGATGGTATTAGTCTGGCTCTCAAAGCAAGTATCTTGTTGTATTACTAATGGAACTTACATTGCATTTCCTGGACTTCAAAATGCTTTCCCTCCCAGTACTGCATTGGCAAAAGGAGGAATGGCCTCTGCCTGCGTAGATATCCCTCCATTATACCATCTTAACTGGGAACACCAACAACATCTTGACAAATTGCACGCCTGCGACTAAATAACTAAAATTGGCATACATTTCCCTCCCTCCTGTATGACTTTTAACACCTTTGCTTGATGCAGAAGCCAGCGGTGCATTGAAAATTTGCAACATGTACGTTGTGCATTTTGTTTGGCCCAATAAAAGTACCACTGCTTTGTGGAATTTGGATGTTGTTGTACCCTGGCCATGTTACAACATGAGTTTGGATGTCGTTGTACCATGAACCATGTTAACGTACCCATTTCTGCCATCTCAAATAGTTTAGCTGCCCATTCTTCCAGGCATTTGTGGAATTTTTTTGGTGAAAATCTTGATTTGTTGCATTTGGGAGGAACTCTCTATAGCCCTGGAGACTCAAAGCCAGGCCTTTGGGAGCTTTCCGCCCGGATGAAGCCAAGGCAGGACTGGGTTAGCTGCAAATCCTGCATAGCAGACTGTGTTCGCCGCATAAAGAGCAGCCAAGAACCAATTAAAGAACGGCGTTGCAACCTCTCCTGGAAAAGCCTGCTCCATTGACCTGCGTTGAGACTCCAAGGGAGGCCAGCCCCAGTTCTTCTGGGCTTTAAATCCTTTCCAATGGAATGGAAAGGAAGGCTGAATTATTCAGAAGGGATGCAAATATATTCTCCTTCGCCGGCGGAAACCTCAAGGGTACAGCCCTGCGATTAATCACCCAAGGACCAGAAAGAAACTCAATAGCAGGAGCTCTTCGTTTAGTTTATTTTGGGGTCTCAGGTTTCCATTCACTCCCCACTCCTTTGGGTTTTGTAAATGTTGGAGCCACGAAGTGCAGCAAGGGCTTCTCTTTGCCCCCGGCGTCTTAATCAATGCTCCAATATTATATTATATTATCATATTAAATATGATTATATAAGAGGTTGGAAAGACATTGCAATATAGAGTCAGGTATTGAGTTCCCATAGCATTCCCACTGTATCGTTTACCGCCAAAACAACTCCGTCCTGCTAGGGTTAGAGAGATGTGTTTCTATAGCATGTATTGGGCAAGTCACAGGCTCTCAGCCTCAGGAGAAGGCCATGGCAAACCTCCTCTGAAATCTTGACATGAAAACCCCATGATAGGTTTACCTTTAGGGTCTCCATAAATTGGAAACAACTTGAAGGTGCACAACAACAACAAGAAAAACAATTTGGCTGTGCCCCCAGTTGGTGATGCAATGCAATGCATAGATATAGGATGGGGGACACCTGGCTTAAGGAGACATCTATGTATGAAAGGGTCCTAGTAGACCACAAGTTGAACATGAGCCAACAGTGTGATGTGGCAGCTAACAAGGCCAATGCTATTTTAGGCTGCATCAATAGAAGTATAGTGTCTAGATCAAGAGAAGTAATAGTGCCACTCTATTCTGCTTTGGTCAGGCCCCAGCTGGAATAAGACTGTGTCCAGTTCTGGGCATCACAATTCAGTTACAAGATGGAGCATGGCCAGAGGAGGGTCACCAAAATGGCGAATGGTCACCAAAATGGCAAGGGGTCTGCCAACCATGCCGTATGAGGAATGCAGGTGAGAGGAAAAAACTCTGTTATGACATTACTCCTGGGGTTACTCAGCCATTTAACTAGAAGAACAGCAGCAAAATAAAAACATCAGAAGATGTTTAAGCGGATCTGCCGCCAGCGGAAAGAGCCATGAAGGCCTCCCCGATGTGGTCCATTTCTGGATAATTAGCGCACCGTGTAAGACATGGCTTCTTCCCCCACATCCGCCCACATGCTTTGCATGTGCGAGAGAGGAAGCCTTCAGAGGTTGCATTTGCTTTCGTTTATTCATGTTCTGTTTATTCTATTATGTTTAACTAGGATGGCGGAGTTGGAGGTGGAAGCCATGTCTTCGGGAAGAGATGGAGTCAAAGCTGCCATGGACCAAGAAAGGTTGATGCGGCCAAAGGATATAAAGCAGTGAGCCCCAAATAGTAGTAATAATACTAATAGTTTATTTTTACTCCGTCTCTCCAAAGGATAGAGGCGTGTCGCGGCAAGGAAACGCAGAGACAGGAATGGGGTGCACAAGCTTCCCTCCAAGCCTTCCTCCAGCCAGGTTTCTGGCTGGGCCTTTTATTGTCATTTAGCTTACATTAGTCCGTTATTTGCCTTACAATCATTTGCTAGGTTACGTGCCCTTTTCTGCAGTGGAAGCAGGATGTGAAGACCAGCTAAGTCAGCATGGACTTATCTATTTAGTTATGGATAAAGCATTGTCATCTCGAGTGAGGGTCGAAGTCCTATGGTTTGCCAGTAGAACTGCCACATTTCAATCTTGATGAGCATTGCTATCCTGAGAGAGGGTCGCGACCCCACGGTTTTGCCCATGGGGTTGCCACAGAGGCGGCTTACATCGCTACAACATTCAACATAATAATATAACAACAGAATGAAACAACATACAATAGACCCCCTCCCAACCTGTTTTTTAAGGAACGGCCTGACAGTGTAGAGGACTATCCTTGTTTAATGCTAATGGAGTTTCACGTTGATTTAATATTCCTCGTTCACATTTGCATCGCCAAGACCTCCTCTTGTAATTAGCTAATCCCATTTACAAACACTTTTCCGCAAGGACTAATTGGGAAGGAAAGGTTCAGAGGGTCCTGGAAACACTTAATTGGGGTCACGCTGCCAGGCTCCGTCTTTTGGGGGACCGCCAAGCATGGCATGGTATCACACTCTAACAAATTCATTGAAAACAGGTTGGGGGGGGATCTGATTAAAAGATGGAAATGAATGGGAGCAAACACATTTTGCATAAGACAAACCTTCCTAGACGAAAGCAAAGGCCTACCTTGTCCAGCGTTCTGCCTCCATGAGGGACATCTAGTCTCCTTCAGGATATCCATCACCAGATCATGAGCTCAGATGCATCCTTCGTCTCCGGTTCCTCAGCAACCTGGATTCAAGGATGAAGATATGGGGATGGTGGTGGAAAATAGGGGGTGTTTTGTGGGGTTTGGGGGTTAATGTGGCCTTGTTCTAGAAGAGTTTATTCCTGATGTTTCGCCAGCATCTGTGGCTGGTATTCTCTGATGATGCCAGCCACAGATGTTGCCGAAACGTCAGGAATAAACTCTTCTAGAACAAGGCCACATAGCCCCAAAAACCCACAAAAAACTATGGATGCTGGCCATGAAAGCCTTTGATTTCATAATAGGGGGTATTGTCTTTTCCAATGAAGAATTACGTCCCCAATGAATTTTTCCTCTAACCTCCTTCCTCAGTTTCTACTATCATAATGACCTAGCATTCCAGTTCAGCGTTCAGATATAAACTTCAGGCCACCAAACTACAAACAAAAGGGAAAAGCCAAGCAAACCCAGGAAAGGTCAAGACAGCAAATGTAAAAATGCTGGAAGGGAGCGTGTTTCAATGTTTTTGCAATGCTAGAAATTTGGAGATGGGAGGAAAACTGCATTAGGTGAAGTGTGGAAAAGGAGGATACCTCCGGAGGAAGCCCTTTGCTTGTCTCCAGCTGTTTGGGGTGAAGAGTAAAGGAGAGTCAGGTGATGTTGGCCTTATTGAAAGGCTTTGGAGTGGGGCAAGGCAAAGTGACCCATGAAAGGCCAGCGGTTGGCTTCAAAGGGAGATGGAGACTGCAAGAGATGGAGAGCAGGAGCTGCAAGATGAAGGGGCCTCCTTTGGGCCTGAGTTGCAAAGGAAAGAAGGGCTGGTGCAACATCTGAACTTGGTGCAACATCTGGGCTGAGGTCTTTCTCGACTGCTTATATTGGGAAGAAACTCAAAATGCTTTTCAATTGTCCCCCCCCTCCATCATTATTCTTTATTGAAACCAGTTATAGTTCATCAAATTACAGTTGGCCCTCCGTTTTCGCAGAGGGTCTGTTCTGGATCCCCTCCATGCAAATGGAGGCTTGCACATATTCAAGCCTCATAGGCTTGAATGGGGTGTGCCCATGTGTGCATGGCCCAGTTGCATGCACCCAGTTGTGTGGGAGCACATGCCATTGGAGATAGTGGAGGTCGCCCCTTCCTGGTATATTTGCTTCTTGTCCCATCAGGTTGTTTTTAAAACCTTTTTGCAATACACCATCCTTCCTCCCATGCAACCCAGTCCAGCCCCATCCAATGTTGTGTGAGTTGCATGCCATGCGTATTGAGGGACCACAACTTTTGCATTTTAGCAGTGAAACGGAAGAGGCGAGAGCCGTGGTGCAGCGCCTTCTGAATTTTGCTCCATCTTTGGGTATCCCTTCCCAGCCATCAAAACAAGATGCTGGTTGTCAGAATTCATTTTTCTTTCGGAATAAGCTGCATTAGGATGAGATTTCCAAGGTGATGAGGCAAATGACGCTGTTCAAGGAGCATGATGGCCCATTTTGACACAGAAGGCACAGACGCTGTCAATCCAGGCGCTGATGGCATCAATGGTATCAAGGATACCATCGGATGGGATCAGGACATCATCAGGAAGAACACACAGAGCTGCCAAAGGCAGGTAAAAGTTCACAGAACCAATGGGGTCCCAAGGGTTTCATTTATCTTTCCTCTAAGAATCCTACCTAGAACGGCTGCTTGGAAATCGTCAGAAAGGTCAGAATGATTAAGTTGGAAGTCGTGCAACAGCATGCTCCATTAATTGTGCAAGCCAGTCTCCATGCACAATGCTGGATGCACAATTATGCATGGAGAACAATTCATGCATAATGGAAATGTGCATAATGTGTGACTTGTACAACGAACATACATGTTCAAGACCTGAGTGCAAATTCTCTGTTGTGCAACATGAAAAATGGTAGTGCCTTCAACTGGATCTTCCCTATAATGACAAGTAAAGGCAGAAATGCAGCTCCTTCAGTTTATTATAAGTAGTTTGATCCTTGCAATATCTTATTCCAGGGTATCTTCAGGTTTGGATGGTGAGAGGACCAACACATCATCAGCTGATGTCTCCCATCCAGAGCCAAGCCTTGGCTTCCAGATTGTTTTTTCTTTCTGGACTTTGTCCATGCTGACCATATTGACCATCAGCCGGCCAGAAGAAGCTACGCAGATGCCTCTGTCCAGAGGGCTATCCTCTGCAGGACATCAGGACTCTGGGGACTTCTGGCAAGATGACCGTCTGCTCCTCCTCTTTGGCCGAGCATCTTCTTCATCTCCATTTGCTTTGCTTTAATCCCTTCTGCCACATCTTTCAGGAATAACAGCTGAGTCTTCAGGGCTGGATGCCCGTTCCTTTGCTTTCCTTCTGCCCCAGATTTATGCTCTTCTCACATATTTTGGAACTAGGAACCTGACTTAGGCCAAGATCAAATGACGTACTTCTGCTATGCCTTGCTCTTTTCCAAAGGATCTCTGTCCCACCTTCTTTCCTGTAGCTTCTTTAGTGCAGAAAACTGTTTGGAGCCTATTTGGGGATCCAGAGAGGGCAATAATAAATTAAAAGATAGAAAAGGAAGTCCCCAAACCCATATTTATCTGTTTCCAACTTGGCCAAGCCATATTCTTTATTTCTTATTCAACCATAAAATATCGTTGACAGTATAACCAAGCAACCTTGTATGTTCTTCCATCTCTTGCATCTGTACATCCATTTCTCCAAACCTTGACATACACCAAATATACTGCAGTCATAAAATCGTCTCATACATAAATTAAAAAGACTTCCTCCTTTATTGGCATTACTGCTCTTAAACTCTTGATTTTTTGAATTCATCACTTATGCAACTCTGCTATCTAGAACTTCACATTATTATTAATATTAGTCATTCTAACATTTTTATATTAACGTTTATATTGTCCTTTATCTGTTTTGTGCCCTGTCTTTATTATTGTCTCTGCTACCTATCCATTTAGACTTGGCCTGTCTATCAAATTCACGTTTCTCCCAAGTTTTGTCGGAGAAACCCGTCGTCGGTCCTTGTCCCGATTTGTTCAGTTTCTGGCATTTTCTGGTGTTTAATATTTAAAAATCCAGCTAATTAAAAGGGATACGAATGACGTCCGTGGAGACGTTGCTTCGCTTATTCAAAGGACACTTTCTCAAAAAGAAATGAGAAATGCAATGGGACGGACGGAGACGAGGCTGTATTCCTTAAACCGCTTGGCTCTGTCTTCCTAATGGCTCCCAGCTGCTTTTTCTACTCTTTCTTGCAAGTTTCAAAGAAATGAAATAATTAAAAATAGGCCTTTGTATCATCTCTGTTGCTTTTGTGATACATTTATCCCAAAATCAGTGGAGACGTCTAATAAAGAAGTCATGCAAACTGGCTTCTCCCCGTCCCTTCTTTTACGCAATGGAAAGAAGCATTCAAAAATAAGCTTTACCTTCATATGGGCTGAAATATGGACTCAAATATCCCAAAACTGAAGCCTTCTGGAACGAGGATCTTGATCTTATATCAAGAATAAGAGGTCAAACAATGCACCAATTCTGCAACATCATTTTCTGCAAAGGAAAAGAATGTGCAAGGGAAAAAAAGTAACTTTCCCAAGCGGTGCCACTAATAAATGGTTCCTGCTTTAATGAAAGGTTTCATGGAACAGCAATAAATCCAGGTCCGAGTGTCAGCTTTTAACTTATTGTGATGGATGGAGTTGTGTTGGAGCTGGGCTATTAATAATAAAATTAGGGCTCTTAATGAATTTTTATCTGATGAATCCCTTTCCTTTCGTGGTTTGATTCATCCACAGCGCTAGGTCAAAATGACACAAACGCACAACCCCCAGATTCACAACCGCATTTGCAGACTGTGAAACTGAGTTCTGGGGGGATTTTAGTCATTTTCAGAGGTGTGTTTGTGAGTTGCAGTGGATCATGTTTTAAAAACTGGAAATTAATTTGGAAATCCATGCGCCTTTTTACAAAAGTGCACACAGGCCGGCCAGTGCTACATTTATGCAAATGGACAGGCCTGCGCATTTTCCCAGACGTATCAATCTCTCATCCTCACCGACTGCCTTGCGCCGTCCCCGACTGCTTGCGCCGCGGCAGGTGAGTGACACCTCTGACAAAGCGAACCTGGCGCCTGGCTTTCCCAGGGAAACCAAAAGTGTCTGGAGGAGACTACCTCCTTAGACATGCTGCTTTCATACCCATTTCATTGGGGACCCGAGGCCTTCAAGCTGACAGAGATGGCAGGTGGAAAACCCACATGGATTTTACCCAGACGCGGCATGCACTGACTGGCAAAGGAGGCTTATGTAAGGAGAATGGTCTAAGCGCAGTCAGTTTGCAGTTCTCTGTCTTTGCTCCTTACTCAAAGAGCAAATATGGCTTGGACCTTGTATGGAGAGGTTGCATGGGGACCAATGCCTAGGTTTAGGGGCATTGCTTTTCTCTGTGCCACTTCTAACCAAGGGTTGTGTGCCCCTTCTCCTTTCATGCAACCCTACTTCTGATGGAACCCAGTGCCTTCCAAAGTACACTCATCTCTCCATATTTGCAGCTTTGATATTTGCGGATTTGATTAATCACAGATTTGATTAGCATGTTCTCTCTAGGAATACTAGGTCCTCCAATGCAACTCTGTGGTCATTGTTAACTAAACGTTGCCCTGGAGGACCTAGAGATTGCTAGAGAGGACACTCTACTAGGCCTTTGTAGCTCCTCCAGCGCAGTCCTGTGCTCAGTGTCTATCGAACGTTGATCACAGAGTTGCCCTGGAGGACCTGGAGACTCCTAGAGAGGTGTCCTTTCAGGTTAAAACATGGTGTTTTTGTTACTTGTGGTTTTTCCATATTCATGGGGGTCTTGTGCCCTTAACCCTATTGAATAGGGAAGGGCAAGTGTATTGGTTGTTATGCGCCTGCAACACATAAATCTACAGATATCATCACCTTCATCCTCAGAGATGAGCCACTGGATCAATAGTTGAAATGGTGACTCGACACATCAGCAAATCCCATTGATTGCTTGGCTGAAATCCTACACTGAACTCGTGTAGCCCCAGTGTTTGTGGAGCATTACTCTCAACATACTGATTGTGCTATGGCCCTCTCCTGTTGAAAGAAGCATTGCGTGACAGAGCACCTTCTTCCTCTTCTTCCCCTTGAATGATGAATAGGTTTTTTATGGTCCCCTTCTTTCCTTCCTCTTCCTCCTCTTCTTTGTCTTCTTCCTCTTCTTTCTCCTCTTCCTCCTCCTCCTCCTCCTTCTTCCTTCCTCCTCTGCCTCTTCCTCCTCCACCACCCTTTCTTTCTCCTCTTCTTGGTCTTCCTCCTCCTCTTCTTTTTCTCCTTCTGTGTTTCAATACCAGCAAAACCCAAGTCAACATTTCAGCCTCTCGCTTGCCCCCAGCCGGCCTTTTTGGAGCTATAATGTTCAGTTTCCTAATTCTCTAAATGGCAGCATTTGGGAGCAAAGCAACATCAGAAGGGAATTTGCTGACTCTCTGCTAAGCAGCTTCCCATAGAGATGGAAGGAGCCTTGACTTTTGACGCAAACAAGACCGTGCAGATGTCAAAGCGCATGAGGATCGTTTACCAGCAAGATGCAGATCGGGCGGCTTTTTTGGCACTTCCTTCCTTTCAATTTATTAAAGGTTGTGTCAGAATGCATTTATCGTAATCCGGGATCAAGCGCCATTAAGACAGCTTCGTTTGGGGTTTTTAATGAATGAGATTGCGGGAGATGGAGGAATGGCGGGGGAACGACATTGGAGGCGATGGAGGAAACAAATATAGATACGGAGGAAATGTGGGACGGAAATGATTGTTTGATGTCGGAAGAATTGGGGCAGGGATCAATGCAAATGTCTCTCTTGTTTTACAGAGAGTCTGTAAGGGAATCAGAATGAGTCAAATACACACACACACACACTCATACCTCCATATTTGCAGCTTTGATATTTGTCGATTTGAATATTCACTGATTTAATTAATATGTTCTCTCTAGGAATATCTAGGTCCTCCAGCGCAACTCTATGGTCAACTTTAAAAGTTGCACTGAAAGACCTAGACATTCTTAGAGAGGAGACTCTACTAGGCCTTTGTAGCTCCTTCAGCACAACTCTATGGTCAGTGTCTGTCGGACATTGACCACAGAGTTGCCCTGGAGGACCTAGAGATTCCTAGAGAGGATGCACTCCATAGGCATTTGTAGCTCCTCCAGTGCAACTCTATGGTCACAGATGTGGACCAGAGAGTTGCCCTGGAAGACCTAGAGATTCCTAGAGAGGTGTCCTCTCAGGTTAAAAACATGGCGTTTTCATTATTTGTGGTTTTCCATATTCAGGGTGGGGGTCCTGTGCCCCTAATAGCAAATATGGAAGGACAAGTGCATATATACATGTTGGAGATGTGGCTTACACAGATTCAGACCAAGAGGTCCACTTGGATGGTTGGAAGCAGAGGAATGATTTCTCAGAAGATAATGGCCTAAAAGCTCTTGGTGAACCCAGACGCATTAATGCCATTAGATCTGTGATTCCCAGCCTTTGGGTTTCCATTGGTTGGGGACTTCAACTCCCAGAATCCCCAGCCAAGTTGGCCAAGAGTCAGGAATTATGGAAGCTATTATGGAATTCCCTTAAAGTAAAAAGTCAGATGGACCTTTTTGTAGCGGTGACATATCTTCAGACATTGTCTACAACAACGAAGCTCCTTCATCATAGTTTACGACTGATGATGGATGGTCTTTTTGGCTGTTCCGTTTTCGGAATGCAAATCCCAGGATCCCCCGGCCATCTGGTTTTGGGAATTGTCAAGCATTTCCAAAACCAAAATCCCCCTCAAAGAAACTTGGCCATGCATTATCCACGCACACCTGAATATAAGAACCCTTTTCTCTCTTTCCAAAGAGAACGGAGCTATAGACCTTCTAGCCAAAAAGAGACAATGCAACGAACGCCCATCGAAAGAGTGCGCTAGTGTTTTTCCAAGCTTTTTTGGGGGAAAGTAATTTGGACTTTTTTGGTCCATTACTTTCTTGGCGCCCGTCGGAGGGTCCAATGCATCTGCTGTGAGATTGGCGCACAAGGAAGGTGTGAATTATTAAAAGGTGCAATCCCAAGTGCGCATTTGAAGTGTGTGGAGAGAGCATCCCTCCTTCCCTCCTTCCCTCTTTTCAATGCCGTGTTCTTCCCATTTCTGCCTTTGATGGATCCTAATGTGATCACTTTCAAGTACTCTAAGTGTAAAAGCATGACTTCAAAGGAGGGCTGCCTCCTCCCTCTTTTTTGTTTAATCTCATTCACAAATGATTACTGGGCTCCTTGTGCCATTCTCCCAATTCCCGGCTCCTCATTAAAAGGATGACTTCTCCCTTTTCCAAAAATATAAAATTAAATAGATAATAATAATTCTGTACTAATTTACCTGCTGGAAGGGATCATTTTCCCTAATGAGGGAAATGGAGTCAGTCTAGCAGAGAGCCCTCTTTCCCTTCCTCTAGTCATTTCTTCATTCTTCTCATCCTCCCTTCTGTCATTCCTTCATTCTCTCCTTCCCATTACTACTTCATTCCCTCTTTCCTTCATAACCACTTTCTTTCCTCCCTCCAGTCCTTCCTTCCTTCCTTCCTTCCTTCCTTCCTTCCTTCCTTCCTTCCTCCTTTCCCTCCTTTCTATGATTCCTTCCTTCCTTCCTTCCTTCAATCATTCCTTCATTCCCACCTTCTCTCCCTTAGTTCCTTCCTTCCTTCCTCTCTCCAGTCATTCTTTCATGCTTCCCTTTCTGCCTTCTGTGATTCCTTCATTCCCTGTCACCCTCCTTCAGTCATTCCTTCCTTCCCTCCCTCTATCCAGTCATTCTTTCATTCCCTATCTCCCACTCTCCCTCCTCTAGTCATTCCTTCATTCTTCCTCCCTCCTTTCTGTAATTCCTTCCTTCCTTCCTAACTTTGCTTCCCTCCCTCCAGTCCTCCCTCCAGTCCTCCCTCCCTTCATCGTTTCTTTATTCTCTCATTCCCTCTTTCCATTCCTTCCTTCCTTCCCTCTCTGGTTGTTCATCCACAGTTGCAAATTTTATTTTTGCATAGAAATTTTTCTCTCTGCCAAACAATAATACTAATTCCTGTGCATCACTTTGAGAAGCCCAAATGCGGGAGGAAACTGTGGAGGAATATCCATTTTCTGCCACAGCGGGGAGAAGATGGCTTTAATCATTTGCCCTTGCGTTTGCCAACATGAAGTGACTGAGAATTTATGGCCCTGCTCTGAAGTGGCATAATCCAGAAGTATGTGGCGCACAGCTGGGATCCGCTCTTTCCTAATTTCCATAGGCAATATGGGATGGGGGGGGGACAGCTACTTTTGAGCATTACTAGACAATGATGCAGCCTCCCTCCCTCTCAGACCTTGGAGAAGTTACTTTAGCTGCCAATTTATGTGGCCTGATCACAGGAAGGAGCTGTCCAGGGAGTTCTGGGAGTTGCAGTCCAAAAGAATGAGACGTTACCTTGCCTTGCCTTGCCTTGCAAACTCAGTAGTGAGTAACTGCCCTATAAACCTTTTTATCTTTCCTTTTTAACTGGCACGGAAATCAAATAAAAATGAACAGCCTCATTTCGAGAGCTAAAAAGTTGGACAGGCAAGACTTGGCACCGTCCCCATTGATTTTAATGGGCCTTTGCACCATCCTGTGGACCGTGTGCGCAATGGGCAAGACCTGCCTGCCATTTTTCAATCTGCCGCTTTTAATGACACCGAAAATCGGCCATGAATGGTTGACTATCTCAGTCGGCTTCATAGTAGCATTGCTTCCTTTCCCCCCTTTTTCATAATCTCCATTAATAACAAGAGCGATGCCTCCTCCTGAGTGTGAAATGCAGATGAGCAAATCACCCCAAAGGAATATCATCTTTGGCTTTTCTTTGTGGTTTATCCATATAGATGCTTGGAACAAACATTTTGAGTTCTTCAATGGTCCCCAAAACCATTCTCCAGATGTTTTGGACCTCAGCTCCCAGAATCCCAGACCTTTAGCCAAGACGGTTGAGGCTTCTGGGAGCTGAAGTCCAAAAACACCTGGAGGATCAGGGTTTGCATCTCCCAAATTAAACATGATAATCATAGACTCCTAGAGTTGGAAGAGACCCCAAGGGTCATTGGTCACAAGCATGTGTCCAGCAGACGGCAAGTGTTATTGGTATGGAGAGCAAGAGCCAGTGTGCAGTAGTGGTTTGAGCATTGGACTATGACTCTGGAGAACAGGGTTCAAGTCCCCGCACAACCCTCTGGGTGACCTTAGGCAAGTCACACTCTCTCAGCCTCAGGGGAAGCCAATGGCAAACCCCATCTGAAGAAACTTGCCAAGAAAACCCCATGATAGGTTCGCCTTGGAGTTGCCATAAGTCGGAAACAACCAAGGCACACAACAAACAAACAAACTAGCTAATAATGTTTATATTTAAAGTCAGCCCTCCATAACCATCCATGGCTTGAAAATATTGCCCACCCCAAAAAATATTCTGACCTTAATTTTGCCATAAGGTGCACCATTTTACCATGCCGTTGTTATGCAATGGGACTTGAGTATCCATGGATTTGGGTATCTATGAGGAGTTCTAGAACCAAACGCCAGCAGATGCCAAGGATCCATTGCACATCTAATGGATTAGGAAAGTGCTTTATAAAATGGTTGGTACAAGTTTCTTCCTGCAAGAAACCCATTGAGATGCCAAGGTCATACCAGTTCAACGCCAGCGAAGGCCAACATTTAGCATCAGATATAGCTTTGGAGGCTTCTGGGAGACATAAGCAAAGAAATTCGGCCTCACAGGCCATGAAGGTTACCATCATGGACAATTAGCGCATGTCATCCTAATCCTCCTCGGACAAAGCCCTTCCCGTTTCCTCGCCATCACTATGGTCCGTAATGCAATGTAATGAGTCTTTAGCATGCTCCATCCTTGCCCTTTGATTCCTGGGAAAATGGAGGTGATGCTCTCAGGGCAATGTTGTGTCACTGTGCGCATATGCGCTCCAGGGCTACCTCTCTCTCTCTCCAAAGCCATATTCTGCAAAGTAGTTATGTATTTATGTCCCTATTGTGCCATGTAATTCAATATCCCTTTTACGCAGATAACGCTCGGATTTATGCCTCCTTCCCCAGGGAGGTTTCTGAAAGCGGCTCCGACATTGGCAGGCCCTTGATGGATGTTAAATTTTGGGATTTTCTTAAAACCTAGACCTTGATGCCCAACAGACAGTAAATCGGTGGATTTGTCCTCCCTCCCTCCCTCCCTCCGTCGGATTCGTTCCTCTTCTTTCTTTCTCCCCGTTTGAAGGAAATCAGATTGTTTCATTGTCTTTGGCAAAGATTTCCAGCGCCGCATTTTAGATGCACTTAACATCTCCCAGTGCGCGCGTATTATATTGTTGAAACACATTCCCATAATTGAGTCTCTTTGTAGAAAGAGGCAAAGTCTCTCCCCATCTGCCTTCTTGGCCCCCTCCGCATCGCATCGCAGCGGCGCATAAATGGCTATAAATTTGAAACCAGGGGAAAGGGACAATAAATTATGAAGTGTTCATTGGAGAGCATTCTTAGCTTGATGAGCTTGGCCAGGTTGGTGCTCCCAGAAGACATTAAACCAGCTTTTCTTGTGGGCAGAAGGTGGAAGAAAGCTCAGGAGGAGCCCATGAATGGTTGGGCAGATTGGAGAAGGAGTTGTGACACGGGTCAAAATAATGTCCTGTGCTCCGGTCAGCAAGTGTCCCAGGAATCGGGTGGTCAGGATATAAGAGCAGTTAATTCAGTTCATATCAGGCACAGAGTATCCATCGGGATGAAGGGCGAGATGAGAGAGTGGTCATCCGCTGGTCTAGAGGTCATTCAGAAAGTCCGTAGTCCAAACAAAGCCAGCAAGAGGTAAAACGGAGGCTGCAAATACACTGCAGAATTAAGACACTTTGACACTGCTTTAATTGCCATGGCTCAGTGCTATGGCATCCTGGAATTTGTAGTTTTGTGAGATGTTTTGCATTCTTTGTCAGAGAGTGCTCTGTTACTGCAACAAACTACGAATCCTAGGGTTCCATGACAGTTGAAATGGTATCAACCAGCATTATTTCTGCAGTGCAGATGGCAGCCAGAGTCATAAGTCATAGCCACTCCAAGGTCAGAAGCACCAACACTGGAAAGGACTGCTAGTCGCCAAGAAAAGCGGGTTAAAAGCAACAAGGACCAAGGGACGGCTGGGAGATTTATAGGCAGCTGTTTCAAGACCCTAGGTGCCTAATTAGTCAGTGTCTCCTATTTAATGACCTCTGGGAGCAGTGCAGTTTTTCCTTGTCTTGTCACTCCATGAGTGATGGCACTGGGTCCCCAAAATCTGCAACCTTCCATTGGGGAGCAGGGCCCTTCATTGCCTAGGATGGAGCTGCAGCACATACAGTGGTGTCAATCTGCGTTATTTATGCAATGTGGATCAGTGATTCCCAAAATTTAGCCCTCTAGGTGTTTTGGACTTCAACTTGGGCAGCAGTCAGGAATTCTGGGAGCTGAAGTCCAAAACATCTAGAGGACCAAAGTTTGGGAACCGCTGGTGTAGATGCACCCCTAGTCTAACACTATGCTGTGCTGGCTTACTCAAAGCTACCGTCTTCCTGGATGAATGGCGGATTGTGGTTTATCTGGTGCAGCCTTGAATATATTTGGATCGAAAGTCTGTTGTTGCATCTCAAACAAAGTACACTTGTCCCTCCATATTGGCTAGGGTTAGGGGCACAAAACCCCTGTGAATATGGAAAAACCACACAAAAACTCATGTTTTTACCTGAGAGGACACCTCTCTAGGAGTCTCTAGGTCCTCCGGCGCAACTCTGTGGTCAACGTCTGACAGACATTGACCATAGAGTTGTGCTGGAGGAGCTACAAAGGCCTAGTAGAGCATTCTCTCTAGGAATCTCTAGCTCTTTCAGTGCAAGTTAAAGTTGACCATAGAGTTGCACTGGAGGACCTAGATATTTCTAGAGAGAACATATTAATCAAATCCATGAATAATCCAATCTGCAGATATCAAAGCCGCAAATATGGAGGGATGAATGTAGAGCCTTTCGGTCACTTGTGGAGGGGGAAGTTCACACGTGGATCCATTGGCATTACTCCCCTTTAGAGCAACCATCGGATTGAGGCCACAGGAAGTTAATTGCTCCCTTTCTCATCTCAAAACAATGTCAATGGCAGAGCGAGATCTCCAGAATGAACCCTCAGAACAAACATATTTGGATTGCTTTCTTTTATTTCCAACTCCGCCGTTAGGAGTTGACAGATGATATTTTTCATCGTGCGTTGAGCTGGAACATCAATACGCGATGAGTTTGCCAATATTTGCCGAGGGATTTCTGTCATGTTAGTCTTTGACATCTGCTTGGCTCCTGATCCTGAAGACATGTTGTGTTTTCCAAGAAGACGGAGACAAAAGCCTCCGAGGGAAGAGAGGGCAAACGGGGGGAGGCCGGCATCCAGAGAAACGCATACGAAAAGGATCATTTCCAAAGTCAAAAATGCCTCTCTTAGGCAAGGAGAGTGAGGAATGAAAAGCAGCAACGTCTGTCACGGTCGCTGTCATGTTTTCCGTTAAACAAAAATTATTTATTAAGGTGGGCCTTTCATCCTGCCTCTCATCCGGTATCATGGGATTTCCTTCTCATCCTGCATCAGTTTGAAACTGATATATATATATATAGAGAGAGAGCAAGTATTAATCTGTAACTCTAGTTTACCAATCCGTAACAGCAGTACAAAAGCTCTTTTTAGATATTTTGTATAGATTGACATTCCTATTTGTGCTTTTTAAATATATATATAAAAACTGCATCATGCAATTTGGAGTATTATGAATAGCTGAGTTTCTGTTCAGAGACTGGTTGGACTTCTACTGCCTCTTCTTATTCTAAGTCCAGAGCAGTGTAAACCCAATGGGACTTGCCTACATGTTGACTTACAATCCAACAGTTGATTCAATGGGTCTACTCTACTTGGGGCTAACCAACAGGGTCCAGGTCACTACATCTTGGTTGAGGGATCATTGATTCCCAAGATGTTCTGGCCTACAACTTGTGCCGTAGCCAATAGTAAGGATTGTGGGAGTTGTTACTCAAAACATCTGGAGTGCCAAAGTTTCTTCAACCCTGCTATACATGAAGCTCACAAAGAACTCCATCCGGAGTCCTGTGTTCAGTTGTGGGCATTTCGTCTTAGGAAGGATACAAACAAGTTGGAGCAGGTTCGGAGAAGGGTAACAAGGCGGATGAGAGGTATGGAGAACAAAACGTATGAGGAAAGGTTGAAGGAGATGGACGTTCATCCTAGTGAAGAGAAGGCCGAGGGATGACATGATGATGGCCCTCTTGAAATATCTCAAGGGCTATCATAGAGAGTAAGGGACAAGTTTGTTTATTGCTGTCCCAAAGGGTTGGACCACATCTCATGGTTTTAACTTAGAGGAGAGCAGATTTCAATTGAACATTAGAAGGAACCTCTTGACAGTATAAATTGACAATGGATGAAGAACCTGGAGCAGTGGTCCCCAACCTTCGTTCCTCCAGATGATTTGGACTTCAGTTCCTATCATTCCTGACTGTTGTCCAAGTGGGCTGGGGCTTCTGGGACCTGAAGTTCAAAACAAATGGAGGACCAAAGCTTGGAACGGTGGGGTCTTTATCTCTGGACATCTTCAAAAAGAGGCTGGAGATGCAGCACTGAGATCCGATGCTCCATGAGACTGCTTCCAATTCTATGTGTCTAATTCAAGTTCCTCCAAAGCTTAGCTTTGATGACCTTATTAGCTCCCGAAAGTTAAGAAACCAGCTCCTTAATTTCCCAACATCTTCCAGGCCACCTTCTCAAAGACCGCGCATTAAAGATGTCATATATTTTTTTGTCATTCTCTACAATGCATATTTTATGTGGCCATTTCAATTTGGCTCTTCCTTCCTTCTCCAGCCAAGAGAAATAGATCGGTGTCAGCACAATCCAAGCCGGGCAAGTCCTTCAACGGTTGATGTATTTTGTATCTTAACGTTTCTTCCCTCGCACTGAGCCCCAGGGATGTTGGTTTAGAAATGTAAAATCGATAGAAATTAAAGGGTTTGGCATGATTTGTAGCCTGAGCCGAGGATGGCGAGCTTTACGGCTGGAGACAGGCTTGCAATGGTCTTTTCCAACCTGCTCTGTTTACCTCTGGAGGGTCCATTAAATCCCCATTCTTTTTGCCAACTGATGCTAAATGCTCCAGGAGATGCCATCCCTTAATTGCCACCTTCTCCAAAATAATTTTGGGTAGCGTTGCGCCTTCATTTTTGGACTTGCTCAAACCCGCCCCGAGGAGGCGAGTGCAAGAGAGCCCTGAAATGTCATTCCTCGGCCAAATATTTTGTGGCTGTTGGCTTGAGATTTATTTTGACAGAAGTAAAGACATGCTACTAAAATACTTTGTGTTTCTGGAAATCTATCAGAGCCTATAAATGTCACCCAGAGCAAGGCTCCTGGCATTTGTCTCACGCCGCGCCACGCCAGCGTTCTTCCTTTCCCCTCTTGCCTCGATCCTAAGCAGGGAAGCTGTTCGGCTTGGATTGTCAAGGATGACATTGGACCCCGGAGGGAGGAACCCAAAGGCCATCTGCTTTTGTTACCCCCTCCATCACCATCATCACCACTTTGCAAGCTTTCTGGACTTTTGGACAACCCTTTCTTGCTGGGAGCAAAGCCTTACTTAACCTCCCTTTCCAAGTTGCTAGTACTGGAGCTGTACAAATGAGATCGGACTCTCTAGTCTAGTATCCTCTTGGCGGGTTACTAATGCCTAGGTTTTCCATGGAAGTGGATGGGCCTTCTAGTCCCAGGTGGAATTTGCTGACCTTCTCTGGAAATTATGAGACCAGACCTTGGTATTGGGTTGATTTTAAACCTTTAACGGTTTAGGCAGGATGAACCTGTGAGCTGCAAGGGGTCTAGGGGCAACCAAAGGGATCTGCTGAGGAACCTCTTGACAGAGTGATTTGACATTGGGATAAAGAACTTAGAGCAATGGTCCACAACCTTTGGTCTTCCAGATGATTTGGACTTCAGTGGGACCTGCTGAGGATCTCTGACTTCCGACCACCACCTCCACTTCCTTTGGTGAAGCATTATGATCATCAATGGGGCTGTTGGTGCCATGACCCCTTCCACCGGCTGCTTAGACCCTTCCCCCTGTTTCCATACAGGTGCACAATCCACACACTACTGCAATAATTCAGTCTTTCCAGCTTGAACCAGAGCAAACTGGGATTTGTTTTGCTCTGGATTAAAGCCCTGTTCTGGTTTGGTCTGGAATACTGTGTCCAGTTCTGGGCTCCACAATTCAAAAAGGATGTTGAGAAAGTGGAGCCATGTGTCCAAAGGAGAGCGACCAAAATGGTGAAGGGACTGGAAACCATAAGGCCCTGTGAGGAATGCCTTGGGGAGCTGGGAATGTTTAATCTGGAGAAGAAAAGGTTCAGAGGTGATATGATAGCCCTGTTTAAATACTTGAAGGGATGTCATATTGAGGATGGAGCAAGCTTGTTTTCTGCTGCTCCAGAGTATAGGTTCCAGAGAATGGGTTCAAACTACAGGAAAAGAGTTTCCACCTAAACATCAGGAAGAACTTCTTGAGGGTAAGAGATGTTTGACCATGGAATACATTCCCTTGGGAGTGCTTTGTGTCTTCCTTCATGGAAAGCCCTTGTGGTCTCTCCCAACTCTATGGCTTTATCTATGCCCATGGGCATTTGCACATTTTCCCCATCCATATACATGCACGTTTTCACATGTGCATTAGATTGTGCACTGAAGGACTAAAATCCCCATGGCTTGGTTGGAATGGATCCGGAAGCCAGTCTAGTGAACCAAAGATTTTTAAAGGATATTTATTGGAAGAACGCTCTTTCTGTCCCAAAGACGGTTTGTTGAGCAGCACAAGAGTCTATGATGACGCCAAAGGAGGCTGGTTCTCTTAGGATACAAAGCAATAAAAATCACCAGTGGCTGAAAGGCGTGACAGATTTATTAGATAGCAGGCAAAACTGACAGATGTTAAAGTAACTCTCTACCGCACACAAGACACACATAAAAACAATAACAAAATAACATGGCATGTCTGAACCAAAGCCAAGCCATGTCTAAAATCTCCTGCAGCATTCAGAACACAAAGGCTGTGTTGCACAATCAATGCATCAATGTGGACCCAGGGATTTGTGCTCCGAGCCTCCTTGTTCTGGAGAGAAATGCATCCATGCAAAGGTAGCTCGGCATCTCACTGTCGCAGTTGGCATGCAGTGCACCAGGCAGACTCTTTTGCAATGCTTCAGAGCCCAGCTCACTTGTTGTAGGACACACCTTGGCAGGAGATTGTCTAATTCATTGGATGCAACTGGAGAGAAGATGGTCGATGTCCAGCAGCGAAACTGCAGCCATGTTGATGTCCCCCAAGGGCAACTGGGCAACGTTTCCGGACGCTTGGCTGGACACAATGTGGCTGGAGAAGAGATAGGAACAGGTGGTGATGTTTATAGGCAGGCAATTAAAAGGAAAATGGATGAGAAAGGGACCAGAAGCAGCCGTCAAAGCCTAATTCTCAGAGAGAAGATGAAGCCCTTGTCCATCTCCATGGCCACTAGCCTTCCAGCCTTAATACCTGACTTGATCAGGAAAATTGAGAGTCGGAAGGTACTTTGCTGTTGCAAAATGCATTGAGCAGCCAAATTCCTCTGTTTTTGCAACATTTGCTCATTTGTTAAGGCTGATGGCATGACCTTCCTGGAACCAAAGTGAAGCCCTGCTGAACGCTTCAAGTCATTTACAACTTATGGTGACCCTAAGGTTTCCTTGGCAGAATTTGTTCAGGGAGTGTTTGTTCCATTGAACCAGCAGAGTTTGCGTAAGTTGTGTAAGTTGATTTACTGGATCGCCTCCGTTTGCAAACACCAATAAGATCTGGGGCACTGTATTTAACTGACCTCTTCCTTTGGAAAAAACAGCAAGACCTGAAATATTATGTGTCGCATGTAAGAAAAAAGAAAATATAAACTTTGACGCATATAAGAAGTTTTTGACAAGTTAACTGCGTAGTTGTCAAGGGAAGATAACACATATTTGGCAGCAGGACAAAGCCGACCTTGTGGCTCAAACGTTGGCGCTCTTTGTTGGCTTTCTCTTTATTGCAAAGCTGAATGCACCCATCATTGCTAACCATCAGCAAGATTACTTGGGACTCAGGTGGAGTACGAAGGAGGAGCAAATGAGCGAGGAGTCAACGTCTTGATGGCCGTGAATGCAAAACTATGCTACTCATCAAGACTGTTCTCTCCTTGAGAAATCCTACGGATCATGCATGTGGAAAGGGCAGCCTGCAACTTGCATGCATCCCCTAAGTTCCTTTGGGGTTCTCCAGCACTTCCCAGTTCCCTCATTGTATTGGAAAAATGATTGTTTGGCTGAAACTTCACCCTTCCATTCCTGAGGCCGAAGGTAATGTTGTTTTGCTTTGTCCAATTCAGGGCCAGGAAAGGCATATAGCCAGCCCTCCATTTCCACAGATTCTGCATGCATCCAGGGATTCTGCAACAGTTCCAGGCTTCACTTCCACAGCTTTCAGCATACGCTGTAGCCATGAATGGCACATGGCGTTGCATGTACACGTCCCATTATTTTCAATGGGGCGTGAGCATGCACGATCTTCCTCTTATGCTGGGTGGTGGTGATCCAGAATGGATCCCCCACATAAGGGAAAGGAACACCATATATGTGTGTGTGTGTGTGTGTGTATATATACACTGCACCATTGTATTTAATGGGACTTGCACATCCATGGATTTTGGAACCAAATCCCACCAGACACCAAGGGCCCAGTGGAGAGGTCTAGCGGTTTCCATTCAACTCCTGTTTTGGAAAAAAAAAGGCCTCTCCTGGGCTACAATGGAGAGGAAATGTGGAGTAGGGACAATTGGTGCAGGTGTAGTAATATTGCCCACATCATGTCACCATTGGGACATGGAGCACCACTTTGGTCCAGGTTTGTAAAATCCATGCACCATGGGAGCTGCAGCCATCCAAGCTCCTGTGTGCCCTTTGGGGATGTAGTTCATTGCAATTTTTGTATTAAATGAACATAATGAAGAGTTGCATCCCTACTTTTGAGGTGAATCCGAATGGTTCCACTCTGACTAAACCTCGGCAAGGATTCAGCGGGGAGCTTAAAACAACCCAGCCGATAAAAACAAGCCATTCTCAGCGATTTGCCAAGTGACACGATGCTGAAGCTGAGTTCGTGCCATAGAGTGATAATGCTTTTTCCCTCCCTCTGCCTTGCCTTTCCTGCCCAGAATGAATTCAACCAGCAGCTACCAATTGCAACTGGCAGGATGCTGACTGGTTCAGCTCAGCCCCTGGGAGAATCCCAGTTTGGACAAATCTGGCCTGGTTTTTGTGAGGTGTGAAACTGCTCTTTGGAGGCCTGCTTGATCTGTATTTAAATCCTGGGTTGACTGGGGGGATTAAAATCAGAAACGACTGGGTTTACTACAGAGGTTGACGTTGCAGAAGAGAGAAATCCCCAGCAGACAGGAGGTGCAAGATGAAATGGAACAGGTCCAAGACAGAGGATGGAGGACCGTCTGTTGATGGTGCTTTGATTGAGAGTTCCTGCATGTCAGGGAGGTGGACTGGACGGCCTTTGCAGTCTCTTCCAACTCTATGTTACTACGGTTCTATGAAAGAACAAGGTTGAGGTTTGAGTTGGGGTCCAAGATATTGGGAACAGTGTCATAACTCACCCTTCGTGATTTAAAGAAATCCAACCCAGAGGAGCTGGGTTGCAAGGAGCTACTGGTTCCAGATGGCTCCCTCCTGGAATCTGAGGCCTCATTTCCATTTACAAATAAATCGGCATGTGATCCGAACTGAAGGATCGATTCGACATCGGAGCATGGTTCCCACTACATTTGCCCCGGTCGCATTTCCCCCCTGTAAAATAGCCCCACTTGTGGTTCACATTCACAAATGAATCGGTTCAAAACGGACCCGCTCTAGCCGGCCAAAGGGCAAATTTAAATCAATTCCGATCCGCATCTGGTTTACACTTGCGCAAATCGATTTATCCAAAAAGACGTGGAAAGCATCAGCGTCAAAAAGATGCAAGTTAAATGGGAGTTGCAAGGATACTGCACTTTCCACTTGAGGAATATTGAAGGTTACGTGGCTTTTGCAAGAAGCTTCAGGCGTCAGGACTCGCTTTGCAAGATGGTACAGATCATGCCACTGAAGCAGAGACAGGCTGCTTATTCCAATTCTATCATTTTGAAAAAATAATCTTGTTATAAAGATGATCTAGTCTTACTTGGAGTCTAGCAGCAATGAAGCTTGATGTGCATTTCAGACACGGCCTCTCCATATATTAATCTCTCCCTTCTCTGCCCCTGCAAACGCATTTAGTGCCTCCTGCTGAAGCCGGTGGAAAGCTTGGCAAGGAAACCGAATTGGCTTCCATCAATTCATCCTCAGTTCACTGAACAGGTAGATTAGCATGGGAACAGACAGAATTAGAGGAGGGAAATTAAATTTCGGAGGCCGCTTGGTGAAGGTCTCACTCATCTCGACCTTTTTGTTGTTGATGCAAAATGGATTTCTTTCCCTTTGGACATAATCCTTTTGCCACACAGTGGTAACCTGGTCACTTTCATGAGCTGGACACCCGAGACCTTTGGTCCTCCAGTTCATTCCTGACTGTTGGCCAAGTTGGCTGGGGCTTCTGGGAGCTGAAGTCCAAAATGAATGGAGGACCAATGGTTGGGAATTGCTGCCATCGATCAACTTCTGAAAGACGCAATAGCTCAACATGCAGATAAATCCCACTGATTGAATAGGCCTACTCTAGTTGTTGGGAGCCAGCATGGTGTTGCGGTTTGAGATTTACAGGATTCAGTGCCGATGTAGAGGATGTTATCTGGAGCATTTGGGATTTGGAGCCATCTCTTTCAAGGGAGGATTTCTGGGGCTGTGTAGTGGTTTGAACCCTGGACTATGGCTTTGGAGACCAGGGTTTGAATCCCCACTTGACCATGGAAACCTTGGGCAAGTCATGCTCTCTCAGCCCCAGAGGATGGCAAGGACAGATCCCCCTCTGAAGAAATCTTGCCAAGAAAACCCTATCATAAGTTCACCTTAGAGTCACCATAAGTCAGGAACTACTTAAAGGCATACAACAACAACAACAACAACAACAACAACAACGCTCTAGTTGGCGGTCAAAAAGGGAATTCAGTCATAGATTTCCAGTGCAATGAGTCCCTTGGCATCAGCTGAAGTTTGCATCCAGGACCCCCATGGATACCAAAATCCATGGATGCTCAAGTCGCATCAAATACAATGCCATAGTGAAATGCTGTCCCTTATATAAACGATTTACTTTTGGGAATGTATTTTTCCTTAACATTTTCAAGATGTGGATAGATGAATCCATGTACTGTATAAATAATCCATGGATATGGAAGACTGGCTGTAATGGCTTCTTCAGTTCCATCTTGCATTTTCGCCTGTCCCAAGATCTCTTTGTTCCACAAAGTATCATCCTCGGCTTATTCAAAGACCATGCTGGTATTCCTAGAACTTGAAGAAGTTCCTTTTCTTTATGACAAGGGGAATCTGGGAACTGTAGTCTCCCCAATAATGGAACCTTTTCAAGGGTTGGGAACCCAAGACGTCAATGGATCAAAGCTAAAACGAAGAGACGGGTGATAAAGCCGTATTTAACAAGGAACCCATTTACTCTCCTCTCCCTTTTAATGCACTGGAAGTTTCTCTTTTCTTGCCCATAATAGCTTCTTTCTTTCCCAAGCCGCCGCCGCCGCCGCTGCCTCTAATCTTGCGCATCTCAGAAGAAGAAAAAACCCATTCTAAAATTATTCATAGGAATCTCATTTTTTTGGGCCAAGGGCCGCATGTGAGTGATGTAGAATTACGTTCTCTCAAATAAAACCTGAAATTGATTTGCAGTCTCTTTCTGCCTGTCTAGACAAGACAAATCCCAGCTGCGGAGAGGCTCCAGTAAACTCCCAAATCATCATTTCTTCTAAGGAAAGGACACACTCTCTTTATAGCCGGGTGCATTTATTCAGGGGAAGAAACAGGGCTTGAAAGGTGGGGAGGAAGAACATGTGAGCTTGCAAAGCCAGTTTGTTGCATCCCCACCTTTTGTACTTCTCTAATCTCCTCTCCATTCTCCCCAAAATTGCAATTTCCCATCAAAGTTGTCTTGTCTCGGCTTCGGCATCCGAGCCTCAGTTCTCCTTGTGACGACGCCAGAGATGAAAAGAAGAGCCGCTGGGTCTCTTTGGGAAGAAACAAACACGGGCAACTTTCCAAAACACTTTTTGGAGCAGCTCAGAGCATCCTTTCCATTGAATCTCAGAGGGCTTCGAGGGACTTTGGCTTGGTCTGCATCCTGACCTTGTCAACTCAGTGTATTGCGTCCATCCAGAGAGACTCCGACCAATTCGTAGCCAATATCGAAAGGCTGAGAGATGAACATCTGTCCAAATTTTGGAGCATCAACGGAGATGATGTAGGAGAAGGCTTTGAATGCATCTTCCTTTCTCTGTGTTGTGTGCTACCAGATATGAATGAAAGGTGGACTAGAGAGAAGGGACCAGCCTGGCTTGGACATTGGACTAGGACATTGGTAGACCAGGGCTGGGGTCTCAACTTGGCCATGGAAACCCATCAGGTGGCAATGGAAAGGGGAAGGCAATGGCAAACTCCCCTCTGAAGATGCTTGCCAAGAAAACCCCATGATAGGTCCATTGTAAGTTGGAAATGACCTGAAGACACACAACAGCAGAAGGATTCAAAGATATAGCTGTGTTAGTCTATAGAATCAGTATGTAGAGAGAAATCTTGCAGTACTTTGAGACTCACTGAAAAAAAGAAGACGGCAGCAGAAGCTTTCCTAGACTTAAGTCAAGTTTCTCAGATGCATTTGGTGGAGTGGAAAGCAAAGGACAGACTTATATATGCCATTAGTATGTGAGAATGACATCCTATAAATGCCACTGATGTGTGAGGATGACATTTGAATAGACATTCCCACACACTAATGGCATATATAGTCTGTCCTTTGCTTTCCACTCCACCAAATGCATCTGCGGAAGTTGACTTCAGTCTAGGAAAGCCCCTGCTGCCAACTTCTTTCTTTCGGTGAGTCTCAACAGCAGAAGACATTTGCTGAATTGACCCATTGAGGATTGCTGAGTGCTGCAGTTGACCAACCTCTGGAAGGTCTCCACGTTTTCCAGCCCCGACATAAACTTTCATAGACTGCCGTTTATTTCATGAACTTATCAGCTCATTACGCCGCAATAAATCTGTCCGTCTTTACGACGCCTCCGGAGCTTTTGTTTCTTTTGCAACGCATTAAAAATGCCTGCTTCAAAACATATACACACAGAGTCATTTGTCTGGTTACATGTTGTAATATTAGAGTTTAATAAGGCTTTTCAATTAATTGTCCTTCCGTTTTGGGTCTGATTTAACAGCTTTGCAATTGCTTTCCTGTTGCTCCAAGGAGTCCTTTAACGCTTCCCATTTTTCAGCCCCAGGGTCTGCATTGCATTGGCTTTAGCTTTAAATGATGAATATTAGAAGTGGGTTGTTTTAATATGTTTATATCTTGTCCTTTTAAATTGTAGGCATGTCCTTTAAATTGATGTGTATTCTAATTGATGTACAGTATTTTGATGGATGTAGTGCGTCTATTCATTGTTGTGGTTCTCTGCTGTGATCCATAGGGAGAAATGGGTATGAAATGTTGTTGTTGTTGTTGTTGCTATTATTATTATTACTCTCCACTGGGTCCTCCACAGAGTCTGTTACGGTCTCAGGCCTCCATTTTGTCTCAGATGTTACTTCTCTTGGTTAAGATGCTCAGGAGGGATCTCAGTGCAAGAAAATGCATTGCAATAAATGCAATAAAGCAAGTAATACAATTTCAACTCCATTAGCAACAGAAAAGTAACTTCCCTTGAGATCCAGGCTGCCCCTGTCTTGTGCGACGCAGCAAAATTGCAGCAAAATTTGGTATCTTTAAACGCAAGAAACGTATTATGGAGTAGCTGCTTTGACCATGCAACCAAACAGGACAAAATCAAGCATCTACATAGATACGACTTTTAATGGGCAACCGAAATGCAAGCTTTGGGCGTTACACTGGCTTCTGCATCAGGCAAGGATGTTAAAAAATCACACATTTTTAACATCCAAGTGTTAAAAGTCATAAGACTATTACTCAGTTGTAACTTTAGGTCATGCCTCCGCAACTGTGGCCGCATTTACGCTGCAGAATTAATGCAGTTTGACACTGTTTCAATGCTACGGAAACCTGGGATTTGTAGTTCTTGGGATTTGGTTTTCTTAATTTTTACAGACATTTAGATCTAGCAATAGCCAAGGTTTTCTGGCCGGAAAAGAGGCGCTGTGATGCATCAAATTACCAGAAAACGATAACAAAACGGCACCCGATGAAACAGAGCAAAGGTCTGGGTTATTGATGGAAAGGGAAGCTGGCTTGACTGTTGGTTGTTTGGAGGGAAGAGGATTGATGCTCCCCTATAAATCTTCATCTCACCTGCTCCGCAAGGGAAGCATCCATCATCGCAGTCTTTCCTCGGAGTCGGTGGAGAGGTGCTGATCTGGTCTCTTGGTGGCCATTTGTCTTCCAGCGACATCCATTGGGCCCTTGGCATCTCCAAGGCACAGAAATCCCGTCTCTGCAAAGTGGTGTTTGGCTCTGTCACAAAAAGACATAAACGGCGATGAAACATCCTGAAATGGAACATGGCGCACTCCCCAAATGGGATGGGATCATGCCTCGTTGCAATGAATTATAATTACTTCATACACTTATTCTTGCATAGGCTCTGTCTTCCAGCAGATGCTTTGCGTCGCCATGCAGGACTTGGCAAACCAGAGGGGTTCTGGGGCTTTTCACACAAAACTGTGGTCCGGCATCCTTGCGGTTGTTGTAGTGTGTCTTTGGATCACTTCTGACTTGTGGGGACCCTAAGGAAACCCTATCATGGGATTTTCATGCCAAGTTTGTTCAGAAGGCATCTGAGGAAGTAGACTTTAGTCCTCAAAAGGTCATGCTGCCAACTTCTTTCTTTCAGTGAGTCTCAAAGGTGCTGCAAGACTTCTCTCTGCATTTGTTCAGAAGGGGTTGCCTTAGCTTTCCTTCTATGATTCTAGAGTCTATGCGTCTATGTAACGCTGGTTTCATTGTTCATTCAGGGTCGGAAGCTGAGTTGTGGGTGTTGCATGCCTTCAAGTCCTTTTGGACATATGGCAACCCTAAGGCCAATTTATATGGGGCATTCCTGGCAAGGTTTCTTCAGAAGCGGGTTTGCCAGTGCCTTCCCTTGAGGCTAAGAGAGAGTGGGTCTTATGGCCAAAGTAGGAATTGAACCCTGGTCTCCAGAGTTGTAGTCCAATGCTCCAACCATTGCACCACTTTGGCTCTCTTGAACTTTGGGCTTCCAAGCCAGAATCCACCCAGAAGATCAACTGGTGTGTTCGGTCTACTATCTCAACCCATCTATGAACCTTAAAGATTTTTAAAATCCCCTTCATCATTGAGGAACCCACTCCTTCCATGCGGAGAAACCATTTCCAAGGCTCACAACGTGGAACTTTGGGTCAAGACAATTTCTCGATGGACAATGCCAAGGTTTCCCGTTTCCCCTTTTGTCCAAGGTGATAAATCCCATTTAGCTCCTCTTGAAAGTATGTTAATGTCCTCTTCCGAAAATATTAAAAACCAAATAAATGGATGGAGCAGATTTCTTAGCGGACTTTTCTCCCAGCGATTAAGATTAATGGGGACGTTTCCTACTTTCCGATTATCTGATCCATTATCTGCTTCAGGTACTCTTCGCTAACAGTATATCTTTTTTTCTTCCCCTTTGTCCCCTTCAATTCCCCTCCATTTCATGAAGGAAAGAATGGCATGGTTTTGCAGAAAGGCATTTGACAAATGAGGAAGGCAAACTCTTAATTTTTTTGGGTGGGGGGAGTGGAAATGCTTTGACGCCAAATATAGCGTTCGAAAACCACACATTCCCGACATTTAGCTTTAATCAGCCAAATTGACTTTGCAGATTCATAATTGCATACAACTAATCTCTTATTTCATTTTACTGCAGCAACCCCAAGATTTGAGGCTGAATCAGAGTAATTCTTTCTAATTATAGGAGCGGAGAAGGGAAGGGAAGCTCTTTCTTCAGCGCAGATGCATCCTAAGGCCTTCTCCCAAGACTTCCAGCCCCAGGATTTCTGTAGGATGGAGCTAGAGAGGTTGAAGTGGTGTCAAACTGCATTATTTCTACAGTGCAGTTGCATCCTAAGACCTTCTCCCCAAACTACAAATCCCAGGATTTCTGTAGCATGGAGCCAGAGAGGTTAAAGTGGTGCCAAAACTGCATTATTTCTACAGTGTCGGAGCATATTTGTGACTTCTTTTTTCCAAGGCGTTTGTTGATCTCGGCTCATCAGGAGGGAGTTTATTCTCTAGTCCCCTCTCAGCAGTCCTTGAGAAGGAGGGCTGTGGGTTTTATAAGACTGTTGATGCTACAAGGTTACGGTCCCCGAAGCGTCCGAGAAAGTGCTGAGAGCGGCGAAACACAGAAAAACGTCCAATTTAAAGTCTGGGTGAGTCACTTAGCAGACTTAGCGGCTACATTCACTTTTAATGAGGCCGGAGATCCTGAGAGTCTTGTGCCACTAATGGGACCCTGCATTTTTAATCCAGGGCCTCTTTATGCATGCATCTTATGCAAAAAGCCTGAGCGCATCAAGGCAGGCGCACTCCCCAGGAAAGCAAAAAAGACTGGATTTTCCACAAAGGGTCGTTCTGAATCGCTGACGGTGGCAGGAGCTTTGCGCCGTCTCTCTCAAAGCCGAAATGTAAACGGGATCAGGAGAAGATTTCAAGGAATTTGGCGTTGCATAGTGAATATGGAAAGTGGGGAACAAACCCAGATTCTCCATCGAGCTCGAACTGAACGGAATCAAATTTGCAATCTTCCAGCGCTATTTGCAATATTTGCAAAGTGAATATTCAAAGTAGTAAAGAAACCCAGATTCTCCATCTAGCTGGAACTGAATGGAATCCAATTTTGTACAAAGTACAGTACAATAAAATACCAAATAAAACCCATTATCCCTCCCTCCGACACAACACTTAAAATTCCCCATTAATAATCGTAATGATAAATAATATCCAATGATTTAAATAACAGTAAGATGATGGGAATCCTGGGATGTTAGGGGTCCATTTTGATTAATACGTTCTCTCTAGGAATCTCTAGGTCCAACAGCGCAATTCTGCCAAAAGTTGACCATAGAGTTGTGCTGGAGAAAGTAGATGTTCCTAAAGGAAACACCTCTCTAGGCATTTGTAGGTCCTCCAGCATGACTCTATGATCAATGCTGACCATAGAGTTGCACTGAGGACCTGGAGATTCCTAGAGAGGTGTTCTCTTAAGTAAAAAGAATAGGGTTTTTTATTATTATTTGCAGTTTCCCCATATTCCTGGGGGTCCTTCACCCTGAACCCCAGTGAATCTGGAGGGACCACTGTATTTGCAATGTTTGCACTGTGGTATTTATTTGCCATATTTCAGGCTGTAGCTTTGCTAGGGACTTTTTTGATGCTGTTGCCAAATCCAAAGCGTTTGAGGTCAGCACGAATAGCGTCCTTCTGGCTGATCCTTAACCCCCAAAGCTACATCCATCTTCAGAGGCTAAACATCACCCAGCAGGACTCAGCCCCTGTGTGTCAAAATAAGTTTATTCCTCCCCTCTAGGTACACTTTCCCCTCCTTCTGGAAATGAAAGGATCAACAACAGCAGAGGATCCGAAATGCCAAGCAGTGACCTTTCTATCTCGGGTGCTTTCAATTGCATCCAGGCATTAACCTCGAAAAAGGGGGTCACCGTCGATGTTGGAAGTAGAGGGAGCCACCAAGAAAGGTACTGAGCAAATGTGAAGGACGGCTGCACAAAGTTCCCTCGCCGGCCCTGCTCCGACCTTTAAATCTTCCAGAGAGGAAAATGCCGGTGACATTTTTCTTTGCATGCATTTCTATACATACACTTTCCCTTTGCTTTTGCACACACATACAAATATGCACAGCACACCATGCTTCCTCCGCTGCAGCAGATTCTCCCCTTCTTGCTTCATCCAGTAGATCTGATTTTCCTCTTTTGCTATTTTTCCCCCTCCTCCTTCTGCTCATACTGCATCTGCAAAAATCTCAAACGATGGGAGGATTTGGAGGGACAAATCACATCCCCATGCGGCGCCTTCTGCAGCACAAGAATGGGTTGTGACACGCTGCGTATGCCAAAAATGCTTGCAATGCATCACCCAAAGAGAACAGCTTGCATACGTGTTTTGTGTTATTTTGGCGGATGTCACATTTAAGTTTATTAGGGTCATAGATGGCATAGTAGTACTGAATAAAGGGATCATATTAGTGCTGAATAAAGGGATTTGGGGTGTCATTGTCCTTTGCTACGTGGCCTATCTATCTATCTATCTATCTATCTATCTATCTATCTATCTAATCATTTATTAGGGTCATAGATGGCATAGTAGTGTGAATAAAGGGATCACTGTGGATTTGGGATGTCATTGTCCTTTGCTATGGGGCCAATAGCTAATCTATCTATCTATCTAGATGGGGGCATAGTAGTGCTGAATAAAGGGATCACTGTGAAGTCGAGGGCTGTCATGGCCAGCATCCATAGTTTTTGTGGGGTTTTCGGACTATGTGGCCATGTTCTAGAAGACCTTATTCCTGACTTTTCACCTGCATCTGTGGCTGGCGTCTTCAGAGAGATGGGATCCCTGTTTGGTGGATTTGGGATATCGTTGTCCTTTGCTACGGGGCCAACATGGCCATCAATCAATTTATCTATCAACCAATAGTTTATTAGGATCATCTATGGCCAAGCCAAAGGCAACAGATACATGCCAACGCACTGTTCAATGCGTTCCTTTGGGCATTTTGAACCTGAAAGAAACAAGGGCATCCCAGCCCTTGCAAGGCGCTGAGATGGTGCTGGGGAATTTTAAAGGAGTGGGTGACTTTGAAGCTTGGCATCTGCATGCAAGAGGGAGAAGGAAGGAAGGAAGGAAGGAAGGAAGGAAGGAAGGAAGGCAGGAGCGCGGTGTTTTCTTTTCTTTTTATTATTGTTAGGAGACTTCATAAGAGAGAGAGAGAGAAGGGAGGGAAAGAAAAGAGACAGCGCACTGTTTCAGCAAAGGCTTTGATGTTGTTTGCTGCGCAGGGAGAGATGTGCCAACGCAGCAGGTCAGGAGCCCAGAGTATAGAGCCAAGAAGAGCCGCAGAATTGAAAAGATCCATCATGGTGTTTGTCTCTCGCCGACGGCGGAGCGTCGAGACCTAGAAACATAGATCACAGGCAATTACGAAAGCGCGCTCCCTTCACTCCAGATATTCGGCTCCAAAATGGGGAGGAATGAAAATGGTCACTCTATAGATCTCCTAAGGCCTTCGTTGATGCATCGCCGGCCTCGGAACAGGGTTATTCCATTACATTGAAACGCATTCCCACTTACAAATAAATCGTTTTGCGATCCGAATAGATGGATCAGATTGGCGGTGGAGCACGGTTTGCACTACATTTGCCCCAAATCGCATTTTCTTGCTGAAAAATAAAATAACCCACTTGTGATTCACGTTGATGGATGAATCGATTCGAAATGGACCCACTCCAGCCGGCCGAAGGGCAAGTTTAAATCGATTCTGATCCACATCTGGTTCACACTTGTGTAGAATCGATTGATCCAAAAATTCTGGGAGCTGAGGACCAATATCAACCATAGAGAAGAAGGAGAAGATGGCGGCATCGCTAACGCAGAGAGGTCCCGCGCCATTGTTCACTTTACTTTTAATGCTCTATCATCTCCCTCCATTGTTTTCAAAGGATGATAACTTTAATGAATTTGTCCTAATAGCGCCGGGGCCATAATGAATTCATTTGGCATGCCTTCGTTTTCATATTTCCCCAGCTGCTTAAGTGTTCCACTCCAGCTAAATTGGCATTGCCCAGATATTATGTAAGGGACACTTAGAAGGAAAAGTACAATTTATGAACGCTTCAGGAGAAGCACATCGGCTCCGTTGGTACATTTCGTCAGAGGGGCGACACGAGGGACGGCGCATCTATTTATATTTGCTGATGATGAACACAAACCAGGGTTTCGCATCCCTCCCTGATGCCTCCGCAGCCAACGATGATCGCTCTTTATTACCCCCAATTAAATTTATGCCTTATCTACTATTTGCAAAGGGAAGGGGGTGCCTTTCACTCGCCAAAGGCCGCTGTGGAAAGGGGAATAACTCCGTTTCATTATCCCAGGCTCCTGGTGGTAATATGATCCCATTACTATACAGTATCGAAATAGGTCTGACATACATATCCTCCAGTTTCAATCTTCAGGTCTGAAACAGGGATCTCAATGCAATTGGGGGGAAAAGACCCTTCTGTAAATTATCTGGTGTGAATATTCACATTTGGAATATCTTATTTGTCAGCGTTATCTTCTCTGATGACAGAAACCTTTTCCTTTCAGGACTCCCGGGCTCCTAGATGAGTTGCAGCAATCCCAAAGAATCAGGGATCAGGTTGTGATCCCAACCCATTGAGAACCTGGTTTTGAATGGGAAGCCGCCATGCTGTTATGCAAAGAGCATTGTTACAGGTAAGGATCTAAAGAATACACAGCAAGTGTCTCATCCTCAAAGTGGAGGGACATTGCAACTGATGGACATCCCATTCCAAAAAGAGACCTTCTTGGACAAAACTTGTTGTATTGCATGAAATACACTGTGCCAAAAACATACCCTACCTTATGCCAGGGTAAGAAGAAGGCATTGGAGTGGTAGAGGGAGAAGAAAGGAAAGAAGGAAGGAAGGAAGGAAGGAAGGAAGGAAGGAAGGAAGGAAGGGAAATGGAATGATGGAGAGTGGGAGGGAGGGAAATGGAAACATGGAGGGCGGGAGGGAGGGGAAGGAAGGAAGGAAGGAAGGAAGGAAGGAAGGAAGGAAGGAAGGAAGGCAATTGTCAGGCAGTTCTCAGCCTTTTGGGAAAGAATTTGGAGACAAGAAATACAGCGGGAGAAGGAGGCTTTGAACCTGAACAAGGGAAGTGATGGAGAAAATGCCTTCAGAGAGAGGTCAGCGGAGATGGCCCTGCTAAGAGCCTGCCTCTCTCGGCTCCTCCAATTCGGCTGCCTCCGCCGTAATTGAGCCCCAAAGACTGAATTGTTCAGACCGACGGTATTAAACTATTGAGAACGGAGTTGCAGCTGGAGTTAAGTCTCTCTTATTACCAGTGCAATGTGTTAGCAACCTTGGAGTTAGAGTGAAAATAGCTCACTGGGGTAGGTTTGGGGGGAAAGAAAAGAATCATTTCCAAGAGAGAGAAGGCAGAGAGAGGCCTGACAAAACTGCCTCCGACCAAAAGGGAAATCAAACCTCCGCTTTCTCTGGAAAGCTGTTCTTTTCCCTTTCAGCGTAGAGAGCAAATAAATCATGTCACCAGGAACTCTGTCTATTAAACTGAGAAGGAGGGAGCAGCCCTCTAAGGGGGTCTCAAATTCAAGTTCAACACAAGGCGCAAAAGCATTAATCCAATTGCGTGGGACCACAATTGCCGGCCTCAGCAAAAGATAGGAAACCCACATCACCTCCTCATCCTTCTTCCAACAGCCAAACATTGCGCACATTTAAAAAGTTGGCATTGGAGGCGAACGATTGCTGTCTCTCAATGGCAATAAAAAGAGGCCAGGCCCAGGAATTGGGTTGAGTGGTGGCCATTTTATTCAGCCAATATTCAGACATGGATATTGAATCCTTGGAGATGCAAAAGGGGTTAGCAACCTAGAAGAGAAGCAACTCAGACAATGGGATTCCTCAGACGTTGTGTTTACAGTGCCTTCCTCTGAAATATCGATTATAGCACCTACTATTTGTTGGTGGTTTCCCATCCATGCCCTAACCATGGCTAACCCTGGTTTAGCTTCCAAGATCATATGGGATTTGGTGCCTTGGCTAACCCTGGTTTAACTTCCAAGATCAAATGTGATCTTGTTCCTTGGTTAACCCTGGCTTAGCTTCCAAGATCAGATGGCATCTTCTACCTTGACTAACCCTGGCTTAGCTTCCAAGATCAGATGGGATCTGGTATGTTTAAGGTATTTGTATGCATGCTGTATGTATGTGCCTTCAGGTTGCGTATGGTGGCCACTGGAACTTTGTAGGGTTTCCTTAAGCAAGGCAACCTCAGAAGTGGTTTTACCAGTTCCTTCTTCTGAAACAGAACTGGTATTGTGGGCAGTCTTCCATCCAAGCTCCAGCCATGGTTGACCCTGCTTAGTTTCCAAGACATACCTGAAGTTTAAATCTTAAAACCTCTCTTTCGCACACACAAAAATAATGATGATGGCCAAGATTCTGCATCAGAGTCTAGGGTAGAATCCATAGCCACCTTGCAGAAATTTCATTGTAACACAACCCTGTTTGCGAATTTGCAAAAATGGGCATCCAAGCAATGCCAAGAGCAGTCAAATGAGGCTGGTACAACTGCGAGGAAGTTAATCTACTCCAGGTAGAGCTTCGAAAGAGGTGCCTAAGGTGCAGAAACTATGGACACAGGAGCCACCAACATTTTCTCAAAGAGAAACCTGAGCATGTGTTTGTGGACTGGGTCCTTATTGCAACCTGATGGTTGCACACTACAGTTGTGCCACTCTTTTGTGGAATTCGGGATCGTTCGGGTCCTAACCCTGCGGCTTCGTTGCCTGAACATTTCTTGCTTTCTCTTTTTCCTAAATGCCACGCTGCGTGTGTTCTTCTTCCTTGGCAACGCTCCTCCGGTTTTTGTTAATTTGAAAGTGCCTTATTGATTTGCTATTTCGAGCAAAAGGTTAGGCGGCACAATTTCTTCCAGGGAGACAAAGATCAACCCTAATTGGCCACAGCATCCGAGGAACCAAGAGCGGAAGGAGGAAGGGATGCACTTTGTAAGGCCAGAGGGCTTGCTCTCTCCAGGCAGCGGCTTTGGTCTTCCAAGAGAGAACTGGTTTACATTTGGACTTAAGGCTTCCTCTGCCAGGAAACACCTTGCAGTGAAAGGGAATAGATAGATAGAATAACAGTAGAAGCAAGTTGCAAACAGAATAGAAAGGTGGGACTTGCAAGAAAGCTGTCTCTCAAGGAGGTCCAAACTTGGGCAGCCTCATATAAGGAGCAGCCACCAAGAAGGTCCTGTCCTGCATCTTCACCAAATGTGCCCAAGGGAGGCTCACATTACTGGAAAGATTGTCTCTCTCTGTGTATTATGTCCCTCTCTTTGCCAGAGACCCATGCAATTGAAAAATAAAAATCCCGCGCGATACTTCCCTGCCCTTCCTTCTCCACAATTGCAGGCAATTTGCTAATAAATATCAGAAGGCCGAGGCCGCCTGTTCGGTCGGAGCGTCCCGCAATGAGGAAACAATATCCTTTTTCTTCTTAATACTTTGGGAAGGAGGTTGGGAGCAGCTAATGCTGATTTGCAAGCAAATTGCTTACAACTGGATTTTAATTTAGCGGCGCGATGATGGCCGCAAATGCCTTTCGACGCCTCGTGTATAAACTCTCACAGATGCGACGTCTCAGGCATACAAAGAAGCCCTCCGTTAGTTTACGAAATTGGATTCTGTTCCATTTCCTTAAGCAAAAAGGAAGGAAGGAAGAAGACAAGAACGGCTGGTTCAAGAAGGCTTCCTTACATACAGAAAGATGTGCCGCTATGGAGTTTATCACACAAAGGAGATTGGGAGCTTGTCCTGGAAATATTGTGTAATTACACGTAACGATTTCACACAATGTCGCACAAAAACCCACCATTAAAGTGGTCACAAGGAAGCATCAACGTGCACCTTTTTACTTTCGGGATTTCAGTGACAATGCATTTCCAATGTCGCTTTATTTGTGCAGTTGTGTGCGATAATAATCTGCCCAATTGCTCGCCATTTCCGCTTCCTTTGCAGGATGCATTCAGTGCGCTTTAATCTCTCTCTAATGTCAAAGTCAGACCCAGTGTGATAAACTTCTATGAGAGATTTCCAAGTCGCTCTCTTATCAAAAGCCCATCTCAGGTCTTGCAAACTCAGTGTTTTGGCATTGTGAGCCTTTACACAATTGCCAACTGGTTAGATAGCCATCTGTCGGGGATGCTTTGATTGAGAGTTCCTGCATGGCAGAAGGGGGTTGGATTGGATGGTCCTTGTGGCCTCCGTGATATTATTATTATTATTATTATTATTATTATTATTATTATTATTATTATTATTATTGTGGTTTGAGTGTCAGTCTACGACTCTAAAGATCAGGGTTTGAATCCCTGATCGACCATAGAAATGCACTGCATGACATTGGTCTAGTTGACCAAAAAACATGTGATAATTCTGCCTTAAGGTGGCCATATGTTGGAAATGACTTGAAGGCACATGAAAACAGCGACAATTTGAATCT
This sequence comes from Sceloporus undulatus, assembly GCF_019175285.1. Taxonomy (NCBI): domain Eukaryota; kingdom Metazoa; phylum Chordata; class Lepidosauria; order Squamata; family Phrynosomatidae; genus Sceloporus; species Sceloporus undulatus. The sequence continues at coordinate 24,322,756 of NC_056529.1, forward strand.
TAATGAGAAAAATAACCTCTTATGTTAATGGCTTGAAGAAAAACAAGAAGGGAGTTGCTTTATTCCCCTCCCGATCTTCATTCCCTAATTCAGTTTGTTTTTGTATCAGAACAAAGCGCAGGTCAAGTTGCCCGGAGCCACCGGGGAAAAAGAGCAGCCAAACAAGGCATCCGTCACGAAGGGTCTATTTCCTGGGCTAACCACTTTCTCTGACAGCCTCTCATTAACTGGAGGGACATCGTGTGCGAAGATGCATCAAGGAAGGATTTCTGAGCTATAACATTGAACAGCCGCAGATACCAGCAAGTGATAAATGTCACAGCAGTGGGGTCGCTTGGATAAATATGTTTAACACTGCGCCAAAAAGTCTTCCCGAAATGTCACATCCGTGAGCAATAGGGGAAGATCTTGGCAGAAGGAGAGACGGATACACAGCCGTTTCCATGTTCTGGCTCCCATGTGAGAGAGGCAGTGAATCCACTCCAGGTCTGAGTCCAGATTATAAGGAGGCAGACCAAGGTGCCAAACTATTCCCCTCTCCATACAATCACAGCATTGGAAAGGACCACAAGGGCCATATAATCCATCCCCCTTCCATACAGGAATACACAACTAAAGCATTCCCAAGATATCTAGCCTCCAAAGAAGGAGACACCATCACCCTCCAAGACATTGCCTTCTTCTGTCAAATAGCTCTTACCATCAGTTCTTCCTAATGTTCAGGTGGAACCTCTTCTCCTGTTGCTTGCATCCATTGCTCTGGGTCAGGAAGGGCTTCCTATCCCTAATGTTTGGGAGGAATTGCTTTTGCTGAAGTTTGCATCCATTGTTCCATGTTTCAGTCTCTGGAGGGGCACAAAACAAGCTCCGTCCATCCTCAACGTGAGATCCTTTCAAATATTTAAACATGACTTTCATGTCCCCCCTTAACTTTATCTGCTCCAGGTTCATCATACCCAGTTCCCTAAGCTTTGGGGTTTCCAGACCTTTCACCATATTGGTTGTCCTCCTTTGGACATATTCCAGCTTGCCCACATCCTTCTTGAATCGAAATAACATGGTTATTTCCAGTGAGGTCTGGCTTGGTTCTTATTAGGTTTTTCTCAGGTTCTTCTCGTTTTGGATGAGTTCCTCAAACCAACCCAATGGTTGAAGTCCTCATCTGAATCTAGGATTTTATTTTTCCTAACCCTCAGGGGAGTTACAATGACACTTTTGGGAGATAGGATGACACAACAGTCACCACCAAGATGACACAAGAGGCTCTTGGAGACCCTGGTTTCTGGACATCAGCCATTTTGCAAGAGTAGCCGGTGAGCAGCTGTTATATCTCAATATATAGAATCAGTTTTTGGAGAATATTGGTTCCAAGAGATAAAATAGTATTGGTTAACCTTTGTGGAAGACATTGCAAAAGAAGTTACTCATAGAGGTGGAAAGGGTTCTCAAAGGCCATCTAATCCAACGCAATGCTGGTGCAGGGAACCATGGCTAAAGAGGGCTTGACCAGGGGTCAGCCGACTTGTTTCAAAACCTTCAATGGAGGAGAGTTCACCATCTTGAGAGAGGACTGTTCCTATGTTGAAGACTTATCACCATTAGGAAGGTCTTGTTAGAGTTTAGGTGGAATCTCCATTCCTGCAAGTGGCATATCTTGGTCCATATCCCAAGCTGCTGCTACACTACAGAACTAATCCAGTTTGGCTCAATGCTATGGAATTCTGGGATGTGTAGTTCTGGAAGCTATCCAACCTTCTTGGTCAGAGAGCTCTGGTGCCACAACAAACTGCAAATCCAAGGATTGCATGGGATGGAGCCAGTTAAAGCATCTTTTATTCTGCATTATCACTTCCACCCACCGCTCTGACCACATCTCTCCTGTGTTGGCATCCCTTCACTGGCTCCCCCTCCCTTTCCGCATTCAGTATAAGCTCCTGCTGTCCACGTTTAAAGCCCTCCATGGACTGGCCCCTCCCTACTTATCAGACCTTCTTTCTCCTCACCTTCCCACCAGGGCCCTCCGTTCTGGTAGTCAAGGTCTGCTGTCTCAGCCCAGGATTTCCTCTGCCCCATCCCGGATTCGCCCCTTTTCACTCGCTGCCCCTCACTCCTGGAACCTTCTTCCCCAAAAGCAAGAGCCATCACTTCTTTAACCAGCTTCAAAACGGAGTTGAAAACCATCCTGTTCAGAGAAGCCTTCCCAGGCATTGCATAATTGTCGCTTACTATTTGATGTTCTTGTGGTGCCTGTTTATTGAACCATTTCCTGTATTGCTATGTACTGTATATGTATTATCCTACTTGAGAGTATGTATTTTCCCTGGAAAACAATTAACCATCCATTATGAAGCCTCTGCCTTGGTCCAGGCCTTGGAGGTAGAGAGGAACTGCTGGACCTCTTACCCTTTCCCGTCACCACTCCCTTCTCCTTCTGTGTTCATGTCTTTTTAGATTGTAAGCCCGAGGGCAGGGAATCGTCTAACTAAAAGATTGTATGTACAGCGCTGTGTAAATTTACAGCGCTTCATAAATAAAGGTTAATAAATAATAATAAATAAAAAGTGTGGCAACAAACCCTGGACTGATGATAATCATTGCAATTTGGGACTTAATCTGCACAAAATTCTCACATGGTCGTTTTGCACCGAAAATTGTATTTTTCTATAGAAGAAATGATACTTTAATATTATTTATGTTTTTTCTCCCTTCTGCTTTTAAGATGCCAGATAATCCCGTCTCTTTCTGAAGATTGCTTTGGTCAGCGTTGACTTTCGTCTCCCAAGAACGGTGTCGCCAAGGAAAAAAAGATTCCACCTTTCTTTAGGAACTGCTTTGGGTTTAGCGAAGGAAACTGCAAAACCCGATGGATCGTGAGGATGCTCCAGATTTGAGAAGTAAGGAGAAGGCCCTTTGCGACGCCATGGAAGACCTAAAGAAGCAAAACAAGAGCAGAAGAGAAAAGCTGGAGGCTTTCCGCCAAAAACAAAAGGAGTTTTCCAAGAAGAAGAAAGGAAGAAACGCAGGTTTGTGGGAGCAAAACCTGACCCTTTGGAAGAAGGGTGTGGACCTCTTTGAGACCATCAAGGAGGCACTGAAAGAAGAGCCAGACCTTTGGAAAGAAGAGCTGGGCGGGTGGAAAGAAGAGATGGCCCTTTGGAAGAAGGAGCTGGACCGATGGGAAGACAAATTCTCCAGAAACTATTAGGATACTCATTGCAGATATCCAAATGAAGGCCAGGAGGTTAAGATTACCTGGAGTGACACCTTGGGACTGTTGTTTGAGACCTCTGAGTCTCACATTTAAGAAGGAAAATAAAAACTTCACGGAACCACATCTGCACAATATATGTTCTGATGCTAGAACCTGGCGACCTGGAGATGTTCTGGGTTTGTTCTGTTAATGTTCCCTGGCTGCCTTGGAAACAGAGTTCTTAACAAAGGGGTCTTGGTCATAGGAGAAGGAGGAGGCGGTGCAGGTGGGTCCATAGCCTACGTTTACTAGAACCTTGTGGATTTGGAGACCTTGATGTTTTTCTCATTTGCTTTTTTTCTGGGGGTGGGGGATATAAATCATATTAAAAGATTAGACAGCTTGGATGTGGCCAAAGACCTATCTAACAAACCTCTTGTTTTATGGGGAGCAGGGCATGAATGCAAAAGCTTTTTTCTTCCTGATGGTGAACCTAAGCCATACTGTCCCTGATCCCAGAGTCAGTATCTCTGGCCATCTTGACTAACAGTTACCCACCTATTTCTCTATTCTCTGTCCATAGAATATATGTCCAGGGAGAGGGAAGGTAGAGGAGAAGACACTGGAGATGTGAAGGTCCACAAATTATCTCTGGTGTCGCTCTCTGCAATGCTAGACATTTGGGCACTTAAATAAAAAATTATTTGGGGAGACACTGGGTTCTTATTGGGAAACACTGCCCTCATTTTTTGCTTCCCTCTCCCCATAGCTATGGTTGTTGTTGCTGTGTGCCTTCAAGTCATTTCCGACTTATGGTGACTCTGTCTGGGGCTGAGAGTGTGTGACTTTTCAATGGTCCTACACCAGGTGCCAATTTCAAATCCAATTCAGAGCTAAGTGGGTTGATAGGCATAGGAAATACAATTTACTAGTTTGTCAGTGTCCGTATTCACCAAGGGGCTACTGTGATACTGGAACATATGAGCATCCACTGTGGAGTGAATGGTGCCCCATAAACCCTGATGTGAAATGGTCACCGATGTGCATCAAGGCATTCCCAATGAGCATCCAGATGGAGGCTAGGAATTGTTGGAATTGTTTGCATCCCAAGTGCCCAATGAGCATCAGAAGTGCCTGATGTGCACCAACAAGTCTCCAATGTGCACCAGAAGTCCTTGATGCTCATCAAGTGTGTCCAGTATCCAGTGTTGGAAGTATTGCCCAATGCACACCCAAACGCTCTTGCCAGTCGGTGCACCTTTTTTTGTAGTTCACTAACAAGGTTTCAGTGCATTTTTGCAATGCTGCTACAGATGTGTAAAGTAGCATAGCATAGACCATGATGTAGAATTTCAGCCACCGTTTCTGAGCGGAAATGTTTCTTTTTCTGCAAAGAAAATGTCTCCTACATAAAAATTGGATTTTTGCACAGATATGACCCAAATTTCTAACAATCCTCAGAAAAACCGTGTAGCTTTCCAATATGTTCTCATTGCAAGGAGAAAAGGGTTCGTTGCTTCTTTTGAGAAGGAACCCAGCCAAGAGTGACATCTCTGCCTTTCTCTGTTACTTTCTCCTTTCTTTCTCCACTCAGAGCTGTGATCCAATGGAGACCAGGAAGAAAAGTTTATTCTTTGTACCGAACGATGCCGAATCGCCAGAGAAGAAGAGCATTGGCGGTCCTACCCCAAATTCCAATAAGCGGGACAGCTGGCACCATGCGCCCTTCCTTCCCTCCACTTTGCAAAAGGAGATCATGCAACGCAACCTGAAAGATGAGAAAACAGTCCTGCAAAAGGCGATTAAGGCATTCTGGGGGAAGAGCAAAAACCTGAGGGCAGAGATCAACTCTTTCCGTGAAGACAATAAGGTTAAGGCTTTGTGGGAAGAGATTTGCACTTTCAAGGAGAAGAACCAGGCGTTCATGGCGGAGATCAAGAACTTCTTGGAGGAAAGCCAGGTCTTCATGGCCGAAATCAAGGACTTCCACGCCAAGAAGACGGACTTTCAGGACAAGATGAAACTCTTCCAGGAGAAGATCGAGGCATTTCAGGAGAAGATTAAAGGTACGGAGGAGGAGATCGCCTCCTTAGAGGAAAGGAACGAATCGTTCAGGGAGACCGTCAAAGCCTTCCAGGTGAAGAACAAGGAGTTCCAAGAGGAAAACAAGAGCATGCGAGAGAAGAACAAGTCCCTCCAGGAGAAGCTGGAAAGTGTCCTAGAAAAGAACAAGACTTTCTGGATGGAGTGCAAGGCCTTTTGGAAGAAAGACAAGACCTTCTGGGAAGAGGACATGGCCATATCCAAAGACAAGATGGCCCTCTGGGACGAGTACATTGCCTTAAGAGACAATGACCAAAACCTCCAGGAAGAAAAAGCAGGGATGTGGGACATGGTCGAAGCCCTCTGGGATGCCAAGTACACCATTTGGAAAGAGGTCAATGGCTTCCCAGAAGACCTACCCGACGAGTTCGAGGTCGAAGTACTAGAGAATGGGGCCGACGGAGATCACGACGACCCCTTCGACGAAATGAAAGCGGTGTGAACTGCGACGTTCATTTCTGGTCGACACAAGCTTGAAAGGCTCCTATGCGCTGATCACAAACACATTACACAGTGTCTCCTTTGACATCAAGACCTTAATAAAATCTTGGTGGAACTTAAAAAAAAGGTGTCGATTTTTGGATCCGGAAACTGATTCGCACACGCAGCGCCAGCAGTGTCACTGAGTGAGTGCAAGGAGTGTGGACCACACCGAGTGACACCCAAAGTGGGGCGACACCACTGCTCCCCAAATATTAGCCTGCCTAAAATGGCAGAAAGGGGCCTGGGCATTCATTTGCCCATGCCCCTTTAAAATGGGCATGGGGCAAGTAAACCCCTTTCTTGGACCACTGAGCCATGGACACTCAAGTCCCATTAAATGCAATGGGGTATTATTATTATTATTATTATTATTATTATTATTATTATTACTACTACAGTGGGCTCTTGGTATCTGCTGGGGTTTAATTCCAGAACATTTCATGGATACCAAAATCCATGGATGCTCAAGTCCCATTAAATACAATAGGGTATTATTATTATTATTACTACTACTACTACTACAGTGGACCGATAGTATCTGCTGGGGTTTGGATCCAGGACCCCCCAGGAATACCAAAATCTGTGGATGCTCAGGTTCCATTAAATGCAGTGGTACAATAAAATGGTGTCCCATATTTTAAACATGGCAAAATCAAGGTTTGCTTTTGGGTCTTCGTTTTCACAAACTATTGTCAATCCACAGATGGTTGAATCCATGGATGCAGAATCCCTGGAAATGGAGGGCCGGCTGCATTTCCTCGGGTCCCAGCCCTTGATCCCTCTTTCCTTTCTCTTTCTCTTTCTCCCTCCTACACTTTTCATGGGCTCAGAGAACATTCTTCTAAGGCTGCGCCTTCGATGTCGCGGCAGGGATGTGACGATGAATGGACAAATCACTTGAGGAAAAGACAGGTTCAGGCTTTGCTGGTTTCCAGCTGCTTTGGGTGTCACATTGGGTTAGCGCATTTCATTGCACCTGCATCTCCAGACCACAGCATCGAAGCAAAGAGAGAGAAAAGAAAACATCTGAAGACTGGATCAGGAGAAAGGAGAACATGGGTTCAGCTCAGCCTGCTTCAAACTAAGCAGGAGATGGAATTAAATAGCCAACCTGTTCGCATGCATAGCCACACACTTAATTTGCCATTGGATATTTCAACGCTCTTGTTCTCCAGAAGCCCTGTCTGTGAACATTGGAGTCTGCAGCGATGAGCGTTGCGCTTTGGGGGATGTTCAAATGTTATTTGCGGTGTTAGATATGTGATGGTCCTTCCATGCAGAGTGTGATTTCATGTTGCAGCCCTCCAAGGCTTAGAGCTTCTTGGTTAGTCCCAACTAAATTCATTTATCCTTCCATTGAATGGTGAGTCAAAATATAGGCCAATGCTACTTATTTAATGATTCTCCTATAGTCGAGCATAGAAATAAGATTTAGGATTGTGAGAAATGGTGGTTGTTGTGTGCCTTCAAGTCGTTTCTGACTTACGGCGACCCTAAAGGGAGCCTATCATTGGCAAGATTTGGTCAGAAGAGGTTTGCCATTGCTTACTTGTATTGTTTGGGTTTTATTGTAAACTGCCTCACTCCTGATGGAGAGGCGGGGTATAAATAAAGTATTTATTATTATTATTATTATTATTATTATTATTATTACCCCTGAAGCTGAGAGAGTGTGACTTGCCTATGGTCCCCCAATGGTTCTCCATGGCTAAGCAGAGTTTTGGACCCAGGTCTCACGGAGCTGGAGGCTTTATCTGCATTGCAGAAATAATGCACTTTGACACCACTTGGCTCAATGCTATGGGATGCTGGGATATGTGGTTTGTTGTGGCGCTAGAGCTCTCTGACACAGAAGGCTGAATGTCTCGCAAAACTACAGATCCCATAATTTTATAGCACTGAGCCATGGTAGATAAAGCGGTGTCAAAGTGCATTATTTCCGCAGTGCAGATAAGACCATAGTCCAACAATCACTGCATGATGCTGACAAAGTGTGTAAGGTTATGGTTTATATGGCTGTGCCATGCCATGCTCTTGGGCATGTTGTTTGGGGTGAAAATCCCTTTAAAGCATGGCAAAACGACCGGGCAGATGGACGCTTATAGTTCCTCCTGGTTTAATTCCAAACCTCTCTGTGCATTGCTGCAAAAAGGCTCCTCCGATTTGCTGCTGTGTGGGTCAAGCGGAGTCATTTGCAGTCCGGTCAGCTTCGGAGAGACACGGTTAGCAATAACGTCAAAGAGATTCTGAAACCGTGCATGTCCGGTCTATTTTTAACACTCGTCTTGGTCTGAGTGACAGAGTTAATACACCTGTTGCAAGTGCAAACAGATGCTGGGAGGGAGGCGAGCAGCACAGTAATGGAGTAAGCATCAGATGCGCACAGCGAGTGTTATACATGGGCTGGGGGAAAGCGTTGCTTACCTGGGGACATGCTGGAGGACATGTGCAAGAGGGTCATGGCTGCCGCAGATGCCTTCTTTTCTAAGCAGGAACATAAAGCCATCCTGGATGATGCACTGACCAAAACAGGACGGATTTCGTGGATCCAACCTTATGGTGGCTTCTCAACGGAGTTGCAAAGAAGATCATTAGGAGATCCAGTGGGTCACCTTGGGCAAATCACGCTCTCTCAGCCTCGCTGGCAAATCCTGGGACAACGTATTTTATTGTATTTTAATGTTTTGATGTTGTTAGCTGCCTCGACCTTAATGGAGAGGCGGGGTAATAATAATAATAATAATAATAATAATAATAATAATAATAATAATAATAATTGCAAAATTGCAAAGGAAACAGGTAGAGGTAGTTCACTCTAGGTGATATTATTATTATTATTATTATTATTATTATTATTATTATTATTATTATTATTATTACCTAGAGCG
>NC_056529.1:24331429-24345410 GCF_019175285.1 Sceloporus undulatus
ACCTACCTATACCTGTTTCCTTTACAATTTTGCATCTCTATGGGCACCTAGGTATAGGATATTCCCTGGCCCCGAAAACCTTGGAGATGTTCTCGCCTCTGTCTTCCCTCCTCCTTCTACAAAAATAGCAAGTCACGCCTTCGATTTGGGTTTTCTTAGCAGAGAACGGGATCAGAGAGACATTCTTCATGGTTTGTTACTCCCTGCATAGAAAACATGCAAAGATGTGAAAGGCAAGCCACAGGTAATGAGGCGCCCTACAGGTATCCAAAGGGAATCCGAGGCGCTAATCGCGTTTGCTGGTGGGAAGGCGCTCGCAAAAGCCCAGCAGGTCTGCACAAAACGCCGTTAGTCACAGAGACAGATGACGCACCCTTTGGGTCCAGGGAGGTGCAAGATTACATTAGTACGGCATTTATCTCACGTTGAAATTTTAATCTCTAATTAGGCAGTAAATAACGGTTGCATCTCACATTTGTGATGACAGGCGGTGTGAGTTACTTTCTGGGGAAGTGTGGTAGGAGATTGTCCCAAGTGTCGCACTAACTCTGCACTACGCGGCGCACCTCCATTTATCATCCTGCCAGGTGTCCTTTTGGTAACCCAAGTGATAATTCAATGCTCTACTGAGCCCCATGCGCCGCGGGCCTTAAATCCCAAAGACACTAACAAACACCTTCGAAACAAAGTTTTGTGCAATAGTCGAGAGAGCTGCATTTTGGGACAAAAGGCCCAAAATATTCTTGCAGCTAGAATCCCATCCAGGCCTTTATCTGTCAAGCCAGCGCAACAAAAATAACCTTACTCCGAATGGAGTTCTATTTGTTCAAACTTTGATGGGAGAGTCGCTTTTCTGAAAGCTTTGGGACATTTGTGTGGCCTGCTGGGTGTGCTGTGTATATTTGTGTGTTGTGATGTGTGAAAACTGACCTCTTCTTCTTCCACTGTTGCCTCACCCAACCAAGGGCCATCTTCCATCTACGTATTGATGAAAGTAATGCTATCTATATGGGCACCCACGAAACGGGTCTATTTGTGTGTCAGTGATCAATCCAACTGATTTCCAATTAAAGTATGCAGATGAGCATGTTGCCCTCAGGGGAGAAATAGATGGCAACCTATAACCCTGAGAGACGCATGCCTCTGAATGTCCAGCATTCCTCCCCTTTGCAAACTTAGTGTAAAACCGGTTGCTTAAAGATGAAAGGCGGGGAAATGCATAATGCAAAAGGGAGAACAATTCCCTTACCTACAGGAGGGGAAAGGCTACTGGTTATTAAAAAGCCTTTGTATGTATGTGTGTGCTTGGCCTATTATGGAAAAGTGATCCCCGGACGTTGTCTGATCAGTATTCAGATATACTGCGCATGCAAATCAGAGCTGCAATGCAGGCGGAGGGATCGGAGCAGCATTGCTGCAGCATGGAACAAGGTGGGTCTCTTTCGCTTCCTCTTGGCAAAGCAAGGAAGGCAGCAGCAGCAGCAATGGTGGCACAATGACCCCGGGAGATATCTGTGTCCAGGGTGACCAGAGGTCTTCTTTGTCCAGGACATATAGAGCATGTTACAGACGGATTGATTCAGTCCAGCAAGCCATGGCTACCCTGAGTTTGCAAGAGCTGAGCAGGGTCTTGCAAAGTCAAGGTGATGAAAGTGATTTCCAATTAAAGTCAAGCACACTCTCTCAGCCTCAGAGGTCGGCAATGGCAAATGCTCCACTGAAGACACTTGCCAAGAAAACCCCATGATAGGGTCACCTTATTGGAAACGACTTGAAGACACATAATAATAATAATAATAATAGATTTATTTATATCCCGCCTTTCCAAAAGGATCAAGGCGGGTTACAAGAAAACACATAAATGATACATAGCATGTACACAACTAAAAATTACGTATCCCCTTATCCCTTACCTTAACTAAGATCATCAACATCATAAATACAAATTAAAGTTAATTTTAAATAGGTAAAATTTAAAATAGCATTTTAGAGACATTTGGGGCAAATGGGGGGCAATCTACATCAATGAACGGGAGGGTCAGTCTGGCCAGAATTATTTATTATTATTGTTGTTGTTGTTGTTGTTGTCCACATTATTGTTATTTGGACATGTTGGCTCCTATGGAAGATTTCTCTATGGAAATCTCAGTTTTATCACTCCTGGTACTAGGATGAAACGCTTTTCACCTATGTATTTCCAGGGTTTCTGATGCTGTCCGACAAAGGACAAAATTAAATAAAATTACACATATGTTTGCAAAGAGTATATGACTAAAAAGTGTATTACACACACACACACACACAAATATATTTTGGTTGGTGGTGGGGGGAGGAATAAGTCAAGGGGATTCTCCCATCTCTAGTCTTCCTCGCTGACAAATACGTATGTTCTTGAGGGCATCTCAAGGGCTTTGCCTCTTCCCAGCCAAATTATAAAACCATTTTGAAAGAATCGCTGTCCATTTGGAAAGCAACATGGCAATTAAAAATGCAATGATTTTCTCCATTCATGCTGGATCAGCAGACTTTTCCATTAAGGTTTATGTTCAGGATGATGGACACCAGACAGCAGTGATGTCTAGAGCTTGGCCAAGTCTCCTTTTGGTTTCTTTTTTATTACGTTCCGAGTTATCCAAAGCGCACCTCTGTTTTTCTCAGCTGTCCTCTTGAAATCTCCTTCCTTTTCCTTACTTTCGCCAGTCCTTCCTTCCTGATTTCCTTTGTTCCTTCTTTCCTTTTCCTTCCTTTCTCCAGTCCTTCCTTCCTGATTTCCTTTTTCTCCCTTTCTCCAATTCTTCCTTCCTTGAAAATTTTACACACAAACACTGGCATCCCAACTAGAACAGGCCTCTTCCACCAATTGCTGAACGCTGAATCAATCTGTAGGTAGTTCTCATTGACCCAATGGGTCTACTCTGGTCAGGAGTAACAACAGGATTTAGGCCAAAAACCATTACTATTGGAAGCCTTGGTGGCCCAGAGGTTAGGAGGCTTTAAAGGGGGGCTTGGCAAAGTGAAGAAGAACAGTCACAAAAACTAAGGGCGACATCACACCACACTGTTATGGTGGCGTTGTTTCAATCCCATTTGTTCCGATGCCATTCTTTCTGGTGTCTGTGCCAGTCATGAGTTTGGCCCTTCTCTTTCCCAATGCGCTGTGGTCCTTCTGCTTTCTTTTTTAAAGCAGACCCAAATCAACTTTTCCAAAGTCAGACGGAACGCATTGGTCCCTATAGTAATAAGAGAGATTTTGCAGTTTGCGCATTTCTGGGCTTATTATCTTTAATTGGCGTTTTTCAGAGAGGAATGCGATGGAAGGGCCGAGGGAGGATTCAAGTGGCTTTAATGAATTTCATTCCCTCTCCATAGATTCTGTGTTGCTCTCTCCCAAGTTTATTAATTTTAATTATTCTTTGTTTAATCTCAAGGAGGAGAACGCAGTAGGTCTTGGGGGCCCCAGAGACGATGGACTGTAGGTCAGCCGTAAGCAAATCCAATCTACCAAATGTTTGGAGTTTGTACATAAAATAAGAGTCGCACATTTGCAACAAGGTGGAGGGGAGGGGTTGGATTTTGCAGCACTCTCATCTACTCTAAGGATGTGGACCGTTTGATCCAAACAAAACTGGTGCAGCATTGGACCATTTGGTACTTTGTCCTGAGATACTATTAAAGCTGGGGTTATTCACTCACAATTAAATGCAAAAAGATAATATGGGTTGAGCCTCCCTTATCTGGGATTCTGAAATTCTGCAGCCACTTGTTTGGCCCCATCCCTCAAATAGAGTACTATTATGTTCTACTCTGCAATTGGGAGCTTCGGAAAAAACCTCGGTAATTATAACTCCGGAAAGTAGGAAACAAACGGAGCTTAAATGTGCAAATGGAGCTAAAATGGTAGGTTGGTACAGAGAACAAATAAGAGCGGTAATTTTTCAATGGAAGCGGGCAGTTGGGGGGAGAAGGAGCGCTTTGTATCCTGCTACAGGTACAAGTGCTTCTCGTGTTTTCAGCATGGCGAGCGGTAATTATTATTATTATTATTATTATTATTATTGTTGTTCAAAATGCAGCACTTGCAGGTCTCTTTTTTGGTAGTTTCACATTCAGACTCGATTGTTCCTGCTCTCCAGATTTAAAAAGACTCCAGTGTATTCAAAACATATATTTGGAATGATATTATAGCTGTCAGACTAACCTGAATACTGGTCAATGCAACCATTCCCTCGTCAGCAAGAGAGGGAAGGAGAGCATTTTGCAATTTGGCTTGGTTTTCCCCAAGATGGACCATGAGTCCAGGCTATAGCAGCCCTTCCTCGTCCATTACACATTTTTAACAGTGCATACAGATTTTGGCAAGAGACAGCTTTCCTGTCTTAGGCATCAAAGTCTAATAGTCACATTTGTTGAGCATAATGTGCAACACTAAGCCTTCTCCTTCTCGGTGGGGAACCTTTCAGCACCTGCCCATAAGCAAAACTTTGAACTGTGCTGCAAACAGGGCAGCTGTTGGTGCAGCGGAGTTGTATGGTTTCTTTCTTTTGCCCAAATTAAATCAGATTCCACATGATTTAAAGGTTCTGGGTGCAACCATGACCACTGCGACCTCACAAAACAACTTTGCGTGGTTGCATTAGAACCCTGGGATTGTGTTATTCCTCCATCATAAACAGCTGTCTATATAGTCTCAACAGGGAACGAAAAATGGGATTTAGGTTGTCGGGAGTGTGTTGGAAATGAAATCAAACACCGGGGCACTCTGCCACCCGCCTCCGCTATTTCCGCTTGGTGAATTAGTCCTGGAAATAATAAAAAAAGAGCGAGGGTCACTAATGCCATCCAAAGGTCTAAGTATTTATTGCACGGCTGCAGGAAAGCGGAAGATTAGTTTCCCAGCTCCAAAGAGTCGCCCGGGTGAATATGACCTAGAAAAGCAACACACACACATAGACATATTCCTCTGAATTCCCCAAGCTGCTGCATGAAAAGAATGCATAATATTCCACGGATACATTATCTGTTCCCATTTGCTTTATTTAAAAAAAAAAGGGGGGGGGGAGGCAACCCAAATAAATTGCCTTGACCAGATTAGAGCTATCAAGGATTTGTACAAATTGGCTCTATTTGGCTGAAGAGGACTATCGGCTATGAAAGCTGGGCTTGGATCAAGAATAGTAGCAGCGCTCATTTGGAGGTCAATGAGGGGTGAGCCAGGAGAGGTATTTGCCAAAGAGGTACTCATTGACTAACCATGGAGTAAAGTGGTTGTACTGGTAAATACAGGTGGCTATTTATCCAATTGTAACTGAGCATGAGAGCCAGCATGATGCAATTGTTAGAGAACTGCACTATGGCTCCGGAGACCAGGGTTCAAATCGTCGCTCAGGCATGGAAACCCACTGTTTTAATGTTTTTTATCCATTGTGCATCATCTTGGGTGAGTCGAGAGGCGATGAAGAAACTCCTTGAATGCATAGGTGCAATGTTAGCGCATGCATTTCCATATTTCACTCAAATGTCAGGAAAATTGGGGAAAGGTTCGAAAGGTGAGCCAAGGGATCGGTCCGTCTGTAGAAGCGGACTTCTGAAATGCCAGCTCAGGAGGTGACCTGGAGGACAAGCTATCTGACAGAATGAATGGATTGTGCTGAAGCGAACTACCCTTCGTTCGGTGGTTTTGCTCAATAGTGCTCGGCCATTGACTAACTGTCAGCCTCCTGGAGTCCTGCAGTCATTCATCATCACCAAAACCCCGCTTGCACCTTGCAAGAGAGCATGGGTTTTCCAGGGACTGGGATGAATGGGAAAGTAAATACTGATGCAAGGAGCGATTCCAGGGACAAGTGTTTCTGTCGGAAGTGGATAGCGCTCCATGCGCCTCATGGGAACCTGGTGAAACAGGAACGCAGATCTTCTCCAAGTTTCTTTCTTTCTTTCTTGAAGGAGAAAAAATAATCTGTGACCAGGGAGTGTCCCAATTGGTGGAATAGGAGAAACCGCAACGAATTCCTCAGTCTTGAGGTTGATACCTTGGAATAACAACTCTTGAGTTAACTACTTTTGAAATCTGATGGCATTGCAAGCCCTTTTAGAAGGGAGAGGATGCTGTCAAAATGACTCAGAAGCCAAAATACTCCCCAAAGCCATCTTGCAAAAATGGTCCCCGATGACATCGATTCCAGCTCCGTATTGATTTTTTTTTTTTTTAGCTGCACGGCTTTTAAGGCCTTTCTAGAGTTCTCCAAGTGAGTTGTTTCAACTGTCACCAGCAGAAAATGGGAAATGGACATTTCACGGAGAAGATCCAAGGAGGAAGATGTGATGGGGAGGGAAGGAGGGAAATCAGGTCCACTTAATCCTCTTTTGAAGGTTCATCCTGGGCTGCAGAATGAGCTAGAGATTTCTGAGCGGCAGTAAAGAAATCGAGGGTCATTTGAGGGAGAACTGGAGAATAGTCTCTCTTCAGAGGTGCGGAGAAGTAATTTCTGACCTCTCCTCTTGCCCATTTCTTCCCTTTTCCAGTTTCCTTTGTGGCACAGACAACTCTTGATATGTGAAGTTGAAGGCTTTCACAGCCAGCATCCATAGATTTTTGTGGGTTTTTCTGGCTATGTGGCCCTATTCTAGAACAGTGTATTCCTGATGTTTTGCCAGCATCTGTGGGTGGCATCTTCAGAGAAAGCTGGCATGGAAGCAAGTGGGGTATATATACTGTGTATAAAATATATATACAGTATGTATACCCTACATA
Source organism: Sceloporus undulatus (assembly GCF_019175285.1). NCBI lineage: Eukaryota > Metazoa > Chordata > Lepidosauria > Squamata > Phrynosomatidae > Sceloporus > Sceloporus undulatus. Next base: position 24,338,181 of record NC_056529.1, read on the forward strand.
CCTCCGCTTAGTGCGCAGTTCTTGAACCGATCTGCAAAAACCAGACTGGACCCTTCATGGTCCCTTTTCATCAGGAGATGGAAAGGATCAAACTTTCTCCATGCAATGCTTGTACTTGCAAGAATAGGACCACTGTCCTTGCAGACCCATCTGTTTGGTGAAGCTTTCCCCAGCTGGGCACCTTCTGGGCATTTTGGACTCCAAGACCAACCCACCGTCCCCAGCAAAGATAGCCATTGGCTGTGCTGGCAAAGGACGATGGAGTTTGCAGTGTCTCAGATGTCCGGAGGGCATCCAGTCGGGAAAGGCTGCCTTCGCAGATGGGTTGTCACAGCCACTGTCAAGGAACAGAACTCAGCGTCCAAATCTATTATGAACTTGGCAATAAAGAAGTGCCAGGAGCGTTTGTACAAAATCCACACACAGCCAGGCCTTGCCAGCTCTTTCGATGGGAATAAAAGCGATCTCCTCCTATTAGGGATGTGAAAGCATCCATTTGTAAGACAGAAGGTGTGTCTATTCACTACAGTATTATTGTTTCGATTCCAAGATCAGAAGGCACCTGAGGTCTGTAGGATATTTGTGTGTGTGTGTTTATGTGCCTTCACTTTGCCTTAAATTCCATGGGTTTTTCTTAGGCAAGAAATCCTCAGAAGTGGTTATGCCATTTCTTTCCTCTGAAATTGAGCTTCCAGGATCTGGGATTCCCTGGCAGTCTCCCATCCATGGACTAACCACAGCTGACCTTGTTTAGCTTCCAGGATCGGAGCGTCCGTGGGCTTCCACACATGCGTTTGTGATAGAATAGGGAGAAAATAATAATGGCACAATGTGACTTGTATTATGATGGGTCCTTCTTTGCAACTTTGGTGGTGCAAACTGAGCATTAATTTTCTGTCCATGGTGGGTCCATTGTGGTGCAGTCAGTGGGTTCTTCCCACAAAATGGGAAACCTCAGGCGTGAACAGGATTTCCCCCTCTCTTTGCTTGCAGACTAGCTAACTATTTTGTATTCATGTTTGAATACAACCATAATCCCAGCCTACTTTACTTGGCACCATTTGCAGAAGCGATTGGAGCATGGCTGAAGGTCATTTCCATCAGCTTTGGGAAAGAGAGTGCTTAGTTATGACCGTACCTTCAAGATGACACTATCCCTGTCTATTGGTCAAGTTGGCTGGGGATTCTGGGCTTTGAAGTCCAAAACACACAGAGGATCAGAGTTTGAAGGATCCTGGACTGGAAGCAAAAGGGGAAAGAGCCTCATCGGAGGCTAAATCTCCTTGGATGACTAAAAACATTTCTCCTCCGTTTCCATTTTGAGCGGCCGTTGAAGTGCTTGCATAAAGTGAGTTTTCATGTCCAAGAACTAACTTGAAGGGAAACATTCAAAAGATTTGGGGAGAACAAAACAAATGTTGACAAGAGGAGTCAAAAATGTGGAAACAAAACATCACTCCAGGCAGAGTCTGCCATCTCTAAGTCGCCATCCGTTTCCACTTCGGGCACATTATCTGGATGGATTTTCAGGTTCAAGAAATTTCAATGAAAGCAATGGCAATGGCAAGTCAAGGGAAATTGAAGTCCAAAACACCCAGAGGACCAATGTTTGGGAACCACTGGATGGTTTGAGTGTCGGACTATTATGACAATGAAGACCAGGGTTCAGATCCCAGCTCCACCATGGAAACGCATTGGGTGACTTTGGGCAAGCCATACTCTTGTTGTACTGTCGTTGTAGTTTTGTGAAACATTGACCCTTCTCTGTCAGAGAAGGTGCCACAAGAAGCTACCATTCCCAGAATTCCATAGCATTGAGCTGTGCCAGTTAAAGTTATGTCAAACTGGATTATTTCTGCTATGCGGAGGCAGTCGAGTGGGATTCTCCAGAGGAGGCCACAAAATGGAGTCCTGGGCCACATGCAACTCACAGATGGCCCTTAATTTTTTCTGCATGTGTCCCCATCCATCTCAATAAACCCAACATCTCCATTCCTTATGTTTATGTAATCCGAATCCTGACTTTATGGCTGGATTTCTTCTCCTCGCCGGAGGACGTTCTTGCCTGTCTTTTCCTCCTCCTCCTCCTCCTCCTCTCTCTCTCTCTCTCTCTTTCTTTCTCCATTTATTGTTGAATGAAAGAAAAATGTTTACTTTCTGGTAAGCAGGCGGCCAAGCGGCGCCGTAATGGATTGTTATTAAGTATGCTTTCAAATGGTTCTAAAATAGATTAGATGGTGAATGCAGGGAGCCCCCGAGCTTTTTTTGGAAGAGAGGAGAGGAGCCGAATGTTCAGATTGCGCTGCTTTTCTTCTCTTCCAACTCATTAAGCGCCGCAGTTTTGCAGCCAGACCTGCTTTGATGGAGTCGGAAGGCCAATATTGATACGGAGTTAACCACAAACTGAATCCTATTATTATCTTCAGTTTTTTCTCATCCTGAATGGCTTTTTACACCTTTGAGGAAGAAGCTGGCGGAGTTTCGAAAGCTTGCAACACGCATTTTGCGCATTTGGGTTGGCCCCATACAGGTATCCCTGTTTGGACGTCATTGTACAATTTGGATGTTATTGTAATTAATATCATTAGATCATCTTTCTTAACATCTTTGCCTAAGAAGCTGGTGGAGTTTCAAAAGCTTGCAACATATATTTTGTGCATTTGGGTTGGCCCCATAACAGTATCTCTTTTTGGTGGATTTTGGATATTATTGTATATTAATATCATTACATCGCCTTTCTCCTGTATGATTCTTAACATCTTTACCTGGTGAAGAAACCAATGAAGTTTCGAAAGCTTGCATTTTGGTTGGCCCCATAAAGGTGTCCCTGTTTTGTGCATTTTGGGAATCTTATTGGATCCTATCTTTTGGATTCAATACATCTACTCTATAGCTAGTCTTAGCTAAAGTTGATGCATTGAATCTATTATTGGGTATTATCAACATGCTAGCAAATCCTACATATTTAGTAGGACCCTGTATGGCTTAGACTGAGGTTTGAATGTTGGACTATGAACCAAGTGTGAACCAGGGTCATTTGAACTGCTTCAAACCAATTTGCGATCCGGTTTAAAAGGTAGTGGGAACTGGACTTCTGGTTAGGCATGGCGCCGGATGGAGCGAATTCTCTGTCTGAAAGAGGTTCGCTCGCTTGGTGTGGAAAGGGTTCGCTTTGAAACTGTCAAAGCAGCCCAAATTGCCCCCTCGGGAGAGGAGACTCGGACAGGGTTCCATTAAGATCCAGATTCCACTCCAGGTCGTCTCCAGAGTAACATCAAACAGAGAGTCCGGTAAGAAGCGAGGGGATCGTGGAACTATGTGCGGCCCCAGTGGGTTTCCATGACCAAGCAGGGATTCGAACCCTGGTCTCCCAGTGACACAGTCCAATACTCCAACCACTACACCACCCTTTGCTAGAATCACACCATTTAAAGTGACCTAGACTTCTCCTTTTTGCCATGTTCTCTACATGGGGCAACCCTTATACCAAACTCGGAAGCTCCAAATGGTACAGAATATGGCAGCCCGGCTGGTCACTGGCGTATCCAGGACCAGCCACATAACACCTGTGCTTAAAGATCTTCACTGGCTGCCCATTCGCTTCCGAGCTCAATATAAGGTGTTGGTTATTACCTATAAAGCCCTAAATGGCTTGGGCCCAGGGTACCTAAAGGACCGCCTCTCCCCGTACAATCCGCCTCGCACCCTCAGAACATCTGGGCAGCAATTGCTGAAGGTGCCTGGGGCCAGGCTAGCTTCTACCTCAAGAAGGGCCTTTTCCACAGCTGCCCCAGCCCTTTGGAACACGCTGCCCACAGAGCTCCGCTCATCTACCACCCTGGCCCAATTTAGGAAGGACCTCAAAACCTTCCTATTCAAGCAGGCATTCCCCGATTAAATATCCTGTGGGCCTCCCTCCTCTTCCGTGGCCATGAGGATGGGCTAACGGGGCTTTTATTGTTTTTAGACTATGTATTGTATTGATTGTTATATGTTTTTAATTCTGTATTCAATTGCACCTGTTGCATTATTGTAAGCCGCCCTGATCTTTTTGGAAGGGTGGGATATAAATAAAGATTTTATTATTATTATTAAATCCCTGCCATGCGCACACAATCTGAAGCCTCCAAGAATAAGGACAAACCACAGCAGCCTTGAATTTTTGCTCCTGATCATTTCCGTTAATGAGAAACAAATGTGCTCCATTAAAACCAGAGCACCGTGACATCTGCCTTGGCTTCAAGGCATTCTGGAGACCTCACAATTTCATCCCCAGAAACGCTGGCATTTCTGAACAAGAGGCCCAGCGGGGGTTTTTATGGGGAGGAGGGCATCATTTGGTGCATGCCTGGGCTTTTTCTCTTTCTTTCTTTCTTTCTTTCTTTCTTTCTTTCTTCATATCCCAGGCACAAAATATTCTGTCGACAGCTGAAATTGACCAGCCAAGAAATTAGAAGAGACTTCATTAAGCTCCCCGGCTCAGCACTTCCAAGCCATCCATCGTCCATCTTCTTTGGCTCGCCTTTTAATGACCGATGGCTCTGGTCTCCTTTCTCGGTCGACTTCTCTGCTGTTGTGCATTTTAAAAATGCAACCTCCTTGGCGTGAGACGCATGGCATCCAAGAGTGGGCAGGGAAAGACATGAGGCCAGGGCTGCGTCCACACTGGAGAAATAGCCCGGTTTGGCATCGCTTTTCAGTATCCTGGCTCAAGGCTATGGAATTCTGGGAGCTGGAGTTTGTTGTCGGTCCGAAGTAGAGATAGGGGTTTGGGCAGTGAGATGGGCAACCTAACAGGACCTTGGTGTAGCCAGAAGAGGGGGAACTACGTATCCTTGACCAAATGGCCTCACACCACAAACGCCAACCCCGGCTAGGGGTTTGGGCGCAGAACCTAACAGGACCTTGGCATGGCCGGTCCTTGACCAAATGGCCCCACACCGGACACCAACCCCGGCAAGAGGTCTGGACGGTGAGATGGAGAACATAACAAGACCTTGGTGTGGATGGAGGAGGGAGAACCATTTAGCCTTGACCAATAGAACCACACCACAGACACCAACCCCAGCTAGGAGTCTGGGCAGTGAAATGGAGGACCTAAAAGGAATTGGTGCGGTCAAGGAGGGAGATTCCCCTGTCCTTGGCCAAATGGCCCTGCACAGTGGACACCAACCCTGGCTAAGGGTTTGGGAAGAGAACCTAAGAGGACCTTGGTGTGGTCAAGGAGGGAGAACCACCTGTCCTTGACCAAATGGCCCCACACCACAGACACAAACCCCAGCTAGGGGTCTTGGCGGTGAGATGGAGAACCTAAGAGGACCTTGGCATGATCTGAAGAGGGAGATTCCCCTGTCCTTGGCCAAATGGTGCCACACCACAGATGCCAACCCCGGCTAGGGGTCTGGGCATGAGATGGACAACCTCACAGGACCTTGGCGTGGCCGGAGGAGGGAGAAGCACCTCTCCTTGACCAAATGGCCCCACATTGCCAACCCTGGCTAGAGGTTTGGGTGGTGAGAGAGAGAAGAGACATATTTGAAGAGGTGAGTGGCGATCCTATTCCTAATCCTATGTTTGTGGGTTAAGTGTTGTTTCTGGCTTGCACTGCCAGCTTCCAAGGAGGCTTCGTTTACCTCAGAGGCGCCAGAGGGCAGTTTCCCGCCAAAACCAAGAGTGCTTTTCCCTCTCATTCCTCCCTCTTCCTCTCAGACTGAGGGCCCAGAGAGGGCTAGCAAAAGGGTTTAGCCTTCTCCCTCTGCCCCATCATCCCCTGGCTTTGGGGGGTTTCAGTCACTCCCTAAATTTGGCCAAGGCAGTTATTTATTGGGCTTGTCGTTTTTAAAAAGGAAGAGGCCAAGCTGGAACTGAAGGCGCGGCCGCCATTTTGTTTGAGGGCAGCAAGGCCAGAGAGGGAAAGGCCCGCTGCTTCTGCTGACCAGCTGCCTCTAGTAAAACAAAGGAAAATAACAACAACAACAACAACAACAACATAATAATAATAATAATAATAATAATAATAATAATAATACTTTTATTTGTACCCCGCTTTTCTGTAATAATACAATCAAAGCGGCTAACGTAGTGAAAACATCCAACATACAGTCCTTAATACATATAATATAACAATACCATCTTTTTAGAAGGGCCACTTCTCTTTTCCCCCCCTTTCTGTTCCGAAATAAAGCAACAGCGCATCAATAATACCAGGGCATTGCAATGCGCTGAATGTATCGTTCCAGTGCAGCGGCACCAAAGCGTTGCATAAAGACGCTCGCTCAAGTCAGAGCGATTACAGAAACTGCAAACAGTAAAATGCTACCCTGATCCCCCGCTGAAGCGGTAATGGATGACGCGGACGCGGCTTTGCTTATTGGCTGAGACGTTGTCCAAACACAACACCCTCAAGCCGTTAATAACAACCACAACAGCTTCTTTGCACATCTCTCGGAAAAAGTCTCTCAGGCAGCTGCGCAATCCGTCGCTCCGTCCGAGAAAACCTTTGGCAGATTTTGGGGTTCGTTTTTTGGCAATTGGAGGAGCTGAACGTTGCCCTGATTCTCACAAACCGCAAATCACAAAACTGCAAAATTTGCAAAGAGCAAACTTGACCCGTTCTCATGAATGCACAAGTATCACTTCTGTTTGGCAAACTGCGAAGGCGAAAAAGCAGAGGTGCACGCCGTATTTCTAGAAGCAAATGGGCACTCTGGTCTGATGAGGAGCATTCATATTCAGTTAAAAGTGGCAATAGAGGGACCTTGGGTATGAAAATTTGCATTGGGGTTACTAGGTGTCATTTACTGTAAGGGATGTCCCTTACAGAAGTGTTGGGAAGCCTGTCCCTTATAGGGCTGGCAGGTGTCCCTTATTATAAAGGATGGCCCCATCTGAACCTTGGACTTGTGACTTGCTTAAGATCACCCAGTGGGTTTGCATGGCTGAGCATAGATTTGAACCCTGGTCTCCAGAGTCACAGTCCAACACTCAAACCACTTCATAGCCCAACATTCAAACAACTACATTTGGATTCGAACCCTGGTCTCCAGAGTCACAGTCCAACATTCAAACCACTACGTCTGGATTCGAACCCTGGTCTCCAGAGTCATAGTCCAACATTCAAACCACTACCTCTGGATTCGAACCCTGGTTTCCAGAGTCACAGTCCAACATTCAAACCACTACGTCTGGATTCGAACCCTGGTCTCCAGAGTCATAGTCCAACATTCAAAC
>NC_056529.1:24345420-24396687 GCF_019175285.1 Sceloporus undulatus
CACTACCTCTGGATTCAAACCCTGGTTTCCAGAGTCACAGTCCAACATTCAAACCTTTGCATCATTCCAGCTCTCATGTATCACCCTGCATATGTCCAAAAGCATTGCACCATACAAAAGGAACATTTAGAGATACCTTTCCATTTCCTTCTGTTGGAAGCCATATTAAGTCTCCCAAGGCTAATTCATGTTCCTCCCAGGACGTTGCGTGGGATTGCAGCCATGGCTTCTTTGCAAGCATCGTCCCTCATTAGGGCATGGTCAATTATTCCATTTGTACCTTTGAAACGTACATCCATGTGCCCACTCTGTCCGAAGACAATGCAATGCGATGAAGGCATGAATGGAGGAAAATCACAGGTGGCACTGGTGAACGCCAGGATGGAACCAGTATCCTGCTGGAATCCTCCCATCAGGGACCAAAGGAAGGAGGAGAAACATTTGCATCGCTTTCTCCCAGGTTTTTATTTCAAGAAGCAATTTCCAGGAAGGGAAGGGATTTGGACCAGCTCCAGGGATAATGCAAAATCTCCATTATGGAGGACTCAGAGAACATAGGATCAGTAGGACCTGCTTTTTCCCCCATGTCAGTAGGCGGCATTGTCCAAGGCAATGGATCTATTTTTGAAGTATATCATCATCATCATCGTCATCGTCGTCATCATCCTTTTTTAATATTCTGCCTTTCTCTCCCAAAATGGGACCCAAGGCAGCTTGAAAATTAAAAAAAGAACACAAGGTAGCTTTAGAAAAAACATACAGAATTGAACTGTTGACAATATCAAATCAATTTAAAGCATGCAATGCCACATGTAAAAAAGTAGTTTAGGAACTAGAGTTGTTCTAGACCCAACTGGAAAACACCCAGTGAATCAATGGGAGGTTGGCAATTCTACATCTGGGTAAGTTCCATCGATCCATTGGGTCAACTCTATTTATAATAATAAATAATAAATAATAATAAATAATGTACTTGACCCATACTAGTATGTAGAGGTCTGGAAGTTGGACTATGACTCCAGGAGGCCAGGGTTCAAATCTGTGCCCAGCTTTGGAAACCCACTGGTGACTTTGAGCAAAGCACGATCTTTGTAGATGTGCCAGAGTCTGCATCTACACTGCATGACCAATGCAGTTTGACACCACTCTAACTGCCATGGCTCCATCCTATGGATTTCTAGGGTTTGGCCACCTACCCACTTTGGTCTTGGGCAACATCTTTCCTCCTGCCTTTGTCCCTCAACAACCATAGTTAAAACCGAACTCGTCACCTCACACGTTTTGCATTTCTGGGGCTATTCATACAATCTGGTTATGAAGTTCCTTCCTGGGCACCAGTTCAATCCATGCATCTGAGGAAGGAGTCCAAATCTACAAAGGCTTAGGCTACAACTTCTTTCACACAGTCGGTGTCAAAGGCGCTACAAGATCCCTTTGAAGATTATTCACAATTTGGGACCTATTCTGCACGGTTCGGCACAGAAAATGGGATTTTCTGCTCAAGAAAGAGTATTTTCTTCCCAGAGAGTAATATTCCAGCATTAAATAGAACATATTTTGTCCATCTGTCTGAATAGTTCTTGAATATTCTTTCCATCCCTACATCTATTGACGGCACCAGAATGTGTTGTACATGATGTCTTTGGAGAGGCTGCGAAAGGTGGCTTCTTCTCTTTGCCCAGGATTCGGCCTCGACACCCCAACGCCTCCTGCTACGTTTACATAGTTGAGCCAGGATCGAAATGATGTTTGACAGCTCCGGCGGGGCGACTGGAGGAAAAAACAGCACGTTGCCTAAATAGACAGAGACAGATTCGATCTACCGGCCGATTAGATCTTCACGCCACCCAGGGATCTTCCGTAACAAGGATGGGCTGCAGAGCCAGTGCACAAGTCTTGAAGGCATCCTTGGTCCCTCTCTGGAGATGTGTGAAGAGGTCAGATGCCTCCGCGCAAACGTGTCGGTGATACATGGATGCACAATTTGGGAACCGTGACATTTATTTGCAGAAGGGGCTGATGGCATCTATGGGGCTAAGGGCAGTGGATCTGCTCTGGGTTTAATTCAGAACTGTAAGTTTAAATATATTATAGGTTTGGGGGGCTATGGGGCCATGTTCTAGAAGAGTTTATTCCTGACGTTTCGCCAGCATCTATGGATGGCATCTTCAGAGAATGCTAGCATGGAAGAGAGTTGGGTCTGGATGCTGGCCATGAAAGCCTTCAACTTCACCTTTAAATATAGTGTTGCTGCTGTGTGCCTCTGAGTCATGTCTGATTCTTGGTGACCCTAAAGAGAAGCCGTTATGGGGTTTTCTTGGCATGTCTCTTGAAAGGGGATTTGCCATTGCCATCCTCTGAGGCTGAGAGAGTATGACTTGCCCAAAGTCATCCAAAGGGTTTCAATGGCTGAGCTGGGATTCGAACCCTGCTTTCCAGAGTCATAGTCCAACGTTCAAACCATTGCACCACAATGGCTTAGAAATGAATATGGATTCTGGGCATGAAGGGAGGGAAATTGTCCAGTCTCTTCCATATGGGATATTTAAGAATGAATAAGAGTTCCCATACTTAGGATCAAACACTGTTGAGAATGGTGACTGCAGTCAAGAAACCAGAAGGCTAGGAACAAGAAGGGCACAGAACCAGGGAAGAACCTAAAGAGTAAAGATATAGAAATGAACACTAAAGAGAGGGTCATCCAAGCCACGATGTTCTCCATCACCAGGTATGGATGCAAAAGCTGGACAGAGAAGAAAGCAGATAAGAAGAAAGTTAATTCATTTGAGAGCTAGTGCTGGAGAAGATGCTGAGGATGCCATGGATGGCCAAGGAGACAAACAAATGGGTCCTGGAACAGATGAAGCCAGAAATCTCCTTGGAAGCCAAAGCAATCAAGTTGAGGTTGTTGTACTTTGGCCACGAAATAAGAAGCCACAACAACTCATTAGAAAAAGACCATGATGCTAGGAAAGATAAAGGGTAGAATAAAGAGAGAAAGACTTCATACCAGATGGATGGACTCTATTAAGAAGGCCATGGGTATGCATTTGTAGGGCTTGAACATGGCAGTGGAGGACAGATGATCTCAGAGATGTCTCATCCACAACTTCACCATGAGTCGGGTCTACCCAAAGGCAGTTAACAACAACAACAAGAAGACAACAACAGGATTCCAGACACAGTATGTAGAGTTTCATATCTCTGCTGGAACCAAGGAAGCCAAAGAGGAGAATGAAACAAGGCCGAAGTTCCCGTCTCCAAGCCATTAACCATGGCTCTTGCTCTCCTTATCCTTTGTCATCTCTCTAACTCCTTTTGTGCTTTAGATTTCTTTTTCGCGGCAGACACATTAACCAGATGACACCTACCTTATCTTTCCCGGCATATTCCTTATTTTGTTTCAGCCTCTTTCTTTCTTTGTTTCTCTCTTTCTAATTCTGCCTCTGAAATGGATGAGCGAGTGCCTCCTCTTTTCCTAAGGTCTTTTGGATTATTTACCGGTGCCAAAAAAGCAGCTTGCTGATGCTCGAAAAAGGAATTTTTGATGCCTTCGGCAGTGCCTTTAATGGGATTTCTTGAAGCCTTTAAATCATCGCTATGTATTTGTGGCCAAAGATAACTCTTGATACTGACTTCCACAGCCTTGCAAAGTTCTTTTTAATCTTACAAGGAACGGAAGGGGAAAATGGACTGCAATTTAAGGAGAAGACGACTGGTCGACTCACAGCAGCTTCTTCTTTCTTTCTTTCTTTCTACAATGTAGATGCACCACATCTTCCATAATGTGTTTATGCGCTGCATTTTTTAAACAATCGTTCTCCTTATGGTATTAAATAATTTTATACCATTTTAAAGCATTAATATTTTAACACGGCAGCTTATTTGTTTAGTAACATTTCATTACTACTTTTTAATTCAAGTTTCCTTTTTCTTGCTGTGAGCTACCTTGGGTCCCATTGGGGAGAAAGGCAGGAGGCTATACATTCCTCTTATTGCTCCGTCTCAGGAAAAAGTAAAGATTTACAACATTAAAAGGATTATAATGTTCTTGGAAGCATCCCACGATCCTGAACATCTCTGCCGGGTTTAAAAAGGGGTTTGGGATGCATGGCTAATGGAAAAAGATAACTCAAGATCCATCTGCATTACTGGGAAGCGAACCTCTAGGCAAACCTCTTGAATAATGGTTTGTCTTTATTAATTGCATTAATTCTATGAACCTACCCACCAAATCTATTCTCATTGTGCTGAATCACATTTTAATGGCTTTCAATGAAAAACATGATTTAAACATGGCCCACTCCAGATTCTGTCTTATACCACTGAGAAGTTTAAAAGATGGTGATCAACACCACGCGGCTCCATTGGTTCATGGTTATTTGTTCAATATAATATTGCAAAGACATATTTAATATTTAATCTAATCTCATATTACAAAGACATGTTTAATTCCGGGAACGTTTTAATGATTTAAACATAACAATTGGAGTTCCCCAGTCACAGTCTATGCTTTAATCCGCACTGCAGAATTAATGCGGTGCAATGCTATGGAATTGGCGTTTGAGATACGGAAGGAAAGGATAGTGGGGTTTATTTTTATATTGTATGACTTTTATTATTGCTGTAAGCCGCCTCGATTTTATTGATCGAGAGGCGGGATAGAAACAAAATTTTATTATTATTATATTATTTATTACTTACGCTTGTCTGCCAGAGAGCTCTGGTGCCACAACAAACTACAAATCCCAGGATTCCACAGCATGGACCCCTGGCAGTTAAAGGGTTGTCAAACTGCATTGTTTCTGCAATGCAGATGAGACCTATGTTACCAGACTTTGCATATATCTATGTATATAGCAGATGGGATGAGGATCCGTGTTAGTGCTTTGCAAATGAGGTGTTACATGGCATTGGCAAGAGTTTTCCAATGTACATCACCAATCCCCAGCCCAGTGTGCTTTTTAAGGGATTTTGGACTTCAGCTCCCAGAATCCCAGACTATCGGCCAATATGGCTGAGGCTTCTGGGAGCTGAAGTCCAAAGTCTCTTAAAGGAGACACAGTTTGGGGACCGCTGCCGTCACTGGTGTCCCAATGCACATTGGAACGGAGGCCCATCAGTCCTGTGGCACATCAGTCCTGATGTGCATCGCTTTGGCCAGCTCCCTAATGTAACGTAACATCAGCCTTTTATTGAATATGGACATTATGCAACTGCCCAGTTCTAATCCTTGCCGACTTAAGTCCTTTTGCAAAGATGTAAATCCACAACAAGATTCTGCCTTCTACCTGAAGGGATATCAATAATAATAATAATAATAATAATAATAATAATAATAATAATAATAATATATACTTCACCTCTCTCAATGGATCAAGGCAGTTTACCTACATAATAAAGCATGTCATATAGAAGGTGGAGTGAGCTTGTTATCTGCGGCTCTGGAAACCAGGGCGCGAAGCAATGAGTTCAAGTCGCAAGAAAAGAGATTCCACTTAAACGTTAGGAAGAACCTCCTGGGAGTAAGAGCTGCAGGAGAATGAAATGGATTCAAAGACATGGCCGTGTTAATCTGGAAAATCAATATGCAAAGGGATTCTGTAGCACCTTTGAGACTCACTGGAAGAAAGAAGTTGTTTCGTGAGCTTTCATAGACGTGAGATGCATGTTGGAATGGATGGCCATGGAGTGTGACACATTACTTGTCCCTCCATATTCGCTAGGGTTTGGGGCACAAGGAAACACCATGTTTTTACCCAAGAGGACGCCTCTTTAGGAATCTCTAGGTCTTCCAGGGCAACTCTGTGGTCAACAGCGGCTGGACATTGACCACAGAAGTGTGCTGGAGGAGCTACAAAGGCCTAGTAGAGCGCTCTCACTAGGAACAATCTCTAGGTCTTTCAGTGCAACTTTTACTTTAAATTGACCATAGACTTGCATTGGAGGACCTAGATATTCCTAGAGAGAACATATTAATCAAATCCATGAATAATAAAATCCACAAATATCAAAGCCACAAATATGGAGGGATGAGTATACTCTCCTTCGCTGTAGGTCTTGAAACAAAGTCTGGATGGTGGCATCTCAGGAAGGTTTTAGTTGTGTATTCCTGCATGGCAGAGAATTAAAGTAGATATCCCTTGGGACCCCTTCCAACTCTGCAATTCTGAAACAGCCTTGCTTTCTCCTTTTAGCAAAGCCATTGTTCCTCGGAGGGAGACCTGAGAACTACAACACATTTCTTGCTCCGCACATTCACTCACAACTATGTCGACTCGAGTCTATATGAAACCGCACAGCAGAAACCCTCTGCCAGGAACAAAAATAAAACAGATCCAGCCCAAGCGTTATCTTTACCTCTTGTCTTGCTTGTCCTTAACTCATTCTTTGGGAAACTTGGGCCTCTTTCTTTCCTTCTCCACAAAGCCTCTTTTCCTTTTGAAATGTAGATGTAATTTTGAGCACCAACAAATCAACAGGACTCACATGGAGAAGATAACAAGATACCCACAGCCTTCTATAATTACAATTGATTTTCTATCACGGTTTGCATTAGGAAGAATTTCTCCGCTGCTTGTTTCACATTAGCCAAGTTAATGCCACATTCGCCTCCAACGGCTTGCGACGTTTGCAGCCCTCTCTTATATAACCCTTCCTGGTTTTTTGATTGTTTAAACCTCGATTTCAAGTTGCGGATTCAAAGGGCTCTGTCTGTTTTCGGTCTGGTTTGGTTTTATCCTCGGAGAACAACAATAGCCCTTTGGACTTTAGGAACTTTAAACTGAGAAGTGCATCTACCGCTGTTTAATGCTTGCCCTTAAAAATAAAAATAAACATTTCAAAAGCTTTCCCTCCTTCAAGGATGCTAAGAGCTCTTGTACATTTTGCAAGGATCTTTCATATTGCAGCACTTTGTTGTTGGAAGGGATTAAGGCCCCATGAATTGCAGTCTGGTAATAGATTGGACTCAGCAGTTTATTTAATGGCGCGGCTTCAAGTGGACTCTGGCTTGGTCCACCAGAAGCAAACAATGCAGCCAACGCTGTACAGAATGTTGTACAAAAGCTTGTAACTGAACAACAAAAGGCCTGAAACACCCAAAGAAAACAACCTCTAAGGAGCAAACACTGTCACTAAAATATAGCCAGGATTGTGCCCTGTGGTTATTATAGCATCCTATGCTACGCATTGCAGTGGTGCAATGTGTTGCACCAATGGTACCTAGCGTAGCGCTGCTCATATAACAGCTGCATATCTATTTTATGTAATGATTGTGTTTTAACTCTGTTGTAACCAGCCTTGAGCTATGAAGAGAGGCGGGGAATTATTATTATTATTATTATTATTATTATTATTATTATTATTATTAATTATTATCTGCATGCTAAGGAAGTATTGGATTTAAGTCTAAGCATGTCACACTTGTTCTTTGGATCTAACATCTATGTTCTGGCTGTTAGCCTATGAGTAGAACATGTCAAGTCATTTTGGAGCATAGCTCAGAATGTATTGTTACATGTTTAACTTAAATTGGAACCGCCAGAGCTTATGATAATTTCTTTATCTAACCAAACTATTTACTTCAACACGGGCCGCATCCGCTCATGCGCGCATCCACTACAAATCCTGGGAGCTCAAGGAGCCCAAGGGCTTGGCAATGCAGGTTCAGCCTGGAGAGGGGATCCGTCACATATATATTTGACACCTGTGACAGCTGCTCCATGTCATAGACATCTATGATCCTAGCAACCTGAAGCTACAGTTCAGACTAAGTAGTATTTCTAGGCCCTCCGTCATGATTCTGTGGTATGCATTGGCTGGAGGTTGCTGGAGGACCTAGAAATGCCTAGAGAGACCTCTTCTACTGCTCCCTATCTCCTTCTATCTCCTCCAGTGTAATTCTATGGTACGCTTAGGCTGGAGGTTGACCCTAGAGTCACACCGGAGGACCTAGATATGCCTAGACAGAATAGTCCTCTAGGCATTTCTATGTCTTCCAGCATAATTCTGTGGTATGCTTGGGTTGCAAGCTGACCATAGAGCCACACTGGAGGACCTAGAAATGCCTAGAGAGAACATGTTTTTGCAGGGCTGGACCAGATGAAGGACCAGCCTGGAACAGGGATGCATCACAAGGAGGTTTCCCGATCCCCATCTCCTCTTCAACAACAACAACAACCATGGCACCCCATGCGGGAACGCAACCTGCTTCCCACAAGGCCACAACGTTTGTTTGATCCGTCAGCTTTCCTGTTTTTGCGGGGATAAATATCCCGAAGAGCCCTGCTGAGAGTTGGCCATTCATGGCTCAACAATAAATTGTTTCCTGGCGTGCGTCTATTTGTTTCATTTTCTCTCCGAAGCAATCTCTCTCTTTCCCTCCTGCATCCCTCAAGCGAATTTTGTGTGTTGTGTAAGGTATCTTAAAAACAAACACAACCCAAAACCCTACCTGATTGGGTTTCATTCCTTGCCCCAGATCTTTCACCATAAATCAGACCTTTCTCTATAGACCCGGTTGGCTTTCTTCCCATCGCTTGCTGAGAGGCCTTTAATATCTCCAAAGCAGATTATTATCTCCTCTCCCCACTAGGCCTTTTTTCCAAAAAATTGTTTATTTTAAGAAGTTGAACAAAAGTAAAGGGGGGAAAGAAACCAACATTCATTCTTCCATATATCTCCCCCATTCTCTGCTCATTCTTGTCTTTCAGTTTAATTTTTATTATACACTTGCCCCTCCACATTCGCTAATATTAGGGCACAAGAACCCCATGAATAAGGAAAAACCACAAATAACAAAAACACCATGTTTTTACCGGAGGGACACTTCTCTAGGAATCCTTAGGTCCTCCAGGACAACTCTGTGGTCAACGTCCGACAGACACTGACCATAGGACTGCGCTACAAAGGCCTAGTAGAGTATCCTCTCTAGGAATCTCTAGGTCCTTCGGTGCAACTCTGAGGTCAATGTCCGACAGACACTGACCATATGACTGCGCTACAAAGGCCTAGTAGAGTATCCTCTCTAGGAATCTCTAGGTCCTTCAGTGCAACTCTGTGGTAAATGTCCGACAGACACTGACCATAAGACTGCGCTACAAAGGCCTAGTAGAGTATCCTCTCTAGGAATCTCTAGGTCCTTCGGTGCAACTCTGTGGCCAACGTCCGACAGACACTGACCATAAGACCGCGCTACAAAGGCCTAGTAGAGTATCCTCTCTAGGAATCTCTAGGTCCTTCGGTGCAACTCTGTGGTCAATGTTCGACAGACACTGACCATAAGACTGTGCTGGAGGTGCTACAAAGGTCTACTAGAGTATTGTCTCTAGGAATACGGAACATAGCCGCATAGTCCGAAAAACCCACAAAAATCTATGGCCGTGTAAGCCTTCGACTTCACATCCTTGTTCTTCGTCGCATCTTCTGCCATCGAGAGCTAATATGGGTAGCTAAGTCTAGAGAAAGACCATCAGCCTTCTCAGGCATAACTAAGAGACTGAAAGCAATTCCCGGGAATCAATAGCAGACAGTTCTCTATACCCAGGGACTATCCGTGTGCATTCGCTTCCTAATAAGTGAAAGTGTTTCGTGCAAGAGACTTAATAACCTTGCAAATTATTATATTCTTCTTGTCTCTCCTCCTCCACTCCCCTCCTTTTTTTTCTTCCTGGTCTTATGCAACAAAAAGAAAGTCGCAAAGGCATTCGGTTAAAGGCGGACGGTCGCTGCGAAAGCTGTAAGGTTAAATCAAAATATGCCGGCTGGCTTGTGATCTCCTTTTAATTAATAAATTAGGGGCTGCTGGGCCATCGGGGCTGGAATGAAACATCCACCCCGCGACCTCTCCATAGAAACTGACAAAGCAATTCGCAGCCATCGGAACAAGTTACAGTCTCAAAATATCCTGCAAATTATATTTGCTTCATTTCTGGGACACTGGCAATATTTCTTGTCTTTCCCTTTCCTTTTGGTTAATCCGCATGTCATAACTCATTTGGAAATGCGGCGTTGGAGGAGCGCTGTGTGGACACCGTGGGCTGCAAAAAAGACAAAATGCATAGGGTCTAAATACCCTAAAGGCAACAGAGCCTCTCTGGTCCTGGAAGCTAAGCAGGGCCAACCTTGGTCAGTCCTTGGATGGGAAACCTCCAATGAATAGGCTAGATTTCAGAGGAAGAAACTGGCCAAACCACCTCTGAGGATTCCTTGCCCAAGAAAACACTCTGAAATCCATGGAGTCACCATAAGTCAACAGAAGACTTGAAGGCACAGAGTACAAACAAATACCCAAAGGCACCCAAACCCATCTGATCTTGGAAGCTAAGCATGGTCGGCCCTGCTTAGTCCTTGGATGGGAAACCGCCAATGAAGAGTAGGTGCTGCAGGCTAGATTTTAAAGGGAGGAACTGGCCAAACCACCTCCAAAGAGGATTCCTTGCCTAAGAAAGCCCTATGAAAACTATAGGGTCACCATAAGTTGATTGGTGATTTGAAGGCACACAGATTGTGTCTGTTGGCTTCTTCGTTGGTTGCTCTGTGGACACCATGAGCTACTAAAAAGACAAATGTATAAGCATAATAATAGTAATAATACTCCATTGTATATAATGGCACTTGAGCATCCAAGGATTTTGGTATCCACAGGGAGTCCTGGAACCAAACCCCAGAAGATACCAAGGCTCCATCCTACAGAATCCTGGGACTTGTAGTTTGGTGAGGCACCAGTCCTCTTTGGCAGAGGAGGCCAAAAACCTTGCAAACCTGCTTCTCCCGGGATGCCATAGGATGGAGCTGCAGTACGTAAAGTGGTTCCAAAGTGCATTTATGATGCTGGGTAGATGCACCCTTCGACTAAAATAAATTCTAGCAAAGCAAAATAAATAATAATAATGATAATCTTGGCATGTTTGAACCTTGGGGTCAGTCTACCCCTGACCTTTCCTTCGCTGGCCTGCGGAGGTGAATGTCAACATCCAGCTGCGACAACTAATAGGGCCAAGCGGTGACCTGCTCTTAAAAATAGCCCCTGGGTGCCATTTTGTGTGTTGACAACATGCCATCGAAGTCATAAGGTTACATCTGTGTACGTTTCCTTTTTCTCCTTCGCTCCCCACCATCATCCCTTCTGCCACTTTCCCTTCCTGTTACTATCTTTGCCGCTGGAATACATTAAATTTTCTTGGCATCGGATTTCGTCCTTGGCCGTGACGGCGGGCAAAGGCGATGGGTGCGCAGCGTCCTCTCACCGTATCAATGCTGCCCGGAGGACAAAAGATTAGCATGCCGGCCTCCGGATCTTCCCATGGGAAGAAAAAATCTTGGTTTTTTAACAGTCCAAAGTGGCAAGTTTTATTTTTGTTGGCCGAGGCGGCAACGGTTGACCTTTCTGGGGAGAGAAATGTCACTAGCCCACAGCTGCATTGGAGGAACCAAGGCTGAGAGAAGAGGCAAAGCAAACGAAAAAAGCCTTTCTGTCAAATGTTTGCAGGAAGCCAGGAAAAAGCCTCTTTGCATCCGTGGAAGCCCCTGCGGCCCATTGCTGTCAATAGATCTCAGTCGCATGGGGGAAAGCCATGGCACCTGGTGGCATCCGTTTTAGTGGAGGCAGAAGAGAATCTGTTCCAGATTGTTTCCCCCCAACTTTAAAGCAGTGATTCCCAAACTTTGGTCCTATAGATGTTTTGGACTGCTGCTCCCAGAACCCCCAACAGTCCAGGGATTCTAGGAGCAGAAGTCCAAAACACTTGGAGGACCAACGTTTGGGAATCAGCGTTTTAAAGGAATTATCCATAATACTGGATTCAATCCCCCAAATTGCTTCGATGCCGATTCAGAGGACAGCTTCCAAAGTCATACATTTGGGACAATGCATTTGGATCAAGTAAATGATAATTCCAGAGGATATGTTTTATCTATATAAGTACAGTTGCCCCTCTGTTTTCACGGGGGATCTGTTTCGGATGCCCTCGCAAAAACAGAAATCCGCCAGCATTCAAGCCCCATTGGTTTGAATAGCGGTGCGCCCCCCTCTTGCGGGCACCTGCAGGAGTGCACCACAGGTGTGCACTCCATTTTATATCCCTCCATTTGCCCCTTGCGTGTAATTGAGAGACACGGATTCGAAGTCCGCGCAAATGGAGAGATGACTGTATTGTGATATACTCTACACACATGGATACTGATTTAATGCTGCTTTTCATGACCTTTTCATTTGCTTCTTGTCGTTGTGTGCCTTCAAGTTATTATGGCAACCCTAAGGCGAACCTATCATGGGGTTTTCTTGGTTTGTTCAGAGGGGTGTTTGCCATTGGCTTCCCCTGAGGCTGAGAGAGTGTGACTTGCCCAAGGTTACCCAGTGGGTTTCATGCCCAAACTGGGAATCGAACCCTGGGTTGTTGTTGTTGCCTTCAAGTTCTTTCTGACTAATGGTAATCCTAATATGAACCTTTCATGGGATTTTCTTGGCAAGATTTGTTCAGAGGGGGATTTGCCTTCGTCTCCTTCTAAGGCTGAGAGAGTGTGACTGACTTCAGGCTATCCAGTGTTTTTCCATGGCTGAGTTGGATGTTGAACCCTGGTCTCCAGAGTCATAATCCAATGCACAAACCACTATACGTCGCTGTCTCTCTGGGTCCATGCATTGATTAGCTTTTAGACGCCAAGCAAAGGGAGGGAAGAAGCCTCCCAATTTCCTCCTGCTTTCTCTTTCCTGAGTCATATTTTAATGCCGCTGCCGCCGCAGCTGGTTATTACTGCTACCGATCAATGCTTTTCTCATTGGGCCTGTGGCGTGGTTCTTCCACTTGCTAAGAGTTGTTTCTCCTTTAAATAGATTGCTTTAATTCTTGCTGTTTGCCACCTCGGAAGGTGTTTTAGTAAAAAGGCAGGATCAATACGGTTTGCATTAGCGGGTGCGAAAACTCAACATTACGCTTGTAATGCATGTAACGCTCGGACGGCTGGAGGCAAGGAACAAGGAATTTGGGTTTCGAAGTAGCCGGACTCAAGTCCTATACAGCCCAAAGGAGGATAAGGGC
Organism: Sceloporus undulatus; assembly: GCF_019175285.1. Classification (NCBI taxonomy): domain Eukaryota; kingdom Metazoa; phylum Chordata; class Lepidosauria; order Squamata; family Phrynosomatidae; genus Sceloporus; species Sceloporus undulatus. Next base: position 24,358,461 of record NC_056529.1, read on the forward strand.
CATCGGTAACCACCTTTAGCTTTTCTGAGTAATCTTTTATTTAAACTAAATACTAAAACCTTCTGGAGTTTGAGTATGACTTACGTCCCGGTCATTATGGCAATACATAGTTCCCTCTTTTCCATGTGAGTCTACTTCATAGCATATGTCGTATTGTACCTAATGCAATATTTCAATGCGTTGTTTAGCTATATCTAGTTCTACGGTCTTTCTATTCGGTCTTCTTGTTCGGTTGACAGCGGCTGGCCGGTGTCTTAGATAAGACCAATAAAGAAGTTGCAGTTCTTCTAAAAACGTTGGGATCTTTATCTCTGAGCAGGAATTTTAATCTTTCGACTTGCAGGAATCTTTCCCTTGTAATGGTCCTGAAAGGGATTTGTTCCTAATTTCAGATGACAAGAAAGAGATGAAGAAATAGTGGTGAGGTTTATAGATCATAACCAGCTTTTTGAATTGTGCTTGGAAACAGACCAGAAGCAATTGCTCATTGGAGCAAAAGTGTTGCATGATACCTGTCCCCCTTCGTTCGTTCGTTCGTTCTTTCCTTCCTTCCTTCTTTCTCCATTGCTTGGGTACAGAAAGTGCTCATTTTTTGCAGAGAAAAGCTGACATTGAATTGCATGACAGCCACTTGGGTACCAACTCCTATTTTTCCAGAGCATGCTTTCCTTTGACTATTACAGTTTGTTGGGTATTTTTCCCCCTTGCATTCCTCCAGTTCAATTTACCAGGATGAGTTTGTAGCTTGGTTATGTCTTATCTGTTCTTGGCACAGGAGGCTCCTATTGTTTTCCTCAGTAGGGAAGGAGAGAGAGAGAGAGAGAGAAGGGGAGGGAAAGAAAACCTCTCCAAACATCTATTATTCAGCAGAATCTTTGTCCTCGAATTATATAAGATTAAAAGGAAACATCTCACACTTCAGAAAGGCAATGCGAATGGAACATGCAAAGGCAGCATAGGTATGTGCAAGCATGCCTCTTTGCTCGGTTTTCTCCGTCTTCTCCGCGCCTAATTAAACAAAACTCAAGGGAGTTCACCTACATTGGAGATGGGGGACCTTTTGACTTTCTGCAGCGGTTGGAAGCGTGGCAGCACTCCAAATAACAGGCTGAGGTCTCCAACCTGCCTGAGATGCATCTTTTATGAACGCCTTTCTAAAAGCAGAGATAAAGATAGAAATGGTGGTGGTGGGGTTCCCCCCCGTCCCCCGCCAACAGGATTAAGGAATAGAATAGACGGCAATAATGCAAAGTGCAGATATTGGCATGGAAGTATAGAGGCCTTTCTCCTCTCTTGGCTTCAAAGGCCAACCCCAAGCAAAGATCTTGCACAACGGAAATGTTGGCCATTGTAGCTGCACTGCAATCATGCTACACCGGGTTGCACTGGATTCTGGACCGCACCGTTGTTGCCCAGTGGTGTGCATGTCCAATTATTATTATAGCAGTCCCTCCATATTTTCTGGGTCTGGGGTGAAGGGCCCCTGTGAATGTGGGAAAAACGCAAATAAAAAACGCTATTCTTTTATCAAGAAAACCTCCCTGGGAATCTCCAAGTTCTCCAGTGCAACTCTATGATCACCATCTGCCAGAAGTTGATCATGGAATCATGCTGGAGGACCTACAAATGCCTAGAGAAGTGTTTCTCTAGGTACTTCAACGCAACTCTATAGTCAATGTCCAGCAGAATTGTGCTGGAAGATCTAGAGATTCCTAGAGAGAACATATGAAAGGGAAGGACACCCTGCTGTTGGAACACCATCCATCCATCCATCCATCCATCCATCCATCCCTTTATTTATCCTTATCATTGGATAAGACCTGGACTGGATGGACCTTTGACTCAAAGGCAGCTAACAACAACAAGGTGAAAGGCAGGAGGAAAAGAGGAACTCTGCTCCTTGCCTTGGGAGCCCTTCTGGATTGGGAGGCAATATAGAAATATCTCAGATAAAGTTGGTAAGCAAACAAAACCCTAGAAAATGTTCAGCGCCTTGGCTATCTCCTTGGAAGTTCAGACAGAGTCATCAACCTGTTGACATGGGAGCCATTAGCCACCACTTCATAAGACATGTTTTGCCAGGGACCCATGGGGTCTAGGATGCCTTGCCAGGCCAGATGGGATGTCTGTTTTCCTTTCCGTAATGGTGCCATTCCAGAATCCAGTATTCCCTCCTCCGTCTTCTTGCCCAGAAGGAAGCAGAGTGCCATCCACAGCAGCTCCTTCCAGCATTGTTTCTTGTCTTTCACTGAACAGGTGGGCATGAACAGACAGCGACTGGGAGGCTCTGTTGACGCTCCAGACGAGATGAATAATTCACGTCCCCAAAACCTTTCTCCATCTCCCATCCAAAAAACCCATCTTCAGTGTGCAGCAATTGCAAGCAGCAACTGGGCATAAAGGGAGGCACGCATCAAAACCCAGCTGTCAGACTTGATTTGGCTTTTCCAAAGTGAGAAGAAAGAGGTGTCCAGCCATTTGTCAAAAGTACCTTTTGCAGCTCAGAGAAGGCTCCCTCCCTCTCCAGCCGAACCAGGGGTCAGGTTGCCTTCTGCTGCTATTTTAAGGCCAACAATGAAAGAGAGAGAGAGAGAAAGCAATGGAGAGAGAGACAGAGGGAAGGAGGGAGGAGCAGGAGAAGGAGGAAGAGGAAGAGGAAGAAGAGAAGGAAGAGGAAGAGAAGGAGGAAGAAGAGGGAGAAGGAGGAAGAGAAAGAAGAGGAGGAGGGGGAAGAGGAGGAGGGGGAAGACAAGAAAGAGGAAGAAAAAGAAGAGGAGGAAGAGAAGGAAGTGAAAGAAGAAGAGGAGAAAGAAGAAGAAAAGGAAGAGAAGGATGAGGAAGACAAGAAAGAAGATGGAGAAGGAGAGGAGGAAGAAGAAAATGGAGGGGGAGGAAGAAGAGGAGGAGGAGGAAGACAAAGAGAAAGAAGAGGAGGAGGAAGGCGAGAAGGAGGAAGAGTGAAAGGAGAGTGACACTTCCCAGAATTCGACAGAATTGAGCCAGGGCAGTTAAAGTGGTGTCAAACTGCATCATTTCTGTAGTGCAGATGCAGCCAATGATGAGAGCTTAATGGAAGTTCAGTACCTGATCAGCCCTATTTTTATTCCCAAAATTACTCAGGGCTGGCCTCCCTGTTTGAGTCGAGGGGGAAAAGGAGGGGATGCTTCTTCCATCTTCTTTCTTTTTCATCCATTACCGAAACCAGGAGCAATCCAAGAAAGTTAACAGCTTTGCTTCTTTCTTAGTCATCTCTCTATTATTTAAGAGCTCAGCTGTCAGGTTTAGCAGCCTGGCAAACTCTTTGCCCAAAAATGTTCCTTTAACTCCAGCAAATACCTTTGTAACTTTTTAAACAAGTGCATCCGCTGAGATGGACGCTGCCGGGTCAGTTCTTCAATGAACACTTGACTACGGACTTTCACAAACGCCTTCAGCATTTCTTCCTAGATTCCCATTGTACTTCTTGGCCTGTCTTTCCTCCATCAGAACAATGTATGAATTTCTTTATAGACTTCTATCGATGCGGGAGATGAAGTTGGCCATTGGAGAACAGCAAAGACATTCGGCAATGGGATTGAGCCCATTCTAAAGCTTTTCGAAACCTAACATGTTTGTTGTTTCTGGATGGAACTAAGACAGCAAATCAGCCACAAAAAATATACAAGTCACAAGTCGCGTCGAGTCGGTGCATAATGTATTGCCAAGTCAAGTCCAACAAGTCAAGTCATGGACGCAACAAGAGTCCAACTTGAGTCTGGCTCAACTGATTCAAACCGATGTCACTGAGGGCAGGGATCCTCCTTTGTCACAATGCTATCCCTGGCAGAGACTAGGAAATGCCACTTTCTCAAGGCTCTTCATCTTTGCCAGTCAGGAAGATGAGAATTAAATCCTCTAAAGTTCAGAGTAGAACCCAAAGCAGATTCACCATCACTAGGCATGCTAGCAGTGAACGGATTGATGCCGCTGATTGATGCTGTACATGACAATAAGACAAAAGCAAGTATATATATACGCACACACACGCACACATACCAATATAAATATATACTGTACAGAGAAAGATCTATCTATCACCTATCTATTGTTGGCTTTGTCATACACACACACACACACACACACACACACACACACACACATATATAAACACACATACATACATATATATACACAGGGAGAGATCTATCTGTCTGTCTAGCTACCTATCTTCATATATATATATATGCATACACACATATACACACACAGAGATCTATCTGCCTATCTATCTATCTATCTATCTATCTATCTATCTATCTATCTATCTCTACCTACCTATGTACCTACCTACCGAAAGTTGGCTTTGTCATACACACACACACGTGTCTGTATGCGCCTCTTCATCACACATTTCTTCTTTCCAGGTGACATTTCTGTTCCATCAAAATAGCAACTTTGGACTGAAAATGGAAACAGGGAGAATGGCTTTACTCATCTTCATTGTCTTTGTTGGCAAGACTTGGGAACAATAGCAGTGCTCTCCTTCGCAAAGCTGTCAGGAGCAACTGCTCTGAGCATCACAAAAAGTGGCACCCACCTGCGCCTTACGACCTGCGCATAAAAACAAGCGTGCTCGGGGGCTCACATGCAGGAATCCGGAGAGAGGGGCACGGAGATGCCGGGAACCCATTATTTCTGAGATGCTGGAAAACAGGGCACTTGGGTTGTGTTGGAGCTGTCTTCCATCAACACACAAACACACTGAGATGCACACACATATAGGAAAGGAAAGCCCTGGGGTGTTAACTCACTCAAAGTCAAGCTTATGTCCATAACAGGGAAGTCAAGCAAGGTTCAGCTCCTTCTTCGTAATCCTGACAGCTAAAGGAAATCTATAATATTCAACTTCAAGAGCAAGCTGAGCGCAAACTTCACAGCTGCTTCTTCAGCAGTTCTGGAGGTGAGCTTTCCCCGCTTTGGAAATTCACCTAAAGAACCCGTCTTTCTCAAGGAATGTCAGCTTTGCATCCGATGCAAAACTATATCTCTTCATTGAACTTGGTGCAAATGCCACAGCTTCCCCAGAGCTCCCAGGACAGATGAGAAGCCTCCAGCGTTTCCATACAATGAGGGATGCAATTCATTGCAAATTTTCTTCCCAACAACAAGTATTATTATTATTTTCTTTTCTTATATCCCGCCTTTCTCTCAATATCAGGACTCAAGGCGGCAAATACAGTGGGCCTTTGGTATTTGCTGTGGTTTGGTTCCAGGACCCTCCCTGGATACCCAAATCCATGGATGCTTAAGTCCCATTAAATACAACGGCAGAGTAAAATGGTGTCCCTTACTTAAAATCCCCAAATCAAGCTTTGTTCTTTGGCATTTACATACTTCAAGCCATGGATGCTTGAATCCGTGGATAAAGAATCAGTGGATACAGAGGGTCATTTTAGTGAAATCTAAAATCTAAATTTCATTTTAGTGAAATCTAGTGCGCCGGTGTGAGAACACAACACCAGGTTTATCTTGCGATCTAGCAGTCCTGTGTTCTTCTGGTAGGCCTTTCTCTCTTTGTCTCTCTCTCTCTGTGTTGTGTTGTGTTGTGTGTTTCAGAAATATCCCAGCAGCCAGATTTCAGTTTTTGCAAAAGTGCATGAAACAGGTTTGGAGCAAGGAGACGCACCCAGAGACAGAGAGAAAGGGAAGCTGGCTAAGTTTAACGTTGGTCCAAGCTGTGTGCCTTTTCCAACAGATCTGAAGCCTGTATTTGCAAGCAGGGCTTCCCTTGCTGGCTGAAAACAATAGGAGACCTACAAGTTATCATTCGATGGTCTATAAAAAGGGAAGCAAATGAGGTTTAACTCCCCACCCATATATATATATATATATATATATATATATATATATATATATATAATTTCCCTCCCCAAATGGCAGTGCATGAGTCACCAGCGTAGGTGGGTCAGGCTGCTGACTCTCAGGCAGAAAGTGAGTTTGTTCAGAGCAAGTTACATAATGCTGGTTCCCTCCATCCCCATAGGAGCCAAGGCATCTGCCTCACCTCTCTCTTTCTCTCTCTCTTTCTCTCTCAGTGCATCTGAAGCACTGCAGATTTGTTTCTCCTTTCCACAAGGAAAAATAGGTATGGCCTTTTCGAAACCCAAGCCGAACTGACAAAAATAAAGGTTGAGCTCTTTCAAGTCGATTTGAGCATCTGCTTGATAGCGTGACAGCGCACCGGAGGGAGGAAAGGAGAAGGAAGCACTATTCTGTATTATGGTCTCTTCCAACACTTCCTTGGTAATATGGGGTTTCAAAGGAGCACTCCATAGTGCTGGGACTATTTGGGGAATAGTATTCAGCTCCTTTAAAGCTATCCATGGAATCAGAACCAGGGCTATCGCCATTGCAGTGTCACTGTCAAAACCGCCCCTGAGGATTCCTTGCCTAAGAAAACCCCATGAGATTGCTATATAAGTCAATAGGTGAATTGAAACACACAGAGAATACCAGATCCTTTCCGGCCTTGGAAGCTAAAAAGGATCTGCCCTGGTTAGTCCTCAGAAGGGAGACCACCAATGAATCCCAGGTGCTGTAGGCTCTGTTTCAGAGGAAGGCACTGGCAAAACCATCTCTGAGGATTCCTTGCCTAAGAGAACCCTATTGCATTCATAGGGTTGCCATAAGTCGACAGGTGACTTGAAGGCCCACACATTGGGTCTGTTAGATTCTTTAGTTGGTTGCTCTGCGAACCACTATAAAGACAAATGTATAGGACCTAAATACTCTAAAGGCACCATATCGTTTCTGGTCTTGGAAACTAAGCAGCGTCATGACAGGTTAGGACTTGGATGGGGATCACTAATGAATCTGTAGGCTCTATTTCAGAGGAAGGAACTGGCAAAGCCACCTCTGAGGGTTCCTTGCCGAAGAAAACCCTATATAATTCATGGGGTCGCCATAAACCAACAGGTGACTTCACAGCAGACGGAGAGAGAATCTCCCCACAGTGGGTTCAGCATCCTGGATTGCTCCTGGAAATCCATCAAACCATGGATAGGAAGTACTGTAGTTTCAAGATCTTTAACCTCTCACATAAAACCCAGAATGAACCCACTGCATAGATGCCATGGAACCCACTGGCTGCACTTTGTGAAATACAATCTGTGTTTTCAGTCCTTATCCAACTCCAAGACTGCAAAAAAAGACTGTGACAGAAGGCAGAGAGAAAGAGAGAGTGAGTGAGAGAGAGCAGAGATGCCAAGCAATGTCTAATGCTTCAGTTTAACCGTAGCAGAAGACCCTGCCCTCCTTGTGAACCTCACACGAGGGTTATTGCCACATTATGGACCCTTTCCCTGCGACTATTCAAAGAAATCCCTTGGAGGGAGATCTTCCGTTGTCTTGAAGGGAGATGCGAGGCAAGGTGTAGCCGGGCGATGGAACACCAAACGGCAATGGAGGCATGCCTTGGGCATTCGGAAACAACAAGCGCAGACAAGAAGCCCCAGCCTAAGGCAGGACAACCGCCACTGGAGGCCATTTCATGTCGAGGACCCGAGATGTGACTGGAAGCTGCCAGTCTGGATTGCTGAGACTCTGGGAAGCAACCTAAAAAAAGAAGCTCACCCCCAGGAAATGCACCCAGACACCGATGCATATGTCAGGCACACACCCGACCGGGGGGAAAGAGAAGACACCCGAGGCAGGAGGTAAGGAAAGAGACGGAGAATGGCCTGGATGAGACACAAGGATCTGTCTCCTCAATGTTGGATGGCTGGATAGGGTTAGGCAGCTTTTGGCGAGGAGACCTGGCAAACAGACGGGGCCTGTAATTGGAGACGGCACCTAATTAAATCCCCGGGTGGACTATTCTGGAAGAGAGAGAGGCCTTTGCATGCAATGCTCATCCTCCCTTGGAAGAAGAGGAGGAGGAGGAGGTCTTCTCAGTTTGAGGAACGGCTGTTGTGGGTCTCAAGAGCTATTGATAGCTCTCTGGCGGTCCTGCATTGCTTGTTCCCTTCCACCCCTGTAGCCATTCCCTTTGTAGCCTTGAATGTGTGTCCCTGCAGCTGTGCAACACTCCCAGGACTTCATGCCTGCCACGTCCGTCACGCCAAAGCTCAGGAGAAGAGGCCAAGAAATACCACGAAGCGCCATCCGTCCTCCTCCAGGGGCTTTATGATCCTGTTCTTCAGAGTTCACCGGAGCCGATTCTGTTCTCTCAGAGCTCTTCCATGAATTTTTCATACGTACAGAGATGCCCTCGCGAAGACTGAGCATTGGTTGTGCATTGTTGACATACGGAAACACAAATGCCCACAAACAGATGCAACCGAGGAATTATCTGCCTCCAATAAAGGATCCAAAGGGAGAGATGCACTAACCTGGGATGGTGGACTGTGCTGGACCGTTTGTCGAACCTCTGAACTAATGGTTAAACATCGCCAGGTATCCATGGCATTGGAGAGTTGGACTCCAGGCTGGCCTCAGTCCTACTTTGGCCACGTTGTGATTGCCTTTGGGTATCTGGTGACCCTTTTTTGGCCTTCACACTTTCTTTGGTGGCCTCAGGAAGTATGTTGAGATACCTAACCTAGCCTGAAGAACCCTGGGAGTCTTTGTTGGGAAGGGGAGTTTCATTCTCCTGTACTTCATCAGAAATTAGAAGGCCAGACTTGTTGAATTAAGGATTTGATGGAAGAGATGTATTTAATGGAAGAGACTAGAATCTGTACAGAATGGGGACCTCCCAAACCCAGTGCATGTCCTCTCTCTTATAGTATCCTAAAAGTGGTCAGGGTTAATCCCCATCCAACAAACATAATTTACAGGTGTTTAGGTTAGCTTTCCAGGCCAGGTGTCTAAAATGGCCTCCTACTGACTCCTTCCTTGTAAATGAACCAGTCCTTCCTCCATTCTATCAGAAAGCCCTCAACACTTTATGTTTTGGGAGGACCACATATTCTGGGTATAACTTTTGCTGGGTCAGCCCATTTTACAGAAGGAAAAGTTGAAGGCTTTCACGGCCAGAATCCATAGGTTTTTTGTGGTCTTTTGGGGCTATGTGGCCATGTTCTGGAAGCGTTTATTCCTCACGTTTCACCTGCATCTGTGGTTAGCATCTTCAGATAAGTCATTTTTGACTTATGGCGACCCTATCATAGAGTTTTCATGGTACGTTTCTTCAGAGAGGGTTTGTTATTGCCATCCTCTGAAGCTGAGAAAGTGTGACTTGCACAAGATCACCCAGTGCGTTTCCATGACTGAGCTGAGATTCAAACCCTGGTCTCCAGAGTCCTAGACCAATGCTCAAACCATGCACTTTTTAATCTCTAAATTCAATGTTTCTAATAGGATCACTTTTAAAAAAAAACATTACAATGCGTTGTTTTAGGTGTCATTTCCTCTGACCTGTAATCCCACTCCTTCTACATTGGAAGAAACATAGTGGGATAGTAATGAATTAAATAAAAATGGGTATAAATGCATGACGTGTTGTAAGGAGGACAAGACTATCAATGGCTATTTTTGTGCACACAGCCTCCATGTTCAGAGACTGCATGCGTCTGAATACGAGTTGCTGGGTAACAGGAGCAAGAGGCAACTATTACTCTCAAGTCCTCCTACTCTTCACAGCTAGAAAGCAAAAGGTGGAGTAGATGATCCGATTCGACGTCAGGTCCAGAAGCCGGTTCTGGTCCTTTGGATCCAAGCTGTTGCCAACTGATGGCAGCCCAAAGGCAGACTTATCACAGGGTCTCTCTTTGGCAAGGTTCATTCAGAGAAGGGCTGCTGCCATTGCCTTCCTCTGAAGCTGAGAGGGTGTGACTTGCCCAAGGTCCCCCAATGTGTTTCCATGGCTGATCCAGAATTAGAACCCAGGTCTCTAGTCATAATCTAACACTCAGACCAAATACATATCTCACTCTAAATAGAAAGCATTGAGAGCAAGGATGGCTTATTGTGTCTTCCAATACACATTGCTCAACAGGACTGCAGCCATCATCATCATCATCATCATCACTGTTATCATTATTGTTAGTCCTCATTGTTGTCTTCAGACAGCCCTGGCAAAACTGTGCAATCTAAATAAAAGCAGGAAGGAAGGAGCAATGCAACAGTAAAACTGGTGCAACACAATTGTAGCACAAGTTCTTCCCATACAGGTATAAAAGCCAATGCAACACAAGTGCGAAAACAAGCTCCCAGGTATGTATTATAGCCAAAGTATACAAGAGATCTATTATTAACCTGTCCTTCAACTTCCTTTTCAAAGTGGGGATCATGAAGCTTTGCGGATGTCTCTGGATCGCGCTTCCCAGCATCCTTTGCTGTTGCCTATGCTGCATAGGACTCATGGGAGTTGCGGTTCAGTAACATGGACAATGTCCACTCCTGTTTTAGATTGTGAGTCACGACAGATCCAGATTCGATGGAGAGAAAGGTCTTGATACATGTGAAAACATGTAGGGCTCTGCCTATTTGGTTGAACACACAACGCGTGCAAAAAGAAGCGAGAGAAATGGTTATTTGTTCTAAATAAAGGGAGCGATTCTCCCTTGAGCTCAATTACTTTGCGCATTTTGGGAAGAGGCAACCATTTCCCCTTCTCCGCCCCTCCTTCCATTCCTGCAAAAGTCCATATTTAAACTACAACAAAACACACACAGACACGAAACCCAGGCGCTTGGTGATGCTCTTGCGGCCGGAGACTGCAACTCTGCAGCAAACCCAGGAGAGCGTCTCTTTTCCAAAGCGCACACTGCCATCTAGCCAAAGGAAAAGGAGAACCCTTGGCTACCCAAACGCAGCACATGTGGAATCCTTGGAAGAATGGCTCTTGGAACTAGAGATGGTGGTTCTTGTTGTTTTAGGAAGCAAAAGCGCCGGTCATGGAAGGAAGATGCTTTGCCCACTTCTTTGCCCCCAAGAAGCCAAGGCCAACTGCTTTATCTTTCTCTGAGTCACTTCCACACTCCTTCGTTCTCTGGGCAAATATGGTGGGCCCTTGGTATCTGCCAGGGTTTGGATCCCCATGGAGGTGCAAGTCCCATGATATACAATGAAGTATTACTACTATTACTACTACTACAGTGGGCCCTTGGTATCTGCTGGGCTTTGATTCCAGGACTTCCATGGATGTTCAAGTCCCGTGATATACAGTTTCAGGGAGATTTGGGGAAATTCTGGGATCTGTAGTCCTTCTAAATGAACTTTTCCAAACTCTGACTAGAAACAGTCAAAGCAAAGCAAATGCTAAGGGAAGGCTCATCATCCAAAGCAGCAACAGAGGATTAAATAGGATCCTGAACAGCAATGGATGCATGTTTGGAACCCACAACTGGAGGACTCCTAGAGTTTGGGAAACACATTTCACATCGGGTTTCTACAGATTTCAGTCCTTTTCAGATGAGTCCCACTGTTAGCCATGGAGACAGCGAAGGAGCCAAAGGAAGATGCACCTGTTATTCCTAATGCACTGCTGCCATCCTATGGGCATTAGGAAGAATTGTCCAACTGTGGTTCTCAAGCATTGGTCCTCCAGACGTTTTGGATTCAATTTCCCAGAATCCCTGACCATTGCCTTAGCTGACTGGGAATTCTGGGAGCTAAAGTCCAAAATGCACAAAGGGCTACAGTCAAAGAACCAATGTTGGAACAAAATCCAAAAGGAAGAGAGCATTCTCTTTTCATCTCCCATGTGCTATTATGGGGCTTTGAGCCGACTAAGGCATTGCTTCCCAACCTTGGGTCCTCCTCCAGATGATTTTTGGACTTTAGCTCCCATAACTCCTGAGTATTGGCCAAGTTGGCTGGAGCTTCTGAGATCTGAAGTCCAAAACAAATGGTAGACCAAAGGTTGGGAATCACTTGTCTCAGGGTTTCCGCCTCTGCCCTATATTACTGTTTCTCTAAAGCCTTCCCCATTTCAAGTTATAATGCATGGTCATCAATGAGTCCATGCATCTAAACAACCACAGTGTATGACCATAGAAGCTTCCAGGGATGTGTCTATGTGGGCAATTCACACCGGTTTCCCCTTCCGTCGCATGTGCCAACGCAAGGCCAAAGTCCTGATTCGATTGCAGACCATCTTCATGAAGGAAGCCTAGTTCTGCATCAGATCCGGAGCATCCCTCGCTTAGGGCCTTATTACACAAGAAGAATCCCAGACACAAACAGGATTTTAAAAGTAGGGGGGAAACCCAACAAATGCAGGGCGTTTTTCATATGACGTTTCCTCCAAAGAGCAAGAAGGTGAAAATAAAGCAAATGGATAGTCAACAAAAACGACACCTTCTTACTTTTGGGAACTATTGTAACCCGCCTCGATCCATAGGGAGAAGCGGGATATAAATAATTTATTATTATTATTATTATTATTATTATTATTATTATTATTATTATTACTACTGTTATTTAGCTAAGCTATTTGCCTGATGCCTTTTTGCTTTACTATGCAGAAGCTAGTCTCAAGGCATTCAACACTTCCGCTTGCATACTTAAATTAGACGGGTTCATGATCTATCTATCTATCTATCTATCTATCCATTTATCTCTCAGGGATCTAGTTTTTCCATTTTGATCTCAGTTTTCCACTGAATATGCTACGAATCGCATGGAAATTGCATGGCTGTATTGCCCCCATAATATTAGCAGAAGGCATTGAGGAATTGGAACAGTTCATGATGAAGGTCAAGGATGGAAGTGCAAAGGCAGGTCTGACGCTGAACATAAACATTGCAATGGGAAATGGTGGCATTGGGATATTGTGTGAGGTCTTATGGTGCTTGGTCCGGAATCACCCATTTTACAAAAGGTGTTGGGAAGCTTCGAGGGACTGGCATGGAGGATGATAGGCCACAATGGCATAGTGAGCAAAGGATGCAAATAAACACATTGCCATTCCACCCAAATGCATGGAGACGTAGTAGTGCTGAATCAGAGTGCTGACGAAAGGGCAGGGATGTTGCAGACATGCTACCTCTCCAATCACAGATTTGCACATTTGGGGGAGTCCTGTTCCTCTCCGCAGAGAATCCTAGCAACAGCCTCTTACTTTGTAAACCTCAGGGGAGGATTTTGGGGGAATGAATGAAGCGCTGCGAAAGAGCTTTGCCATTTGTGGAAAAGAACATTTTTGACTCCAGGTGGGTGTGCGGAAGGGACAGATGGGACGGAGGCGGGCGGGAATGCGGATGTCTGGAGGCTGCCAGGATGTTTGAGGAGCGGGGTCTCGAAACACGTGCGACATGCGCCAGAGAATGGAAAGCAGACTTGTAGCATCTTGTGGAGGCCGACTGGAAGAAAGAAAGGCCTTGGCAGCATGAGCTTTCGTAGACTTGAGTCCACTTTCTCAGATGCATTTGATGGAGTAAAAATGCATTTCCTCATCTGGATGGATGTCAGGTTTTGGATGCCTATGGTTGCAAATCCTGTCCTCCTCATCTCTGCTTGAGAAGAAGCAGCTGGAAGGCAATGGGCCAAAAAGGTTTGGGAAGAGGCCCCAGAGACGTTCTAGCAGCTCAAAGGTTACTGTCCAAGAGATGGAGAAGCAGTTTGACCTGCTAGAAGCCATCTCCCGGGGCTTGCATTCCCCCGCAAATGTCCCAATCAGCCATCAGAAATGCACCTGGAGGGACCTCCTCCTGTGTCCCAAGGGATCTATTCTGCCGCCTCTGACTCCCTCCCACATCCCACCGTTCTTCCCCAAGCCTCCAGATTAAGGCCCAAGAAATGGGAGATGTGTGATTTAATAACTTTTCTGGCTGGGGGTTATCTTATTATTATTTCCAGCCTGAGAAGGGATGATGGGGACTGCAGTCTTAGAGGGCCAGAGGGCCCCCTTGGACTCCTCCATTGCACTTAATGGGACTAGAGCATCCATAGGTTTTGGGAGCCATGAAGGGCCTGTTCTAATTGCTTGGACTACAACGCCCAGCAGCCTGAGCCAGCAATAGCCAGCCAGGGATGCTGGGGACTGCAGTCTCATCAACCCTTTGACTCCTCCCCTGCATTGAATGGGACTTGAGCATCGTGGGTTTACCCTTGAATGTTTTCTGAATAATAATAATAAATGATACATCTTTTAAATGATAATAAAGAGAGAGAGAAGGGGGTCTGAACCTTTGGATGCCAAACATTGGGCTGAAGAGTTTTGTTTGGAGAAGGGAGGCTCAGGCACTTTACCTGGAAAAAGAAGCGAGGAAGAAGGCATCCAGGTGCATTAGATGCAATCATCATCATCATCATGATCACCAACACATGAGTCTCCATAGACTTTGGTTTTGATCAAGTTCTGGCTCACAAGGAACATTCCTAATACAAGGCCGCCATCGGTGGCAACTCTAGAGCACTGCAACCCTGGAGATCGACAGAGAGAGAGAGCACAGTGTCGAGCAAGAGATCGACCTAAGCAGAGAGAGAGCACAGAGGTCGACCTAAAGAGAGAGAGGAGCCTAGAGAAGCCGCCCTTTCTGCTGCCGCCAGAGGGCGCTCCGACAACAGGGAAGGGTTGCGCCATTAGCGATACTGTACAGGGATTGAGTTTGGGACTACAATTCCATCACCCCCAACCAACCTTGAGGGAACCCTCTGGCCCTCTAAGGCTGCAGTCCCCATCATCCCTTCCAGGCTGCTGGGAGTTGCAGCCAACCCATTAGAACAGGCCCTTCATGGCTCCCAAAACCTATGGATGCTCTAGTCCCATTAAGTGCATGGTGGAGGAGTCAAAGGGGACCCTCTGGCCCTCTAAGACTGAGTCCCCATCATCCCTTCCCAGGCTGCTGGGAGTTGCAGTCCACCATTTAGAAGAGGTCCTTGGTGTCTGCTGGGCTTTGGTTCCAGGACTCTCCCTCCATGGGCCCCAACATCCCTGGAGACTCAATTCCATCCAATGCAATGGCAGAGTCAAGGGGTGCCTCTCTTTATACGAAATGGCAATGAAATATAGTAAACAAATCGACGTTTGCTTGTTGGAATTCATAGTTTGGGAACACTTTTTGCCCATGGTGCTTGAATCGTGGGCTGGGATTCTGGGAGGTGTAGTTTGGGAGTTGCAAGGAGCCCTTTGGCTTCCCAAGGCAAAGAACAAGAAGGAGAAGCAGTGGCCAGTGGCTTGAGAGAAGGAGGCTCCCAGAAGGTTCATTGCTTGAGACTATGTCTCTTCATCCTCCATTTTGCCGTGCTGCTGGAAAGCCTTAGGCTGGGCAGGAGGGGAGAGGAAGGGAAGGGGCCTTGGAGCCTCTCAGCTCCCTCCATTTGCAAAGCTGCCATTCAGAAGCACCGCCATGAAAAGCCGAGGAAGAAACTTGGGGGGGCGCCTTTAATTAATTATATCTATTAATTTTAATTGCAAAGTTAATAGGTTTTGCTGCAGAATGGGCCTTTCAGGGGAGAGGCGGTCTCTGGGTCGTCCCTCTCCAGGGCTTCTAGGGCTCTCTCTCTCTGGGTCGATCTCTAGGGGATGCAGTGCTCTAGAGTCGCCACCAGATGGCGACCTTGTATTAGGAATGTTTTGTGAGCCAGACTTGATCAACCAAAGTCTATGGAGACTCATGTGTTGATGATGATGATGATGATGAGATTGCATCTAATGCACCTGGATGCCTTCTCCTCTCTTCTTTTCCAGGTAAAAGGTACCTGAGCCTCCCTTCTCCAAACAAAACTCTTCAGCCCAATGTTTGGCATTTCCAAAGGTTCGGTCCCTCTTTCTCTCTCTTTTTTATCATTAAAAGATGTATCATTGTTGTTGTTGTATTATTATTATTATTATTATTTATTTTATATTATATTATTCAGAAAACATTCGGGTAAACCCACGATGCTCAAGTCCCATTCATGCATGGGAGGAGTCAAAGGTTGGTGAGACTGCAGTCCCCAGCATCCCTGGCTGGCTATTGCTGGCTCAGGCTGCTGGGCGTTGTAGTCCAAGCAATTAGAACAGGCCCTTCATGGCTCCCAAAACCTATGGATGCTCTAGTCCCATTAAGTGCTGGAGTCCAAGGGGGCCCTCTGGCCCTTAAGACTGCAGTCCCCATCACCTTCCCAGGCTGCAGGAGTTGCAGTCCAACCATTTGAAGAGGTCCTTGGGGTCTGCTGGGTTTGGTTCCAGGACTCTCTCTCCATGGCCCCAAATCCATGGAGACTCAAGTCCCATCCAATGCTTCCCAAGAGCAAAGAAGAAGGAGAAGCAGTGGCAGTGGCTTGAGAAAGGAAGCTCCCAGAAGGTCCATTGTTTCATTGATGTTCCTCCATCCTCCAATGCTGCTGGAAAGCCTTACAGCTGGACGGAGGAGAAGGGAAGATGCCAGCCACAGCTGCTGGCGAAACGTCAGGAATAAACTCTTCTGAAACATGGCCACAGAGTCGAAACCCCACAATATGGATGCCGGCCATGAAAGCCTTGGACTTCACAGACCTCTATACCCTTCTTAAAAGGGCCACTCATTGTCTAAACTAAGTGCCGGGACACATTGGAGAGGGTTCAGAGAAGGGCAACAAAGGTAGGAACAGATAAGAGAACAAAGAGATAAGGAGAATAAAGCCTACTAAGAGGAAAGGTTGAGGATCTGCCCATGTTCACCTTGGCTTGAAGACCAAAAACCATTTCCTTTGAAACACAACCCCTGTTTATCTTCCCTCTCTTTCTCTCTCTTTCCCCCTTTTCCCTCCCTTGCTAATGAATGGACTACTAATGTCTTCTAAATAGCAGAATTTCGCCTAAAGGTGCTCTTTGCTATTGTTAATTTCCCAAAGATCATGTTTAATTGGGCCTGGCCATAATAACGGGGCTAATGTTGTGTTAGTTATGCAGTGGCTTCTTTTGCACACTCTCCCTCACATACTCACTAATACACACACCTTGTGTTTTAACAAAAGGTCCCCTGCTTTTTAATCGCATGGCATGCGCAAAGCATTGTTGACCCATGGAACTCACTGCCACAAGATGCGGGGAAGACCACCCCCTTGGATTTGCTTAAAAGCATACATCCTGAGTTGGAAGGGACCCCAAGGGCCATGACTCCAACCCCATTCTGCCATGCAGGAATGCACAATCAAAGCATTATGAAGGAGGTGTTCCCAGTAGCTGCTACTCACAGTCAGAGCTTAGAAAGGACTATTTCTGGAGGACTATAGATCCCAGATCCCCCAGCTGACATTCTGGGAGTTCTTCTCCAACGAAGTAACCTCTCCAAAATCTGGCGTGGCTGAATCAATGTAAAGCGTAGTTAAAATGTAGACTGAGAATGTGTACTTTTAAGCTGTTGCATGTTTTACGAATGTTTTAATTGTGTTGTAATTGCTGGTTTGTGGTCGTTCCATCAGAGAGTCAGATAAGAAATAATTATAGTAGTAGCAGTTCATCATTATTATAATCCTCTATGTTCATTGGCAGTTTGCAATGCAAAGGAGTGGTTGGATCCATGTCCTGTTCAAGGGATTCCGGAACCAACTCTCTTACCCCCAAAGTTACTTTTTTGGACACAGCTCCCAGACCCCACTGAATGGAGGATTTGGGAGGGCTAGTTATTAAAAATTAAGTAACTTTTCAATCTCTTGCAGGCAACAACAGCAGGAAGGGCTTGGACCTCTTCGTTCCCATTCATCATGATTTTCCTGGCCTTCATTGATGATGATGAATGGACCGAGTCTTAAAAGATGGCAGTGCCTCTCTCTGCCAACTTGGATCTGAGCAACATCTAGAAACGTAAGTGTAAACATATATATATATGAGCATTTCCTATCTGGAGATAATCAGTCAAAGGCCCGGCTTAATCCAATAAATCTGATAACAAAGAACTACATTCGCCTCGACGAACGAGCTCCGAGCTATCGCTGTTCGGCAGGCGCATATATATATTATATATAATATATATTATAAAGGCATCCCATAATTACATGGGATAATCTGCTTAACTTGGCATCTGTTGTGCTGGCGGTGCGCAAAGGCGTAACCGACACTCATGGACAGGTGCGTCTTCTGGAAAGCCAAAACCATTTACCATTTGTAACTTCTGCACCCAAACCTCAGTCCAGAAGAAGTTGAAATTATGTGTGTGTATGTTTTTAATTATGTTCACATTTCCACTTAATACATATAAAACTATTAACAAACAAAATCACACTGTCATATTCTGGCCAGTTAGTTGGTGTCATACAGTGGGCCCTTCTTATGCAGGGGATCAATTCCGGACCCCAGTGTATAAGGGAAACCCATATACCCATGTGCCATTGCAAACAATGGGACGCTGTGCACAGTGTGGCACACGTGCCATGGGCACCTGCGCTATTTGTTTCATTGCTGCACAGTTCAGCTGCATATGTTGCACTCACACATGGCGCGGGGTGCACTATACAATGACTGTCTTGAAACCTTTGCAACATCTGCCTTCCAGACAAACAGAGGGAATCATTTCCACAAAATGTATTGTCGTTTCTTATTGCTATTATTGGGCTCATCGTAACCAAGGTCAGAATACTCCTGGCTGCTCCCAGACCATTCCTGGCCCTGAAACATCACTCCAGAGTGCCCAGGTAATGGGGGAAATTTGGGCCAATTTCCCCCATTACCTGGGCACTCTGGAGTGATGTAGCAGTCTGCACAGGTGTCTGCCAATGGTGCCACTGCTAGTCCTGGTGGCGCAGTGATTAAATGCCAGTATTGCAACCACTCACTCATTAACCACAAGGTTGTGAGTTTCATCCCAGCCAGGCGATGCATCATGAAGCTTTGGGGATGCATTGTGCAAGGGGTATCATGCAAGCTTGGGGATGCCTTGTGCAAGGGCATGTATCATGCAAGCTTTGGGGATGCATTGTGCAAGGGCATGTATCATGCAAACTTTGGAGATGCATTGTTATGTATCATGCAAGCTTTGGGGATGCATTGTTTATGTATCATGCAAGCTTTGGGGATGCATTGTGCAGGCATGTATCATGCAAGCTTTGGGGATGCATTGTGCGAGGGCATGTATCATGAAGCTTTGGGGATGCATTGTGCGGGCATGTATCATGCAAGCTTTGGGGATGCATTGTGCAAGGGCATGTATCATGCAAGCTTTGGGGATGCTGTGCGAGGGATGTATCATGCAGCTTTGGGGATGCATTGTGCGAGGCATGTATCATGCAAGCTTTGGGGATGCATTGTGCGAGGGCATGTATCATGCAAGCTTTGGGGATCATTGTGCGAGGGCATGTATCATGCAAGCTTGGGATGCATTGTGCAAGGGCATGTATCATGCAAACTTTGGGGATGCATTGTGCAAGGGCCGTATCATGCAGGCTTTGGGGATGCATTGTGTATGTATCATGCAAGCTTTGGGATGCATTGTGCAAGGGCATGTATCATGCAAACTTTGGGGATGCATTGTGCAAGGGCATGTATCATGCAGGCTTTGGGGATGCCTTGTGTATGTATCATGCAAGCTTTGGGGATGCATGTGCAAGGGCATGTATCATGCAGATTTGGGGATGCATCATGCATGTTTGGGGATGCATCATGCATGTTTTGGGGATGCATCATGCACGTTTTGGGGATGCATTTTGCAAGGGGATGTTTTGTGCATGCTTTGGGGATGCATCGTGCAAGCTTTGGTTGTCTAATGCAGGGCAGCACTTTTTGGTTAAGGGTGTTAAGGAGGTTTGGACTTGGGGGGATTTGCAATCCTGGGAACAAAACCCTGGGGCCTTTCTCCTCCCACTGAGTTTGGCTGAACTCCCAACATCACAACATTTTCTGCATCTTGTTGGTTGGCCACCAAAGGCATCGCCCTTTTGTCGTATCCTGTTTCGACGTCGCCTTGCCAGATCCCCAGAGTGTCGTGGCAACTTAAACAAAATGCAAAAGAAGCCGTAATTTGAATATCACATTTTCCTCCTTTCTTTTTCAACGAAGACGAAGCCTATCTGATGGCTTAATAAGATCAGTGTCAATATAATACATGAAAAGGAACAATGATGGAACGCCTTGAGGTCTTTCTAGATGCCATTTGGGATCAGAAACCCTTCTGGGGCAGGAAGGGAGTCCAAATGAAGTCTCACCAAGATGGTACAATGTGGAGGCACCATATACACCAACACACACATACACAGAGATTTTGCAGATGGACAGAGAGAGGCAGGTAAAAGCTGCCCATGAATAATGGAACAGTCCAAGTGTCGCCATTAGCAAACCGGGTGTCTTTCGCTGCCTCTCTCTGCGAGTGAGCAATGGATTTTGGCTTCTCCGAGTCAAACATGTATTGTGTATCGGAAAAAACCTCCCCAGGGGAGCGCATTTGGAAATTGAAAAATCCCACCCTCGGAAATGCCATTTAGTCACGCTGATCGCTTGACTTTTAAAACTCAAATGGCACGCCGAATTTCTCGGCGTTTGTGGCGACGCTTCTCTTTCGACGTTTGCAAATGAAATCTATTTATTCATTTATTTATAAGGAGCATTTGTGGAGGAGGAGAGAGATACTACCCTTTGTGGAACTTAGGAGCATTATTATTATTATTATTATTATTATTATTATTATTATTATTATTATATTTTTACACGTTCTTCTCCTGCTCAGCGGCAGCGAAACAAAACGATGCTGGGAAACATTATCCGTAAAAGTGCGCATGCGATTCTTGCAAACCAGAGCCTGGAGGATAAGGCCAAATGTTTATCATGGCCTTCAGGGTCTTCCAAGATAGAAGGTCACACATGAGACATGGAGGAAAGAGAGCACCATCATCTCCATGCCGGCTGGGGATTATGGGATCTGTGATCCTGAAAAATAAATTCACCAAGTTCTGTTACGTGATGCCCATGTTTTCCATGCTTTCTGACACTTCTAGGCTGGAAGTTAGTCTAGGACTTATATCTACAGAAAATAAAATTGAGCAGTTTTGCAACATCCATATTTACCAAAGGGCTGCCATGATGTTACTACACAGCAGCCAAGGGACTGATGTGCGTCGAAACTGATTTCTGGTTTCTGGTTGTTGTTGTTGTTGTTGTGTACCTTCAAGTCATTTCCAACTTATGGCAACCCTAAGGCAAACCTATCATGAGGTTTTCTTGGCAAGTTTCTTAGCAACCTCACCTAACTCTGACTCTGGAGTTATAACTTCATATAACTATGAACTAATTTCTGGGCCCCGTTGTAGCTTTTGGTGTTGTTATTTGCCACTCAAGGGTTGGCTTTGACTTATGGCTTTGAATGAGAGGCCTCTCTGAGTCCTGGATATCCACAGCTCTTGCAAAACCAAAATGATTTAAAACATGGCTGGATACACTTAGATCCAAAATACTCCAGCGACAGATGAAGTAGCAGATGAGCTTCACAGCAAGTGTGCCCAGATCTATGTTGTTGTTATGTTGTGTTCAAATTGACTATAGCATCCCTCAAAATGAGAGATCTCCAAAGGTCTTGGTTCTGCTCAGGTCTTGCAAACTCAGGGCAACCATGATGGAGTCAATCCACTTGTCATGCAACCTTCCTCCTTTCCAAATGCCTTCCATTTTGCTGTTGTCATTTGCTGTCAAGTCAGCTTTGCCTTGTTGCGCTGCTTGTTGTTGTGTGCGTTCAAGTCTTTTCTAACCTTAAGGCCATGGGATTTTCTTGGCAAGGTTTCTTCAGAGAGAGATTTGCCATTGCCTTCTCTGAGGCTGAGAGTATGTGACTTGCCCAATTTCACCCAATGGGTTTCCATGGCCGAGCCAGGATTCGAACCCTGGTCTCCAGAGTCCAACACTCAACCCACATTGTGTTATTACAGGAAGGAATACTTGACACAAATATTTCCTTTCACATGGGAAACGGAGGGGAGAAAACATGCATCCAAAGAGAGCCGGCTGGAAATTAACTCCAGCGACTAGCGTCGAAACGCTCTTTCTGCTCGAAGGAAAAGGGATTAACTTTTGATGTAATTACATTGTGGGATTTCCTTGCCTGTGTGTGCATTTGTGTATGTGTGTTTGTGTGTGCAACTAAATGAGGAAAGCTTACTCAAAAAAGCCCAGTCCTCCTCATCTGTCACGGCTGGCCAAGAGCCAGACATCTTATCTTATCCCAAAGAACACGGATTCCTGTCCCTAATTCCAGAATCCGCATGGGGTCCATGGATGTTTTTGGAGATGCTAGATCAGGATATGTATTCGCTTGCTTACTTCATTTATATACGCCGCCTTTCTCCCTGAGTGGGACCCAAGGCGGTTTCCAAAATTAGTACATTAAAAACGTTTGCAATAATAATAATAATAATAATAGCCACATTAATATATTTAAAAGCCATGCAAAAGTTAAAAGCAAATAAATCACACATTTAAACAATCCCCTACTTAACCTTGAAAACCCTACTTAGAGTGCATCCACACTGCAGATTTAAAACAGTTTGGCACCACTTTCACTGCCCTGACTCTGTTCCCTCTTTCAGCAATCCTTCCTTTTTGACACTCCAAAAACTTAACATTGTTTTCCTTTTATCTCCCTGTGTTTTGGTTTCTTTTTCTTTCCCCCTTTTTAAAGGGGGTTGGATGGAAGGAGGCTGTAAAACCTTTGTACGAAACGGGACTTTTAATTACGTCTTGCACACAGCCTCCTTTGCTTTAATAACGCTGGAAATGAAACAGCAAATCCTCTGCTCCTTGAGTAAGTAAATTCCTGGGGAGGAGATAATGAAATGTCTTTAATACCTGCCGCTGGAAGCTTTGCTCCGCTTGGCCTTCGACCGAAAAGCCGTTCCTCTTGGCAAGGTCTCATTGGGGCTTCCTGGCTCCGGAAGATATTAAGAATCTACTATTGGGGTTCAAGCTAGTGGAGCTTTCCAATGGTCCCAGTCTGTTCCTACTTATGGGCACCCCATCCTACGTAGGCCTTGAAAGAAGTTACTCTGGGGTAGCTACTTCTCCCAGGGAACCCCACATCCATAATGGCCATGAGGAATTGGAGTCACTTGAGTCTGAATTCATCTCTCACTGGCTCCTGTTTCCAAAATCAAGATGGCAGCCAATACATTTGTCCCTCCACATCCGCTGGCATTAGAGGCACAAGACCCCATGAATTTGGGGAAACCACAAATAACAAAAACACCATGTTTTTACCTGAGATGACACCTCTCTAGGAATCTCTAGGTCCTCCAGGGCAACTCTGTGGTCAACATCTGCCAGACGTTGACCATAGAGTTGCACTAGAGGAGCTACAAATGCCTATTTCTAGGAATCTCTAGGTCCTCCAGTGCAACTCTGTGGTCAACATTTGCTGGACATTGACCATACAGTTGCTCTGGAGGAGCTACAGATGCCTAGCGGAGTGTTCTCTCTAGGAATCTCTAGGTCCTTCAGTGCAATGTTTGGTTCAAGTTGCCCATCAAGTTGTGCTGGAGGACCTAGAGATTCCTAGAGAGGACATAATAATAAAATCCATGAATAATCAAGTCCGCAAAAGTCAAAGCCGCAAATGTGGAGGGATGAGTGTAGCCTACATCAGCCTCCTTAGGTTTTGTCTATTGTTGTTCATGGACATCAAGCCAACTTATGGCGACCTGATGAAGGAGATGAAGGTCCTCTCCAAGACCTCTATAGTCAGTTGATGGTGATCCTAAACAGGTTTAAGGTAATTTTGAAGCAAATCAGACAATGTTGGATGTGGGGGTAAAACTAGAAACCTTAGGTTGTGTGTGTGTGTGTAATTTGTGGGCCTTCTCTGATCTTCCATTATTGCCTTTCCTCCTTGGAACGCAATTGGGCAAATTAAGCTTTCTCAAATTTGTCAAAGGATGGGTTTTGCCTAATGAGAAGATCAGAAATGCTATAGATGGATCTGGCAGGTAAATGGTAATTGGTGCTAAATGCATATTCATATACTGTATGCAGATCAGATTGACATTTCTCTCCTGTATTTACCTTGCGTTTCCCCTCCTTGATTGAGAGAGATTTCAACCCAGAATAGCAATTTTTCTCTCTTCGCTTGAGCTTTTGTTTCAGCGATTTCAGGAGCAGCAGGCTTAAATTATCATGTTCATCGGCCAATACTTCGCCTCACGCTGCTGTGGATTGGCATTGCCGCTTTTCCATAAGAAAAGATTAAAAGGAAGAAAAGATAGCATCTGGCTATGGACATGTAGCCAGGTGTGAAATGATTATTGCACCAAGATCCCCAGAAGAGCCTAATGGATTCAGCAATGATCCTTTTGCCCCTGGCTATGTATGCTGCTCTCCATGAAGAAGGGACTGGTCATATGGGGCCTTACTTAAGAGACTCTATGTCCTTAACAGAATGCCAGAGTCATGAACTTGGCGCACCAAGGACCCATAATGCGAGATGGAGCAAAGTACATCACGTACCCGCAGCCCTCCCGACCCACCTGCTCCGACTTGAAACCCTGCATCATCATTACTTTAGCATTCATAGAGTTTCCATTTCTCTCCTCCTGTCTATATCATTTGCCTCCTGCTGGGAAAGGCAGCTATTAACGTTCGCCACGGAATGACATGCAAAGCCAGGTTAAGCTTGCAAAAGGGCATTTTCCCAAGGACTCTGCATGAGATGAAAGCTTTCTAAAGGTCCCATGCCACTCTGTCAGCAATTAGACCTATTGCAAAGGGATGCTGGTTTTCAATGTGAACACACACAAAAAAGCCCCATCCCACCAGATGTGTGTGTCTCTTGCTGATATGTCTGAAATATTTGTGTCACACTGAGGATGGAGCAACCTTGTTTTCTGATGCTCCAGAGACTATAGGCCTCATTCCCACTTACCAAAAAAAGTGGTTTGTGATCCAAATCAATGGATCGATTCGACAGCGGAGTGTGGTTCCCGCTACATTTGCATCGATCGCATTTTTCCCTGTAAAATAACCCACTTGTGGTTCACATTCATGTACGAATCGGTTCAAAATGGACCCACTCCAGCTGGCCTAAGGGCAAATTTAAATCAATTCTAATCCGCATCTGGTTCACTACTTGCACAGAATCAATTTATCCAAAAAGACGCAGAAAAAATCAGCATCAAAAAGACGCGGGTTAAATGGGTCTGGCGCATTGCCCCCCTCCTCTCCAAATCGCTTCAAGTGGGAACCAGGGTCATTTGAGCTGGTTCAAACCGACTTGCGATCCAATTTAAAAGGTAGCGGGAATCATGCCAAGGACCCAGAGCAATGGATGCAAAGTATGGGAAAAGAGATTCCGTTAAACATTAGGAAGCATTTTTCAGTGGTAAGAGCTGTTTGACTGTGGTAGATGCTGCCTCCGAGTGTGATGGAGTCTCCTTCTTTGGAGGTTTCCAAATAGAGGCTTGATGTCCACCTGTCCAAAGGGGCACTTTGTGGGCAGAAGGAGGTCAGACCGCATGACCCTTGAGATCTCTCCAACTCCATTGTTATAACATTCAGTGACCAGTCCCTGGTTTCTCAGCCTTTCACTCCATAGTCCTAATCCAGAAATTTCCAATGCCCAATCTCTGTCTCATTCTCCCCAACACACAAACGCACAAACACACAACCATCCCTTGCATTTCATCCCCACTGGCACCGCGCTCTGATTTCTCTTCTCCAGCAAAACAAATGAATTTGACCAAGGGCTACCGTTTTTTCTCACCTGCCATGGCGAGACTTAGCATCCTGCGCGACAGGCGACGGACGACGCGTTTTTTCATTACCGAGATAGTAAAAATATTTGAGATGACTTTGAAGCACAAAGGAAAACATCCAGGAGAGGTTGTGTTTTGAATCCCTCCCTTGTTTTTATCTCAAAGGTCTCCGCTGAGCGATGGGACACATTTCCATAGCAGGAAATGAAAAATGGGATGCTTTCTTTCTGTAATCTTCTCTATTGAATAAGAGAAGCCTTCCTTTCCTTGGTGAGATCCATGGCTGGAGGAAAACACATTTGCTCAATGATATACGAGCAAATTTTCACCTTATTTACAGGTTTCCCCCCTCCTTTTCTCCTCCCCTGGATTAATTTTCGCCTGCAATTTAATCTAGGGTTGCTGAATAATAATAATAATGCAATAATAACCATGAAGCACAATGTCGGTGGCTTACATGTCAAGGAACGGGGAAGGAAACGAAACTGTTTGGGACCATTTAAGACCATTTAAAACAATGCAAATACTGTAGTCTGAAGAGACTAGTAGCCTATTCAAGTTAAAATTGGTTTGGAGGATTTAAGACATTTAACCTTCCACAGCTGGATGCCTCCATGGAAGAGCTCTGTGCACATAAGAAGCGTTGTGCATGTGAATAAACATATTACATATACACACACACACACACAAGGATTTGCAGGAAAGAAATATATATATATATTTAAAAACATAACAGACACCAGAGTTTGCAGGATGGAGGCTTTTGCAAGGCAGGGAGAGACAGGCAAAGCGGTCGTGATGATGAGGCGGCCTCCCCTGTTTGAGATCCCTAATGAGAAATGCGTGGGTGAGAATCTACAGCAGCGCATGGAGGCATGAGAGAGAGAGAGTGCGCAGGCTCCCTTTGCATGGCTCCGAACATGTGACTGGGGAGGAGGGAAGCCTTTGCAAAAGACCTATGGCCCACCCATCGCCCCTATGATCCAAAGGAAAGGGGAAACCCACCGCCAGCATCCTTCATTTGTGCCCCCTTTTGATTCCCTCCCTGCGTTTAAAGATTGCATCACGGTCTCATTCAAGCCTCCTTGACATGCATTTATTTTTGCAGGCAAAAGAAAACACATTGCAAAACATGTTTTGAAAAATAGAGTTGTTACAGCTTTTCTATAACAGATACAGATACAGGCAGACAGACCAGACAGAATTGAGAGAGGCCTGTGTTTGGTACCAGGTTCCCTCTTTGTTAGTTTTTGAAAGACAAAAGTACAAAAGGAGGATTAGCATCAGACCAATGAACAGATGGAAATCTCTCTACATGCCTGATTTTCCCCATCTTCTGAATGTAGAATGGGATCTGGAGAGTCAATTATGAGGATGGTTCAGGAGTCCATTTAATATTTGATTGAGGTCCTGCAGAGCAACGTCTCGCGTAACTATATTTCCATTATTGTGTCTTACAAAATCATGGCAAACCTCTTCTGAACAAATTTTGCCCAGAAAACCTTGTGACAGGTTTACTTTAGGGTCACTGTAAATCAGAAACAACTTGAAGACACACAACAACAACCATCGTGTCACCTCTGAGTCTTCCCTTCTCCAGTCTAGCTACATCCTGCTCCGTAAACTGTTTGCTTTCCTCTGTAGGTTTTCAACATCCTTCTTGCCAGTATTTCAAGTAGAGCGGAGTAGACCCATTGAATACTCATACTTCAATAGTGCAAAGATTAAATGGATGTACTCTCATTAAGAATAGCCAATTTCATCCAATGACTGCTATCCAACATCCCTTTAGTGTGCCATCAGTATCTGCATGCAGAAATATACTACTCCAGCATTATGTGGATGAGTAACACCCTTTGATGGATGTCAGTGACTGGGTGCCATAGTGTGATGTGCAGCCACAATGTGCAGTTGCAATGCACAATACATAAGGTGCAGTTCCAGTGTGCAACTGGTGTGTAAAACTACACTGTGAAATGCACAACTTCAAGGTGAAATCACCATGTGAAACCACAATGCACAGCATTGCTCTATGCACAATCTCACTTCTGCCATGGTCAACGCAATAAGGTCTGTCTTGCAATGCAAAACAAATCACGCCGCATGTATGGTGAAACGTACGCATCCTCACATCACTCGGGACGCCAGACAATATTTGACAATTGCAGAACGGTGCTCAGCCTGAACTGTGGCCTTCTTTCCTCCTCAGCTTCTGTGTCTTCGAAAACAAGTTTGTCACTCCAGTCCTTGCCAAGAAAATCCTCCCAGACAAGCAAAGAGGGGAGCCCTGCGATGATGGATGAGCCGACAGATTGGAAATTATCCCCTCCGCTTCCGTGCAAAACGGCTTCCTAAGTGATGGGCAATTATTGGAGAATTAGAGGGAATGTTAATTCCGTTTGCAGGGCCACCCTCGCCTTTCTTTAAAGAAAATAAAAAGTGGGGGAGGAAGAGCATGCGTTCCCATGAAGCATCCGCCTCGCTGCTTCTGTCTCGCACGCTTGGTCAACAGCATCGCAATAATTACTATAATTCACAATGGTTGCTGACTCAACAGCGCAGCGCCGCTCATTGAAGAAGCAAAAGCCCTCCAACTACCCATTAGTACCGACTTATTTTCCTAAGTCACTGGAATTGCCGGCTTCTGGAGTGCGGAAACGTTATGTTTGGGACTATGGTTTCCTCGGCGGCAGGAGCTGTCATCCAAAATGACACACCGAGAGAGCGTTTCTGCTTTGCAGGAAGCATCATGTCGACTAGGAAGGACACCAGGTTCCCCATGGCCATGGATAAAATGGAGGCCAGTTTCAGGCCAGGGATGTGATGAATCGATTCCAGGTTTCTCTGCGCACCCCGAAGGAGCAATATGTCCCAATCCTATGTGGAAAGAGAATGGTGGATCCTATGGAGGAAAGAGCTGAAATCTGAACGGAGCTATCCAAGGTTTTGGGTCTGTTTGCAGCTATGCACCAAGTAGGTTCAGCACATTGGACCGCTCTTGTGCAATCTGGAATAAAGCCTGGAGTATAATAATAAAACCACTGGTGTGTGGCATAATGGTTTGAGCGTTGGACTCTGACTCTGGAGACAAGGGTTCGATTCCCAGCTCAGCCTTGAAACCCAATGGGTGACTTTGAGCAAGTTGCTATAATGTACGAACGAATAATCCTAGAACTGGAAGAGATCCTAAGGATCCTAAGGATCATGCAACCCAACCTCTTTCCGCCATGCAGGACTCAACCACTCAACCGAAAGATGACCATCCAGACTCTGTTTAAAAACATCCAAATATTTGTATTAAAAAATGCAAGGTTGAAGAACACAAAGATTTGCATCTCTGTCCTGCACCATCTTTGGCAAGGAAAGCCCTAAGTTCCTCTTGACCCGTATTTCTGCCCAGAAAATGGCAATGGACATAAAGAAGAGAAGACGGTTTGCAGGCAGTGATGGAAATCACCAAAAACTAACGGACCGCTCAGCTTCCCTACCCTTAATATCCAATAAGTTGTTCATTTTGGAGCAGTAGCTGAGCACCATCTTTCTTAATCCTTCCGCCTATAGCAACACAGCACTTTAACCTTGGTTTCTTTTCGCTTTTAACCTTGGTTTAATTTCTCTGGCTGTCAATCTGAGCAAACTGAGTCGACGACTGAAGGGAGAACCTCTCTCTTTTAAAAGGCTGTGGAATACATTACCATTTAAATACTGCTCTGGAGAATTGGCATGTATGCATTACATGCCCAATAAAGAGTGGATTCCCCTGGCTGCATTTGACTTGCTGCAGTATTGTTTTTCCTCTCTTTCTCTCTCTCTCCTGGCTTTTTCTTTTTCTTTTGCAAGCGTTCCACCTTGGCATTTTCGCCAAAAGGATTCACTCAATATGACATTTGTTGGGTGCAAGATGCCAAGGGAAAAGTGAACCCACTCTGCATTTCTGCCTTTAAAAAGAGCTCTCCAGTCTGATGAGCTTCATTAAGTGAATATTGTGAAGCAACAACAAATTCAGAAGGTTGCATAGCTCCTTGGGAACCTTTTCAGATATGTTCAAGGCTGCCATAAAACCACAAAATAGGGGCCAGTAACACCAACCCACAACATGAGAGGTGCACTTATTTGCCCATCCTCCATAGTGATAGATGCCACCCTAATGCCAGCAATGCCCCTCTTCACTTGTGCAAACAGAACAGTATCTATGCAAGACGATAAATGGAGACAGATCTGGCCTTAGAAATGGAAATACTCCCAAAGCAGTTGCAGAGTATTTCAGCCTTCCTGGACACGCAGAAAGGGATTTGCAGGTTGCAGCCCTTGAACAAGGAAATTACAAAGGCAGACTAGAAAGCGAAATTGCTGAATTGAATGATAGTCACAAATTTCCAGTCCATTGAGAGAGGAATGAACAAGGACAACGGCTTCAGTGCACACTACATATATTAATACAAGACCCCTCGCGGCTGTAACCAAAGAGATAGTTTTGAACCCAGGGAAATTGACTTTTGATAAGCATATTTGTGGCTTTCACACCTCAGTATTAACTGTCTGGAAGATCTGCATTATCTTATGCATCCCTTTGCAAATTTAGGGTAAGGGACATGATTTGCACCTTTCACACCTTTCTGGATCTGATTACATTCTGTCCTATTTCTAAAACTGTGCAAATATGCTTTATGTTGTTGCTGTTGTTGTGTGCCTCCAAGTCATTTCCGACTGATGGCAACCCTATCATTGGTTTTTCTTGGCAACTTCTTTGGAGGGGGCTTTATACCCAAGGCCTTAATACCACTTGGTATTCCATCCAAAGAAACCAGTTTGAGTATTGGACTGGGGCTTTGGAGAGCAGAGTACAGTTCCTTGTGGTTTGAAACCACATTAAGTGCTGTCGCACCATCCTGTGGAATCCTGGGATTTGTAGTTTTGCATGGTCTTTAGCATTCCCAGCCAAAGAGTGCTGGTGCCTCACCAAACTGCAAATCCCAGGGAAACTTTATAGGTTCGGAGCCATGGCAGTTCAAGTGGTGTCAAACTGCATTATTTCCACAGAGTCGGTGCACATGAGGCCTCCTCTAGATGTCAAAAACAGATTGGTTTTGTAAGAAACACTGGGATGCCTCCCTAGAACAGTGTCCCAATAAAAATAATACTACCTTCCTCCGGATTCCATTGACATTGACTATCAACAGCTGCGAAGAAAACCCTTAATAAACAGGACTTTATGGATACCAAGGGCACATTATTCATTGCTTTCAGTGCCATTAGAAAACCATTTATCTGCCAAAGGTCCTGAGTAGCAAAGCTGCTCTTGCTTCGACGTTTTGCAGAGTCCAAGTGCCCTCTTCATTAAAATACATTTTTGGGAAAGGGCTTCCCGTGTGTTTATTTGACTAAGCTCAAACTCCGATGGGATCGCTTTCTCCTTACTCTGGGGAGATGACATTTATAAATGACCGTAAAAACAACTTCATCCCAGCCCTGTGTTTAAACGGTGAGGTTTTCTTCCTTTGATATATCTATCTGAAGCTGTCAGGTCTGGGGACCGGAGCCATATTTCCCCCCCGTTACTTTATATGTCTATTTTAAAATCCCATCGTGGAATGCTTTATTGAAACAAGGCCTTATATGGTGTCCTTGCAGATCTGGGTTGACCGGTTGCTGAATTGGCAAAGGACGGAGTCGCAGGGTGGTCGCCGTCTTGCAAATCCGGACGGATTGCTCCTTTTCCAGATGGGGAAAACAGGGGAGTCTTTTGTGATAGCCAAAGGTGCAGAACTTAGGCCTTATTCCCACTATGTTTTAAACAGGATCTGAAATCAGTTTGAACTGGTTCAAATGACCCTGATTCCCACTTACATTGAATCACTGAAGCGATTTGGAAAGGGGGACCATGCGCTAGACCCATTTAACCTGCGTCTTTTTGACGCTGATGTTTTCTGCATCTTTTTCAATAAATCGATTCTGCGCAAGTGTGAACCAGATGCGGATCGGAATCGATTTAAATTTGCCCTTCGGCCGGCTGGAGTGGGTCCATTTTGAGTCAATTCATGCATGGATGTGAACCACAAGGGGATTATTTTAGAGGAGAAAATGTGACCGGGGCAAATGTAGTGAGAACTACACTCCGCTGTCGAATTGATCCATCAATTCGGATTGCACACCAATTTATCTCTAAGTGTGAGAGGCCTTAGAAGCTCTCCATCTGAGTATGTATGTGTGCAAGATTGAAATAAAATCCAGAAAATCAATTCATACTAGAAAATATAGGTCAGAATTCTCTGTATCGTTGTTGTGTGCCTTCAAGTCTTTTCCGACTTATGGGTTTTCTTGGCACGATTTGTTCAGAAAGGGTTTGCCATTGCCCTCCTGAGAGAGTGTGACTTGCCCAAGGTTTACATGGCTAAGCGGGGATTCGAATCCTGGTCTCCAGAGTTGTAGGTCAGCACTCAAACTGCTACACCAAACTGGTTCCCTAAGACTGTTTCTAGATGAGGCTTATTTGTTGTGCGCCTTCAAGACTTTCCCAGTTTAGGATTAGGATAGGACAAGTTACTTAATTAAGTATATTTAACTAAGTAGCTCCTACAGACCTCCAGCCGTAATACAGAAACACAACACATATAGCTATCCACATAATGGCTGCCACCCAGGTCTATTTGTTCAGGAACCTAATTTCTTCCGAATGGGACTTTAATGACCGCTAGATTGCCCCGTCCGTTCCAAGGGGAGCCATAGCTAATTTTAGGAGGATTAGAGGAACTATCGAACTACTGTAATCTAATTACAGTGATTACAAGTGCTAGCATAATTCCCACTGTTGTGATGGCTGCAGGGGGAGAGATTACATTCTTGCAAACGTTCTTTTGGGTACACAATTGATGCACCCCATTCCTCACGTCGAGTTATTGTTGCATCTCGGGAGAAACATTTTTCATACTGTGCCAAGAAGAGGGTAATCCATGCTTTTCCTCTACAGTTTTACATTTCTGAAGGGGAGTAAAATGGCTTCCATCCACGGATATGGTAGAAGAAAATGGAGATTTTGGTCATAGACCAAGGGTAGTGTAGGTCAGTGGTTTCCAATTTTTGGTCCTCTATTTGTTTTGGACTTCAGATTCCAGAAGCCCCACCAAACATGGTCAACGGTCAGGAATTATGGGAGCTGAAGTCCAAAATCACCTGGAGAACCTAAGGTTGGTTCTCCAGATGATTTTGGACTTTGCTGCTCTAGGTAAATGATCCCCAACCTTAGGATCTTCAGATGTTGTTGGGTCTTAGCTTCCAGAACTTCTATTAGCCATGGAGATCAAAAATCACCTGGAGAACCAATGATTCGTTCTCCAGATGATTTTGCAGAACCAATCATCTGGAGAACCAAATTTTGGAGAACCACATTTTTGATTTTGGAGGCCAATCTTTGGTTCTCCAGATGATTTTGGACTTCGCTGTTCTAGGTAAGTGACTCTCAACCTTAGGATCTTCAGAGCTGCCAAAACTCCTATTAGCCATGGAGATTCAAAGTCCAATATTCTCTAGAAGACCAAATGTTGACCACCACTGATCTAAGTATCCCCATCCATTGAGAACCAAGCATGCTATATCTATTTATTTCCATTACTTTAACCACAGATTTCTGCATCAGCAAAGCCCTTTCCATTAATCTCCTTGAAACCGTCTCCTATCCTTCCAGAAGAGCCGCTGCTTGTAGCTATTGAGACCTCACCTGCACTTCTGTGTCCATTTCTATGTGTTTGTGTGTCCTTCAAGTTACCTGTTGACTTACCATGAACTTCATAGGGTTTTCTTAGGCAAGGAAGACTCAGAGGTGGCTTTGCCAGTTCCTTCCTCTGAAATATAGCATACAGCACTTGGCATTTGTTGACAGTCTCCCATCTAAGTATGCACCAGGGTTGATCCTGCTTCGCTTCCAAGAACAGATGGGATCCGGTGCCTTTAGGATATTTAACTCCCCTTTGTGAGCCCAGGGTTCAAATCTTCACTTGGCTTTGGAAACCCACTGGGTGAGGAACCCACACTTTTGCCAAGGAAAGCCAATGCTAAACCCCTGAAGAAATGCCAAGAAAAATCTGGTGCACCTTAGGGTCACCGTAAATCAGAATTGACTTTAAGGATCACAACAACAACCACAACTGGCTCTGATCCCCTGGCTTCAATCCCACAAGGATTACTTTGCTCAGTCCCAAAAGCCAAAGAAAAACTTTATTCATTCCCAGATTCTCATGAACACAAACTATATCTGCGGATTACCGAATGCGGCCAACTTTGGCATCAACTGGAACGCCTCCAACGCCAAGGCCTTATTATTTATCTGGGAAGCTGGATCAACTGGTGGTCATTTTTCTATTTATTCTGCCCCACTGTAATCTTGAATTCTAAATACCTTGCCTGGCAATCTGTTTATTTATAGCTATTAATGGGATGAATATTTGATTGATATTCATTACGGCAGCTTCGCTTCTCTGAATTTTCCTCTGCAAGACATATATATATATATATATATATATATGGCATAACTTTGCTGTCTGCATATTAATGTAGGAAAGCAATAAGCAGAGAAGTGGCCCCAAATATTTTTTTTGGGGGGTGAGTTGTTCATTTTGGCTGTTGTTGTTATGCCTTTGAAATCGTGTTATGGAGGACGCTCTTCAAGAATTTTGTGCACCCAAATGACCTCTCGCAAAGCCATGGAATGGCGCATGGGGTGACCAGGTTGATGGAGAGCAAACGTGTTGCAATGATTCAACATTTGTTTTCCAGATGGATGGCTATTTTTTAATGGTTTAGCCTCCTGCATGCTGAAAAGGAAAAGCTCCTGTGACAAATATTCCACCTGGATATTTTGTCAAAACTTCGCACGGATGCCCCTGATCAACACCTTCAATGTAGGCCAGCTTCCTGATGAACAGCTATAGCCTGAATGGCATTTGTCATCTCATTGCAAGGAACCCAGGAAGGCAGCATCAAGAATCAGGTAAATTTTGAGAGGTGGAGAAAAGAACATCTGTTAAACATCTCGGAGGATGTTTGGTTCTTTCTACATTCGGTTGCAGAAACACAGTTCCCAACCCTCCCTGCGTTGGGAAAATTGAAAGACAGCACTGCATTTCTCAAGCAATAAGCAATCAGGCAGAAGCTGAACAACAGCTGGTCCCATGGCCAACTACCAGTACTGATGTCCAAAACATCTGATGACCAAAATTTGAGAATCACTGAGTTAGAAGGATGCAAGAAGAGAGAGGGCGAGAGAAAGCAAATAAACGGGAGAGTTACCATAAATATTTTGCTCCTAGGGAGTAACATGGAAACTAGCAAGGAGTATCATCATGCAAAGAGTGTGACTCTAGCACTCTGGCCACTAAATGGTCCAAAAGTTGGGGCTTCCCAGGCAAAGTAATCTCAGCCCTCTGTATCCACAGATCGAGCATCAGATGGAGGTTCTGAGTCTTGGATGGTAATGGGAATCTGGACGTCTGGACCTTTTTGTCCAGCCTAAAACCAAGGTGAAGCAGGGAGAGTTCCTGAACCTCTCCATCAGTTCCAACATTTTGGTCTCTGTGACTCGTGGCACCCCAAGTTTTCATAACCTCACTTGGAAGCATCTCAGAGCTTCCTCACTTCTCCTCAAACTGGCCATCCTTTTGGGACAATTGTCTCTCATGGATGACCGCTGTCGCTCCTCCATGATGCTGAACCCCAACCAATGTAACTTAAAACCCATTGCATCATTCACCCTTTCTTTATCCAGAGGAGGGACTATATCCCTCCCTTGTGTCTCTCAGATAGTGGTAGAGCCCATCCATGATCACAGTAACTCTCTTTTCTCTCTGAAAGTCCTTCTAAATTCAAGCATACCAGGGAGCAATCTCATGCCACAACTCTGAAAATGGTGTAAATTGACAACGTCATGCGCTTCGTCTAATTGATATTCCATGCCGGGAAGGCGATCCTCACTTTGCTTAATTAAAAAGAGATTAATTTATCAACACAGGTACATTTTAATTAGCTCTTCCTCCATCTGTTCCCAACTGTCATCTCCTCTTGGCAAAGTGATGGGACCAGAGGCACATTGGCTTGATAGATGTTGGGACTTGGGAGCCCTTAGATCCCAACAGCCGCCTGTGATCCGCCGACTGGGACCTCTGCTTCCAAGAAGAGTTGGAAGGCATCCCAAAGGCCATCGAATCCAACCCTTTGCCATGAAGGAATTGCACTTAGAGGGAGGTCAGTTTGTAGACCTAAAATGAAGGAGAGTCTGCCACACTTGGAGGAAATCTATACAGTTCTTACGTTATTCTTAAACTTCTTCTTTAGCCTTCCATAGTAACATTGCTGCGCTGTGGAAATGATGCACCATGACATGACTTTAAGTGCTATGGAATCCCAGCATTTGTAGTTTGTCGTGGTGCTGAAACTCTCTGACAGAGAAGAATAAGTATCTCACAAAAGTACAGATCCCAGAATTCCATAGCATTGCTCCAGGGCGGCTAAAGCGATGTCAAACTGCGTTAGTGCAGACACAGCCTTCAGTGGTGGTAGTACTCAGAGAAAGCCTTCTCCTGAAGATCTTAGAGGTTTACCTATATGGGGAGATAGTCTTTCAGATCTCATTGACTCTGTCCAGCAGTGACGGCCTTCCAAGTTTTTCGGCAAGATCCTCTTCCAGCCCTAAGTTGAAATGCCATTGTTGAACCTTTGACTTTCTTCGTAGTGACATTTGAGGCTGGCCATATACTGAGTCAGATCCTTGAGGTCCCGTTTAGCCTAATATTGTCAGCTTTGGTTGGCAGAGTTTTAATCAGGAATGGTAGAATCATAGAACTGGAAGAGACCCCAAGAAAGGCCATCCAGTCCAAGCCCATTTTGCCATGCAGGAACTCTAATCAAAGCATCCCCATTGACAGATGGCCATCCAACCTCTGCTTAAAGACTTCTATGTCCTTCATAGATGCCCTTCATAGCCTCCTTGGAGATACTGGTATGGATTAGACCTGGGACCTTGTATGGATGTGAGAGATGGACAGTGAGAGATGGTACCTACAAAGGAGGAGATCTACCCTTTAAGCCTACTGCCCTTCTCGGATGAGATGCGTCCTCTGCCTGTTTGACATCTCGGGCGGACTCATTTGTTTATTTCCCGTCTTTCCAAACCGAGGCGCACATTTTTAGAAGCCTTTGTACCCAATGTTCCTGCTTCGCCTAGTGAGCATTAAGCAAGAGGAGGCCAGCCGATGATGAACCTGCCAGAGATATGTGCCGCAATTAATCTTCCCCTCTTCCTTTTAAAGGCTCTGTCTCATTGCACCCGACCTCTGCTGTCAGATGGTTCCCATCCAGCCTTCAACATGTGCAGAGCCATCCAGGTTTCTTATCTTCAAGCTGGGACATCCACTTGTACATTTTGCCCAGTGTCAGGAGCTAGAATCGAAGAATGTGGAGCTGGGAAAGGCATGGGAAGCCCTCTGTGTCCTGTGCACCAATTAAATGTATATAATACCCAGATACACATAAGCCATTTTAATCATGTGGTGCATTTCATTGCATCAAACTATGAGGTTCAGCGACTTCCATTTCAGTGGGGTAGTGACTCTGGAAAGGAGGTCCCCAAGGTGTTGATCTTTCAAGCAGTTCTCCGAGGATGAACTCTTATCTGCAAAATAAGTCCAGCACCTTGGAAATCCAGGCTAAACCCCAAAAGGGATTTGCCATCCCATTGACATGGAAGCCACACCGAACAGATCTTGCCAAGAAAACCCCAGGATAGCTTCGCCTTGGAAACGACTTGAAGGCACACAAGAACAACAACAACATCAAATCTTGCACACGAAGGCACTTTTCTTTGGTGTTATTTAGGAATAGTTGCAAAGGCCTGTTACAGACAGGCCAAAATAAAGCTGCTTCGAGTCACTTCGGAGGTATGGTATTTCAATGATGCATGTGTCCTAAGAGTCCAAAAGCCACACCAAAGCTGCACTCCAGTCCTTAGGACGCATGCATCATTGAAATACCATACCTCCAAAGTGACTCGAAGCAGCTTTATTTTGGCCTGTCTGTAACAGGCCTAAATATCCCTGGTTTACTCAAAACCACAGGGAAAACATGCAAGGTGTGTTTATGCTGCAGAGAAAGAGCAGTTTAACACTACTTTAACTGCCATGGCTCAATGCTATGGAATTTTGGGGTTTGTAATTTTGTGCGCCAGAGAGGTGCCACAACAAACTGCAAACCCTATGGTTCCATAGCATTGAACCATGGCTGTTAAAGCCACACTTTATTTCTGTAGTGTGGCTGCAGCCCATGTCTCCATCCCTTCCCTGTTCTCTTAGATCCTTTTGAGCAGACTTATGAAGGGCCAAAACTGGAACGTAGAGCATGCCAAAACACTGGTGTGCAGCATTCGGCCGAGGGGTGATGCCCCTCTCTGAGCAAATGTGCTGATGTTCTAAATGGATCGCCATAGAAGATTGCATTTTCTTCTTTTCTTAAGGAACTCTGCTTCATTTTGGCACGAAGGCACTACCTCCTTGTGCCATTAGGTGTTGCTATGCGCTCTGCCAAGGCAGCGTCTGGGAGGAACTGCAGCAGCACTGATGCCACAAAGAAAAGGTCAGAACAGAGAAAGAAAGAAAGAAAGAAAGAAAGAAAGAAAGAAAGAAAGAAAGAAAGAAAG
>NC_056529.1:24396697-24450948 GCF_019175285.1 Sceloporus undulatus
GTGGATGGGTGGATCTTCTTGGTCACTGATTCCCAAACTTTGGTCCTCCAGATGTTTTGGACTTCCGCTTCCAGAAACCTAAACTATCTTGGCCAGTGGTCTAGGATTTTGGGAGCTGAAGTCCAAAACATCTGCAAGGCCAGAGTTTGGGCATCGCTGTCTTAGGTCAATCCGCTATCCTACCATCCTGTTATGATCCACCTCCAATGCCCCATGGCTAGTTTACATGGAAAGAATCGGTGAGCTCCTGTTCCCTAGTATCCAATCCTGTTGAGCTCCACCTGTTCTCCACCTTGACAACGCTTTAGAGCTTTGCCTGGGAGCATTTGTGTAGGAGATGGAGAGGTTGTCATGGGCAACCTCTTCTCTCCCACATTGAAGGAGCTCAATGTGCCTCTTGGCGAAAGGAGCCGGGATTTCCTGTCTATTGACAAAGGGCAGGTGTTCACGTGGACACTACTTGGCAAGCCATTGATCCCAGGTCAGAGCACTTTGTTCCCTTCCAAAAGAGAGGAAGGAAGAGAGAGAGAGGATGTCGGGGATGCTTTCGTTGTGCGTTCCTGCATGGCAGAATGGGTTTGGACTGGGTGGCCCTTGGGGTGCCTTCCATCTCTATGAGTCTATGATTCTATAAGAGGAGTTTCCCAGGTTTCTATGGGATTCCTCATCCGTACATTCTGCAAATACTGCTTTGGGCCTTTGCAACATTCAGTGCATCCCACATTGGCCAAGAATCTGCATCAAGGTTGCCAAGCATGACTCTCCACATGCAGAGTTTCACACTGATTCTGCTACACAACCCTTGTAGAGCCCTAGAAACCAAGAGTTGGAAGAGATCCCAAGGGTCATCCAACCCAACCCTCTTCTGCCATGCAGAAAGATGCCACCCAAGCCCTCCACGCGACAGATGGCCATCCAGCCTCTGCTTATAAAATGCCCCCAAAGAAAGAGACTCCACCATTTTCCAAGGCAACGTCTCCCACAATTGAACTGCTCTTATCATCAGAAAGATCTTCTTAAGGTTGATGTGGAATGACTTTTCCCATAGTTTGCATCCGTTGCTCTATATTCTAGTCTCTGGAGCAGCAGAAAGCAGATGCGGACCTTTCGGCCTCAGATTTACCATCAATAAATAACAAGCGGGGCTTGATAAACTTCCTTTTTCCTGGATTACCTGCCAGGTTCGACTACTACTCCATTTGCCATCAATAAATAATGACAACAAGCAAAACTTTATAAACCGTAGTTTAGAGATGCAGCACGTCTAAATTATGCATCGTCCCTGAAATCAGGCTAATGGGAAACAGCCTAAACTTCTGGGCAAGGCAGGTTTCAGATGGCTGGCATTTTATTAAGCATCACGGCTTAAGCCCAGGCTCCCATAGACGATGGGTTAGTCATAGCATCATACATTTGGACGGGACCCCAAAGGTCACCTAGTCTAGCCGCCTTTCGGTGCAGGAACTCACCGTTACAGCATCCTTGAGAGGTGGCCATAGAACCTCTATTTACAAACTTCTAATGAAAGTCACTCTAATGAAAGAACAGGAGCTCACCTATTGTTTCTGGGACTCAGAGCGGCTTCATAGTATATAAAACAAAGCAATGCAGTTAAAACATAGAAAAGGGGTGCGTTAAAAAGGAAGTAAAAAAAAAGGAAGTAAATTATTACAATGTTCAAACAGATTGCTATTAAAAGAAAAAAAGACATTTTTAAAAAGATAAAACTGTATAATATACTGTCTATTAAGTACTATGAATTAGGGGAGAGATGAGATGAAATGAGAAAGGAAAGGGTGGGTTTATAACAGGGGTAGGCAACCGTTTTGAACCGGGGGCCGGGTTGCTGTCCCTCAGACAACTGGGGGGCTGAAGCCAAAAAATAAATAATTATATATATATATATTTTTTTTAAAAAATTAAATAAATAAATAAACCTGGACAAATGTAGGACAACATTTTCAAATGGTGGACACTTTTTTTAAAAAAGTGGAGGACACGCAAAAAAATTTGCTGATTTAAAAAAAAATGTTAATATAAATGCATGTTTCTGAGGCGTCTATAGACAATTGCCCCCCTTGCCCCTGTGCGCGAGAGGCCAAAGGCCCCGCGGCAATCGGTGGCAGGACCAGGCTGGGGCCGGTCCCAAGGCCTCGCTGGGCCGCATCTGGCCCGCGGGCCGCAGGTTGCCTACCCCTGGTTTATAATGAACAGGGAGAGACATAGTTGTAATGGTGAAACTATATTAGGCCTTGCGCTGATGCTGGGAATTCCAGTGGAACATGACTCCTTTCCAAGCAAAGGCAATGCTATCTGTGGGTTTTCCAAGACTTGTTGTTGTTGTTGTTCTTATTTGCCTTCAAGTCTTTTCTGATTTATAGCGATCCTTTGCTGGGGTCTTCTTGGCAAGGTTTGTTCAGAGGAGTTTTGCCATTGCCTTCCCTTAAGGCTGAGAGATTGTGACTTGCCCGAGGCAACCCACTGGGTTTCATGGCTGAGCCGGGATTCGAATCCTGGTCTCCAGCATTGTAGTCTAACACTCAAACTATTACACCTCACTGGCTCTCGCTTTCCAAGGCAGCGCAGCAGTGCACACTCTGTGCCTTTGCTTTCAGTTAGTTCTTCCTACCTTGCTTTCCAAGGCAGAAAGAACTAATTGGAAGCGCAGGGATGGAGTGCGCAGTGCTGCGCTCCCAGGTGCCGATTGAGCTGTCTTCCTTGAGCAGGAGACACCGTTTCCAAGGTAGGGATGTGTCACTTCATAGATCCAGCCGCCAGCCATCTGCAGCAGGGGAAGAGATGGCACTGTCGATGGAAGAAAAACAGCAAGCAATTAATCCATCGCCAGTGGAACAGGTGTCCCCAGGGGCTGCGGCACTGCCACCCTTTGGGAGCGATAGATCAAGTCTAAACGCACACATACACAATGTGTGTAACAACTCCTTCCAGTATAGGTAGAAGATCCTATTGGTCCACATAGGAGTGAGTGCATTTCCAATTGCCTTAATGAATTCTACGAGAGAGAGCATGGCAGCATTGTTTGCCGGCATGATAATTTTATTATTTTTATTGAATTGTTCTTAATGTATTTGATATGGTTCTGTTCATTTGTATTGTTATTTACTGTTGTTCACCGCCCTGATTTTCAGAAGGGCGGTATACAAATAAAATTTTATTATTATTGTTATTATTATACTGGTTTGTTCATTGGACTCGGGCTCTGGAGACCAGGGTTCGAATCCCTCCTCAGCCATGGAAACCTAAGGTGACCTTGGGCAAGTCACACTCTCTCAGCCTCAAA
Source organism: Sceloporus undulatus (assembly GCF_019175285.1). NCBI lineage: Eukaryota > Metazoa > Chordata > Lepidosauria > Squamata > Phrynosomatidae > Sceloporus > Sceloporus undulatus. The sequence goes on from NC_056529.1 coordinate 24,399,999, forward strand.
GGAAGCCAACAGCAAAGCCCTTCAGACAAAACCCACCAAGAAAACCCTGTGATAGGTCTGTCGTAGGGTCACCATAAGTTGAAAACAACCTGAAGATACACAACAGAGGCTGGGTGGCTATCTGTCACAGGGGATGCTTTGATTGTGAGTTCCTGCGTGGCAGGATGGGGTTGGACTGGGTGGCCCTTGGGGTCTCTTCCAACTCTATGATTCTACGATACTAACAATAACATGGTGGATTTTGGCCAGCATCAGCAACCACAACCCTGTGAGGTGGGTCAGCCTTTTTATTCCTGCCCCCATCCCGCTATGAGAAAGAGTCGAGGAACAGCCATGAAACTCAGGGCTTTGGGAAGGGGGGCATGGACGATGATTAAATCCTGTGTCGTTGTGACACGACTGAACTAACATGGATTGGCACTCGTCACCGCTGAATTTCAGCACAGCGCTTATGGCAAGTGTCTCGTCTCTCCGCTTTATTAAGTGTCACTTTCTCAGTTCATGCAGCAAAGGGGCTTGTCATTTCGCGTCCTGGCAGGAACCTTCGCCTGGCTTAATAATCGCATCAAACAAAGGCGGGCACTTGCGCCGCACCACCTCCTCTGCTTTATCATCGCACTGATTATCCGGCTTCTGCTCCCACTTCCCTTCAACTGGAGATTTATGGAGAGATGGAGCACAAGGGAAGCAGTCGTCCATGCAACACCGTCCATGCAGCACCGCCACCTCCATCCATGCAAGCCCTACCAACTTTGGAGGAAGTCACCTGCATCATCACTTGTTCCACCAACATCATCACCCTCCAGCCTTCCTACACACCGCAGAGAGATAGTAGGAGATTGCGTTGGCAAAGCAGTTTGCATTATATCAGGGTCACATGGTTCCCTGAAGTCAGAAGAGTGTATGGAGTAGTAGTTTGAGTGTTGGAATAGGAGCAGGGTTCAAATCCTCACACAGCTTTGGGGAACCTTGGGCAAGTCAGACCTTCTCAGCCTAAGAGGAAGGTCATGGCAAGCCTTCTATGAACCAGTAAGAATACCATAGGATAGGCCACCATAAGTCAAGGTTATCCAGTGTTGTGTAATGGTCTGAGTGCTGGCTTAGGACCCTGGGAGACTAGAGTGTGGAAACTTGTTGGGCAAGTCACACAATCTCAGCTTCAGAGGAAGGAATCAATCTTGCCAAGAAACCCCACGATAGATTCACCTTAGGGTCTCCATAACTTGGAAACAACTTGAAGGCATACAACAACACCCTGGAGTATATCTGCATTGTAGGAATATTGCAGTTTGACATGGTTTTAACTGTAGTGGAGATGTCTCACCTTACGCAATATCTTCCATCCAATTCTGCTCCCCGTGTCTTTGCCTAAAACCTTCTCCCTCTGCCTTGTTCCTTCTGAGAAGGACACACTCCCCTTTGCAGCAAAGGACGAGACCTGCATTATTCACAAAGCCGGAGGTTTCAAGGAGGGAAACCCAACAAGCATCCTTGCCAAGAGACTGCAGGCGATCTTGGTCAAAGGAGTAGCCACCTTTCACTCAATTGACTCAGCAGCTAAAAATAATGCAAGCATGATCATTTTTCCCCTTTAAAAGAGAAGGTGGCAACAGGTAGAGACTTCCCAGGGTGACTCCATGTACTTATTGTAAATCCCCAAACCACAAGGGGATGACTCACTAACTGCCCCAAGCATGATGAAGATAGATCAGATTTCTTCATTGCAGAGGAAACAGAAAGTGGTTGTCCCCGGCTGAGAAGATGAGACCATCTACCTAAATGCATCTACTTAGACACAGAGGCAATCTATCGAAGAATAAGGAGGAACGTCAATTGGCCTGCACTGTCGACACAACAAATTTATACTAACTGGTGTATAGGGGCACAGCAATACTTCAGACCAAGGGTGACTGGTAGGTCCTTTGTGAGTGGGATGGTGGATCTACTCCAGGTTTTAATCTAAACTTTAAAGGAGCCATCTAATCCTTCCTTGACCCATCCGAGGTACTGAGCATTTTCCTTGGCTACAACTGCTTCTTTCTTTTGTGAAAACTCTCCAAGGACTGACAGTGGATGGCTCAGGAACCAGCCCTGACAGTTAAAGAGGTGTCAATCTGGATTATTTATGCAGTGTGGATGCAGCCTTAGATGACCATGGGACGGGGATTAAGGTATTCCAGCATAATCTTCTTTATTGCTGGATTGATAGAGCAAAATCATGTGTATTAAACCAGGAATCAGCTAAGAATGGACCACAAAAAATAGCTCAGGAAATGGTGGAGTCCCCTGTACTGGAGGTTTTGAACCAGAGGTTGGATGACCATCCTTCAGAGATGCTTGACCCTTGGATTTCCTGAATCATCAAGACTTTGTACTAGATGTACTATGGAAGAGAAGTTGTCCCTCCTGGAATTTTCTTCCTTGGAGCCCAGTCTGGGCCATCCTCACTAAAATACACATAGAAAAAATGATCTAGTTTATCTCGCAGAGGATGGCAGACATCAGAAGTCCATCCAGACCCATTAGTCATACCTGCGTCATCCGGTTCTCCGTGTAAACAGCGTGTTAGCGAGGCGAAGGACTTCTTTGAAACTGGCATGCATATGTGGAGAAGAAAGGAGAAGATGGTGGGAGGCAGCTTTGAAAGGGAATCCTTTTATCTCTTTAATCCCGTTCTGCAGGAAGGCCTCCGAAAGCAAACCGAAGCAGCTGGAGATAGGTTCACACCAGGTGAGGGGGACGGGGTGGCCGGTTTCCTCCGGTCGGGGATTTCAGATCTCTTTGGTCTATGGAAAAAAGCAGAGAGAGAGAGAGAACAAGAGCGTAACCTTTCCAAGTGTAAGGCTGGTTTGGGGAGCTTGAAAAAAGGAAGGCTGAAATGGACAAGCGATTGTGGAAAGTATGGGATGAAGAAGGGAAAGGAAGGAGGACAAACACAGAAGAGGACCTTTTGGGGTCATATTGACTTGAAGGAAGAATCTGAGAGAGGGAACGGAGAACGGAGAACAAATGCTGCTACCATACTCCTACCTATCCTTTTGCACTACAATTTCCAGGGTTACTCTGGGAGCTTTTGTGCAAGAAGATTTCTTCTCCCCCACAGATCTCTCGGCAAGAACTCTTCCCAGAAAAGATGGCATAAACTGTTTCGAAACACAATGTCTTATTTCTCTCACACACACAGAGAGAGACACAGAGAGAGAGGTTTTGGTTGGCGCCTCTGCTGTCTATGTTTGCAAAGTATTTCTTTCATTTTAAGAGAAAGGCTTTCAGAACGGTGGGACATTAGAAGGAAGACAGTTCTCTAATAAAAATCCATTTCAGGTCTGGGAGGTCATGCGTCGCCTCTTTCCTTTAGCAACAAGCAATGTCCATACAATCCAGGACTGGACTTTCTGCAACCTTAGGCAAAGATGGGGAAAGTCCCATCCCAGGGATCCTATTTGGACCCCAATGTTTGGTCCCCAGTCTCTTCCAGTCTGACACCAGTTCCCCCCTACAAACAAACAAGTATGTGAACTGGAGCTGCGAGAAGCTTGCAAGACCAGAAACTGAGCCTTTACATTTCTTGCGGCACAATTTAATGGAGACTCCCATTTTGCAAAACCAGAAGTGGGCTTCCTGGTTTCGTCTTTTACCTCGTTTCTGGAGAGGTAATCCATGCAGACCCCAAAAGTGAAGTCCAAGGCTTTCATGGCTGGCATCCATAGATTTGTGTGGGTTTTTCGGGCTATGAGGCCTTGTTCTAGAAGAGTTTATTACTGACGTTTCGCCAGCATCTGTGGCTGGTATCTTCAGAGATTCTCACGAAAGTCTATAGACCCCAAAAGGTTAGGAGGAACTAGACTGACTGAGGCTACCAAGCCCTGAGTTATTCTGATATTTCCATTTCCATCCTTGAAATTCCTCATCACATTGGAAAGAAGAGGCAAGAAATATATGATGGGATATATACTGAGCCTTGTGGTTTATTTAGTATGTATTGATCCCTAAGAAGCCAGTAGTTTGAGCATTGGACTATGACTGGAGACCAGGGTTCAATTCCTGCTCAGAATTGAAACCCATTGGGTCACCTTGGGCAAGTCGCACTCTCTCAGCCCCAAGGGAAGGCATTGGCAAACCTCCTCTGAACAAACCTTGCCAAGAAAACCCCATGATAGATTTGCCTTAGGGTCTCCATAAGTTGGAAAGGACTTGAAGGTAGATCACACACACACACAACCTGCAGTGGGGTCTTCACTTGGGTGATGGAGCCACCATTGGGGTCAATAGTCAAGTCAATGGTCAACAGTCAGGAATTGTGGGAGGTGGAGTCCAAAACATCAGGACCAAAGTTTGGGAGCCACTGCCATCAAGGAATAGGATAAGAGGGGGATGCCTTTAACCTTTTAATAGGAGCAAGCAATCTCCCTTGGCAAACCAAAGGAGCAAGTGCCCATCTGGGAACTGGGCATCAGGGGGTTCCTTCTTTGCTTGCATCTTGCAAGGTCTATTTTGGGTCACTTGCTTTGGATGGATGATGGGGGAAAAAGAAGAGGAGAACCTGGATAAGAGAGTTGCTTAGCAACCCAAGCTCAGAACTGACGTTCCTAAATGCCGTAGTAACATGTTGTCGGGAGAAAGGATGGTTGCTTCTCGCTTCCAATAATACTCTATCCACAATCGATTCATTCCTCTGTGTATGTGGAACTGGGACTACACTGCATGGTTGGTTTCCCACTAAGAATCCTGGGAGGTCTCACTTGGTAGTTGGAGACTTGTACTAGGACTCTGGAGACCAGGGTTCAAGGCCCTGATCAGCCATGAAACCTTGGGAAAGTCACACTCTCTCAGCCTCAGAGGAAGGCAATGGCAAACCTCCTCTGAACAATCCTTGCCAAGAAACTCCCATGATAGGTAAGCCTTAGGGTCGCCATAAGTCAGAAACGACCTGAAGGCACAGTGCAGCAGCACATCTACTGCACTTGGTTACAACATCCGTCTGGTGGCTCTCAATGAGTCTACAAATCCGCTCTGGATTTTAGTCCAAACTTTAGTGCTCCTGCCCAAAATGGTAAGCCTGTTTGGGGAGGGGGAAAGAGGACAGCACCTTTTAAAGCTCAAACTCGGAGGGGAATTCACCGGCCAACCAACATGGAGGCCACTTGTGGCCATTGCACATATATGGTGCTTTTGGATGGAAGTACCGCTTGCACCAACCAACCTGAATTCTGCCTTCCTTTGATTCAAGGCAACTTTGGAAAGCCAGTCCCCTAGAGCTCCACTTCTGTCTTCATTCCTCAAAGGGAACTATCCAAGTTTCCTGCAAATGAACCCCTTGAGATCACCGAAGAGAGAGAGATTATGAAAATTAAACCACAAGGATGGCTGGGGTTTCCCCCCCTAAATCAATAGAATGTGCTTTAAAAGTTCCACTTGCTTTCTTTTGACTCTATTATAACTAATCATTATTGGGGACGGGGGACGGAGCCACTTGCAAGGGCTCTTGAGAAATGACTGCGCCTCTCTCCCGAGACAAGAAACACAGCTTCTGAATCCAGCAGGAATTTAATATAATGTGGTAATGTTGTTGTTTGGTAATGCTGTTACTAAAGCAAAAACTAAATACATGGAAGTAAACACTAATGGATAAATTAAAAGTACCATTCTCTCTCCCCTGTGCCCCATCCTTCTCCTCCTTCTCCGTCTCCTTCCCATCATCATCTTCATCCACATCTTCTCTTCTCCTTCTTTCCTTTTCCCTCTTCCTCCTCTTCCTCTTGTTCTCTCCCTACTCTTCTTCCTCTTCTTTCTTCTCCTCCTCCCATCCTCCCTCTTTCTCTTCCTCTCTCTCAAAGATGACTCAACTGAGGCTGTTGTGCTTTGGACACAGTTATGAGACAACAGGACAACGCATGGTAAAAATGGAAAGCAGTAGGGAAGGACGGAGACTGCATTCCAGGTGGATTGATCCCATCAAGGAAGCCGTGGCAAGGTTTTTTTGTGGGGCTTTTGGGGCTCTGTGGCCATGTTCTAGAAGAGTTTATTCCTGGCATTTTGCCTGCGTCTGTGGCTGGCATCTTCAGAGATGGACCATGGCACATCCGGTATCAATAGATGAGAAGGCAGTGGTGCAGCGAGTGAGATCTTCCGCTCGGCTGTGCGTTCTTTGCTGGCCACCGTTCAGCTTTGAGGTTTCTCACGTAATGAGGAAGTAGCATGTCCAATAAATCACAGGAGCAGAATGGAAAATGACCAGAGGACTCGCGTTTCCCAAAGGACATTGTACGATCCAGCAATGACAGGAGAAAAGGGGGCTTGTTCCATGACACCAAAGCAGAGAAGGCAAAGGGATGTGATCCGTGTCAGGATGAGGCCCCTCTTCCCATCGCCATAGATGCTGATGCGACTGGAGTCCCAGGCCTGCAGGGGACTGGTGGGACTGGCCTGCGAGGACCAAGAGCTAGTAAACCCAGAGCAAAGTCCTGGGGTTAGAAGGCGGAAATAGCAAGGGAGCTGTCCAACAGACAGATGGCTACAAACAAGGGCTGGGCAATGATGCGCCACGTCAGCCAGACACCAGCTGAGCATATTGACTGAGAGTCTGCATAACTTAATAAATCCTTGGTTACATTGCAGAGGTGCAATGAAACCTTGTTGGGGAATTGTGAAGATGAGTATCAGGGTGTTTGCAAGAGTGCTTCAGTGCACACTGAGCACTTCTGACTCACGTTGCAAACTGGGAGCTTCTGATCTATACTGGGAACTTTTTAATGTACATTGGGCACTTCTAACATTTACATCCAAATGCACAAATTTACTTTATTTATTTCATATATTCCGTCTTTCTCCCACCAAATTGCATCATTTATATTCCTTTTAAAGACATCTTTGTTTTTAGCTCTTGTTTCTAGACGCTGAACAAATAACTCAAAGCATGTTAAAGAGATCTATAATCTATTGATCTGATTGCTTTTTTCTTCCTCTGTCTTATGACATATTTTTTCACTTCTTCTCTCTCTATCCCTGAAAGCCCTGCCACTTACGAAAGAGTCCTTTTTAAACATCTTTAGCACCAAATGACTGTGTCTGAAGCCTAATACTCCATTAAATGAGGTTTCAATGGAGGGGGAGAAATGCTAAAATCAGCCTAATCCCTCTCCGGCTTGTAGGAATATTTTTAACTAGTACAAGAGCTTTAGCAAATTGCCTCCCTTGAGACTGTGTCTTTCTACTTTCTCCCCAGCTGCAAATACACTTCAAATAACTCCTAATATCAATATAATATGGGGAATGGAATAAGAAAGCGGAGAGAAACCAACACTTGCCTCTCAAGAAACTCCACTTTTCAAGCCTCTAAATTTATCAGGGGTAACTCAGCAGACTTGCTGCGGAAAGCCTTGAAGAAGCTGAGTTTGCAAATGTTGCTTGCAAGACGTTGCTTTCTACAATTGCTTTCGCATCTCAGTGAGTCATTTGCAAGGATGGAAAAGTCATTTGTCATGTTTATCCCTACCTTTTTTGGGTTACTTTTCAGGGAGGATTTGTACAATGGGATTTGGCCTTTGCCTTTCTCTGAGGCTGAGAGAGTGTGACTTGCCCAAGCTAGGATCGGGTGGAAATGTGCATCAGGGCTACCGAATTTATTTTGGGAAGGAGCATGTCTGGTCCCTCTAAAGAAGAAACTTTAGCAGAACTTTGTTGCATATTCAGCGGCGTTGCTCCATTCAGCAACAGGCCAAAACCTGAAAATGGGAGAGTAAATCACAACTCCTAGACAGCCAGACCTTTCCAAAATCCTGCGGTCTAATCTAGCCGAAGAAATGTCCCTTAAATCTTTAATGGGTTTCTTAAGAGCCGAACATGAGCGCTTCTTAGACCGCTGCTGGGTTTTCTGTCTGCAGCCGGCTTGTTCTCCTCCGCTGCGGCTGGATCAGTCTGCCAAGGCATGTTTCCAGTCGGGAAACTTGGTTCGGCTCAATGCAGGTTGGCACTCCAATTCCTCGTCTCTCCAACTCCAATTTGTAACAGCATTCCTTGGGACTAGGAACTGTTTCTCATTCTGCTCTCTGGAGCAGCAGAAAACAAGCTTGCTCCATCCTTCAACATGACAGCCTTTCAGATGTTCAAAGATAGCTAACCTGTTGTGGGCAGGGCAGGTGTTCCAGGCTGCATGCTGCTCTGGGAAAAGGGGAAGCTCTTGCCCGCGTGCGACACAAACTTACTGGGCTCGAGTTTGCTGCAACAGTGTACTTTAATGCACCAACAGAACTACTCTTCCCTTTTTCCTGTGCCAAACAAACATAGGTCCAACTAGCCAATAAGCCTCCCTTTCTTAAGTCCTGGGAGTCAAACTCTTTAATTTACCCACTTCTCGGCCTCAGCGTCTTCAGGCTCCCAGCCTTTCCACCCTCCATAGTGCTTCTCTAGGGGTTCGCAGTTGGCCTTGTCGAGTTCCTGGGGAGGAGGGCCAAACTCCCACCTCTCCCCTTTAGGGTCCCACCACTCGTCCTCTAGATCCCTGGCCGGTGGCCGTGCCCACTCCTCCTCGTCCGAGTAGGTGTAGACGCCCTCTGCCCACGGGTTCCACAACTCCTGGTGAGGCCCACGCCTTCGGAAGCTGGGTCGGGCTTGGAGGGACACCGGGACTCCGTCTCTCCCTGGGCTCCTCTTGACCTGCACTGTCCCTCTCTCGTCCGCTGCTCCCCGACCTCCTCTTCCGCAACGTCTCCCTCTCCCCGCGCACCACTGCCCCTCCTCTTTTATTCCCCCCTCCGGGACTCTTGGCTCCGCCTTCTCCAGCTCCGCCCTCTCTAGCTCCGCCCCGTGGAACATTCCCCCTTCCTCTTCCACCCGGCCCACTTCTGCCCTCTCAGCTCTCCCAGCCCCAGGGTTCCCCTCACTACACCTGTCACTTCTCGTCTTTCTTCTCTCCAAGCTAAACCTATCCAGCTCCTTAAATTGTTCCTTGTAAGGCTTTGGACTCATTCCCACTACCTTTTAAACCGGGTCTCAAATCGGTTTGAACCAGTTTAAATGAACATGGTACACACTTGAAGCAATTCGGAGAGGGGGCCAGGCACACGATCCATTTAACCCATGTCTTTTTGATGCTGATTTTTTTCCATGTCTTTTTGGATAAACTGATTCCACGCAAATGTGAACCAGATGTGGATTAGAATCGATATAAATTTGTCTTTTGGTTGGCTGGAGAGGTCCATGTTGAACTGATTCATTCGTCAATATGAACTATTTTATATTAGTTTGCAGCAAGAAAATGCAGTTGGGGCAAATATAGTGGGAACCACGCTCCACTGTCAAACTGATCCATTGATTCGGATCGCAAACCAATTTATTTGTAAATGGGAATGTGGCCTTTTCTGGGGGGGGGGGGTCCCAAAAGAGAGGGCTGACTGTATATAAGTGTGTGTGTGTGTGTGTGTGTGTGTGTGTGTGTGTGTATAGAGAGAGAGAGATTCATTCTTTATGGATAAGGCAATGCATGCATCTGGTTCTGTTGCCACCTACTCTATCTTTCCTAGCACTTCTCAGATGAATTGATTTTCTTTCAGTCTGCTTTCTTCGCTTTCCAGCTCTTACATCCATCCATACATGATGGTGGGGAATACAGTCGGCCCTCCTTAACCACGGATTTGTTTTATCACTCATCTACGACTTGAAAACATTTGGAAAATATGCCATTGTATTTCATGGGACTTGGGCATCCATGGATTTTGTTATCCTGGAACCAAACCCCAGCGGATACCAAGGACCCACTGTATGACGGCTTGGACTATCCAAACTTTGGCATTTGGTTTTGCATCTTTGCACTTTAAGATCTTGTAAGGAAAGACAAGACCGAGTCGGGAGCAGACACTCTTGCTTATTCCTTTTCTCCGGTTGTAATGACTCTATAATGCGAGTCCCAGATTTTTTGGCGCCTGAGCAATTATGGCTTGATGGAAGATTTGCTGAACCCTGGACCTGGGTGCAGGTTGCTTTCGGAGACAGTAATGCTTACAAAACACTGAAATTGGGTGTTCTGTTACAAAAACATAGTAATTGTGGACTGTGTCAAAGGCAGAGGCTGCCTGGAGTTTAGAAATAGATAAAAAGCAAGTCTTAGGAAGCGATCCAGATGGCAAATGCAACATGACAGATTGTGTAGCAGTAGGGAGTGCAGACAGTGCGTTGTGTTGTACTAGGACTCTGGGTTCGAATCCCTGCTCAGCCATGGCAACCCACTGGGCCACTCTGAGGAAGAATTTGGCCCAGCGGCTGAAACAGGCTCCCCAATTTTGGTTTGTATTGGTTGCTTTTGCTTCATGCTCAGTGCCAAAATTGGGCTGGAACTGATGGGAAATGGGATTATTTTTTTCAACTATGAAATAACTAGTTTCCCTTTTTATTTTCTTAAAATGGAGACTGTCGGGAGCATGTCTTCTGAACCCCAAAGATACAGATATCCTTGGTTATCTTTCACAAATGGAAATGATTTTTTTTTCAACCTGCAAAAAGGAAAAAGGAAAATGCAACTCAGTTTTGCAAAAACGAACCACCCTTCCTTTCTTTTCCAGCTTCCGTAGTTCAAAGCCAACAGCGACAATAACAACAAAAATGGAGAGCCTTAAGGGTGGTCCTTGGAAACCATCTACAATATTGACGGATTGCTTAAGGCTCATTGAGTGATCTCTGTCGCCTTTGCAGAGAGTTTATCTGAAATAATGCACCGGAGCCCATGAAAAGCAATCACCCGGCCATCGATTCCCGAAGCCGCCCTCATTAAGAAGGAGGCCAATAAAGCTTTGCTATCAGATCCGCTCTTGCAGTCGCCCATCCCTGGCCACAAAACGGGGAAGGAATGGAGGAAATTAGGGTTTCTGAGATAACATTTACGAACTGCAGACTGAATGGCCCAAGGAAACAACAAGGATCACAAAGGAAGGGGACAGAAAATCACTCTTCGGTGGCAGTTCATTGGTTTGGCAATGCAAGGAAGCAACCACTTAGAAGTAACTCACGAATTGTAATCTGTTCCCCGCCACCAGTAACAAAGGCGTAACTCCTTCCAATTAGAAGTAACTACTTGATTGCAACCTGTTTTTTCCCCTTCCATTAACAAAGGCGTAACTGCTTCCGAGGTAGAAGTAACTAGCTAACTGCAATCTGTTCTTTCAGACTGCATTACTTCTGCAAAGTGGCTGCTGCCAACATCGTCTGACTCATAGACAAAGACCATAATTCTGGGGTAAAGCAGAAGTCGGAAAAGAGGGAGACCATGTTAAATTCAATCAAATAAAGAAGCCCTAAGTTTGCAAGACCTGAGCAGGTCTGCTGATGTCTGGGGGTCTTTTCTTCATAGGGTCGCCATAAATCAAAGATGACCGGATGGCAAATAATAAGAAACATAATCCCACATGGCTTGATTCTCTTTCTGTCTTTTACTCCTCGGTTCTCAAACCAACAGACAGTAGAAGCAGCGCAGACTGCTAATGGCAAGGCAGCATGCATCTCACTCGACCGACTTCCAAAACGTCAGTCCATGAGCTACACCCAAAACCAAGCAGGAAAGGCACCCTTGAACAATCTGCCTTTCAAAAGAAATCCGGTGGAAGTATATTTTCTTTCTTTAAAAAATACACAAACACAATTAAAGCGCCTAAACATCTGTGCCATCAATAAATCACAACGCATTATATTGAGAGATGTCATAATAAATTAAACTCATGACTCACGTTCGGAGTCGCATGTGGCATGTTTTCCAGTAATTGAGAAACGTCTCTGAGTTCTCGACAACCGAAGGTTGATTGCGTTTCCCTCGCCTCTCTTTTTCTGTGCGATTGAGCCATTGTGAATAGTTGAGACCTGGGCTGGAAAAGGGATCCCCAATACTGTTTTTAATATAGGAAGGACTCAACATCGGCAGGCAGGTGGTGATTCATTCTGACCACTTTGCAAGGGACACTTTTGCAAAACAATGGCCAAGGATGTGCAATGTGCATCAGAGGTGTAGCTATGATATGGCAAAGTACAATAACATCCAAAATCCACAAAACAGCAATACAGTGGTTCCTCCACGTTCGCTGGGGTTAGGAGTGAATGTGGGGGGGAAGCAAATAAAAAACACACTATACTTTTGACCTTTACCAGGTCCTCCAATGCAACTCTGTGGTCAACATCTGCCCAAAGTTGGTCATAGAATCATGGCTGGAGGACCTACAAATGCCTAGAGAAGTGTTTTCTCTAGGAACGTCTAGGTTCTCCAGTGCAACTCTATGGTCAACTCCTGGCAGAATTGCGCTGGAGAAACTGGAGATCCATAGAGGGAATGTGTTAATCAAAACAGCAAATGCGGGAATCAAATCCACAAAAGTCAAAGTCAGAAATGTGGAGGGCCAAATGTACCTTTATTGGACCCACACATGGGGTGCAGGGGCTACGCTTTTTGCACTCGCGACCTGATGGATGGGCCTTTCTTTCTCATCGTGGCTGGTTTAAGCTTGGTCCATGCATTGAGAAAGTTTTGTGGCAGTTGAGGTTGCAAAGGGACAAAGCTGCTTTTACGCAGACGACTTCTCCCTCTGTTTAAAAGAAAGCCACAGTTCTGAATGGCAAATGTCACCAAACTCTGCATGCACCCAATTATAATTTTGCATTTAAGGAGCCTTTGAAACAGAAAACTGGGTTTAATTAAAAGTGCGTCTGAAAAGGCGGATGGAAAAGAAATATCCAGCATTATCAAGCTGCCAATCTTGGTTGGAAGGACTTTCGGCTGAACAAATGGGACCATATTAGAAATCCATTGTTTCTAATAACATTTCTTTCCCCTTCTCCTTTATCCTCCCCCATCCACCGCCATCCTTCCCCCTTTTCTTGATTTATTCATGCCTCCCTTCCTCCTTCTCCTTCCCCTCTTTTTCTGTTAATCTTTCTAAATAACTTGAAAGTGGCCCTCCATCTATTTAGCTAAATGAATCCAGTCCGCAGATACTCATTATTTTTTAGCGTGATTTATGCAAGGGCTGTTAGCTAGATTGCACCATGCTTGAAGGTTTCTTGGCAATCGAAGGAGGCGGGAGGATCCAGATTGGAGACGGTGAGAATGAAGTAAGTGGAAAACAATCCTTCCTCCAACGCAGAAGCATCCTTGCTTTGCATTGGAGAGGCGACGCTTTTGCAAGAACTTTCAGACTCAAGGGTTACACCTTAAACCTCAGGGCTTGCAATGAGGCTGAACTGGTAACCCCAACAAAGCTAGATTATAAATCACTTCCCTCCATCTACAGTTAGCCATGTTGGCCATATAGCAAATTAGTAACATCCAAGATCCACCAAACAGTGATACCGTTATTGGTCCAACTCAAATGCACAACATACATGTTGCAAGCTTTTCAAGTTCCACTGGGTTCTTCATCAAATGTTAAAAACCATATAGGAGGATTTCATGACACTGCATTATAGCTACAACGGGGGTATTCAAAAAAGAGATCCAGTGGATTAGGGCCTTACCACCTCCAATAAAAATAAAACATTTCCCCCCTAAAATTGGGACTGCATTGGTATGTTTTACCTGAACACCACTTAAAGTTTTCCTGGTGCAAAAGCATAAAGGCTTCTTGAGAAATTCAGTGTCCTCTGCCTCACAAAGGATGGAGACATTGGATTGCAAAGGACATACCTTTTTGTGTTGCAAATGGATGTTAAATATCCTGAGCTTTGCGAAATCTCCCTGTATCTCTAAGGCCAGGAGGAGGAGAAGGTGCCAACCTGCAAGAAACAGCCCTCCATACCATCTGAGCTGAGAACAAAACCAGAAAAATGCAGACCTATAACTTACATCTTCCATTTCCCCCTCTCCTTTATGGTTTTTAACACCTTGCCAATGGAGCTTCCAAAGCTTGCAACATGTATATTGTGCATTTTTGGTTGGCCAATAAAGGTATCACTGTTTGGTGGATGTTTTTTGGATGCTACTGGATTTCCTCCATCCAGTTTGAGGATTCTCTTCTTGGGCTTGACATTCTCCAAAGCAGATAAAAGAAAAGGACGCCGAAGACTTGTGGTTTTAACGCAGGCCCCAAACTAACGTTTGCTCCTAACCTCTTCCCTGCCATTCCAGCATTGCGCCAGTGCAAAAGGGAGAAGCATTTTGGCCACTGTCCATGCCTCCCCATCAATAAAGCCTCAAGATCTGGGAGATCAATACTGTCACAGGCATCCGAAGTGAACGGCGGACTGGTCCTGGGGATGAAGGACAGATTAATGAGACCTGCCGAGTTCCCTTTGCCGGCTTCAGAATTTTGTCACTTGTTGGCACTTCTCCAGGGCAATGACTGAAAGCGTGAATTAAAAGATGGAGGGTAAGGCAAGAACACATCTTGTCAAATGTTGGCGACGTCTAGGATTAAAGCCTCCCTTAGAAGCCTGTTAGCTGGAGGATGCTTTGGTGCACATATGGTTAATTCATGAGCACTCTGTATCATGGGTTGTGTGGTCTTACATTTATGTTTTTTGTCTGTCTGAGATCTATGCTTGCAAAGAGCTGAGATGGACATGCCTTTCAGGCACTGATCATGACTCTTAGGCCCCATGACCACTTACAGATAAATCAGCGTCAAAAAGATGCGGGTTAAATGGGTCTGGTGCATGGCCCCCCGCGCCAAATCGCTTCAGTGATTCAATTTAAGTGGGAACCAGGGTCATTTGAGCCAGTTCAAATCGAATTGCGATCCAGTTTAAAAGGTAGTGGGAATGAGGCCTTGGATTTTCTGGGTGGTATGGAATAATGGAGCTGCATACACAAGACCAAGGTTGACTCTCAGTTCAGCCATGGAAACCCACTGAGAGACCTTTGCCAAGTCACATTCTCTCAGCCGCAGAGGAAACCAAAGGCAAGCCCCCCTCTGGACAAATCTTTCCAAGAAAACCCTGAGACAGGTCCACCTTCAGGTTGTTGGAAGTAAGTTGGGAACGATTTGAAGGCAAACAATAAATGCGAATGGCCTCCTAAGATCTTAACTTCTCTCCTGGTTCAAGGTGTTCAACAGAGAACTTCCTGCATCTTCATCTTAAGGTGACAGGAGTACCTTAAAGCCTAACAAATTTATTGCGAGCTAAATATTCGCAGAAGAAGCGGTCGCATCGCTGCCCGCCTGAGGAATTATCTTCGGCGTTATCCTTCATGCGTCTGATAAAGTGAACTGGATGCCAAGAAACCTTCTCCCAGAATAAATGGGCTCGTCCTTAAATCTTAGAGTCTTGGCTCAGAATCAGGTGGAAAATAAATGGATCTTTCCACCGTTGTGCATTGAGACAAATCCTGGTTTCCCAAGCCCAGTTTTGAACCAGTGGAGGAGACTTTGCTCCATGGATGGAGCTCCCATGGGATCTAGTAGTCTGCCTAGCCAATGGAGCGGGATAATGGGATGTGTAGTTGACATTTTGCACATTTGTTTAGGGTTCTCTTTGCACATGATCCACGCACTCCGAGGAATGCTCTTCCCAAACAAGCAGAACCAAAAACATATTGCCCTGAAAGAAATAGCCATCCAAAAACACTTCCCATAAAAAACATTGTTTTATTGGGGTTGGGGTTTATCGTGGTATTTTCAGGGAGAGTTGCAACAAGCCGCGCATATGTATGGGTTTTATTATGTTCTTACAGTCTCATAAGCCAAAAAAGAAAAGGAAAGAAAAGAAAAGGTTTGCTTACTAGCAGAAGATAAATGCATGAAGCCTTTTTATGAGAACACAAGAGACAAAAAGGCCTGTTCTCTAATTACTGTGAAAAAAAGAACACTGACAAGAAGGAAAAACAGAGCTTGGTCACAGAACGGTGCTCTTAAAATCGGCTTTTTAACCTTCCTATCCCTTGTCTTGCATTACTGAAAATGCAAGCTTTAGACTGACGCTTGCAAGCTTCGGGTTCAGTGGGATGGCACTGTGCCCCAAAGCATCAGCCATCGACAAGATCAGTCACAGCAGACTGGCCTCCTTTGCAGAGCTTGGCGAAGCTACTTTTCTGGATCGCAGCTCCCAGAATCCTCCAGCCGCCAACCTTCGCTGCCTATAAGCCCCAGCTTAGTCACAGAAGATTTCACAGAGCCTTTGACAATGGACTTTTTCGGACTACAAGACCCAGAATCTCTCCAGGCGCCATGGTTTCTCTGTTAATTTTCTGATCAGCCATAGTCTTCTCAAAGTTTGGAAGATTTACATTTTTGATGACATTTCCCAGCATGGCTCATTGTATATAACGTCCAGTTTATTCGCTGCAGACCAATTGCCTTCTCAGAGTTGAAAGGGTTCCTTATTGGAGGACTACAGCACCCACAATCCCCTTACCTACTCTCTGTGACCCCCAGATCGGTCATATTATTTGGAGAAAATAATCCTTTTGGGGGGCTACAGTGCCCCAAATCCACCAGATAGCACAGTCCAAAAGAACCTTGGGGCTTTATTTGCTGAGGGGTTTGTAGTTCTTTCTTGAGACACACTGATAAGGGGATCTTCCCAATATGACTTTTGGAGTGTGTAATGCACAACAAGGAGAAGACAGGGAACAGGGCAAGGTGGGCATGATCTCCTAGTTACAGTCTTGCAGAAGCCCTGGTTGCCATACCCATGTTTGCTGTCATCCAAGAGCCAGCCAAAACTTAAGACGGAGCAGCTGGAAAATGCTGGGAGTTGTAGTACGAAGAGGTATACTGTGGAGCGGTCCAAGGTCTGAAAGCCAAGATCCCATGTTTCACAGCACAATTGTCTGGTGCAGTCTGGGCCCATGTTAGCCAATTATAGACACTGAACCTCAGTTTAACCGCCATGGAATCCTGGGATTTGTAGATTGGTGATAGAGGGCAACATCCAAACACATCTCCAAACTGCATATCTCTAAGATTGAACCATGTGCCTCCCTCTGAGCTACAGAAACATACCTTCCCTAGAACTACAGAACTCTCCAGAAGAAGAGTTGAAGTCCCTTAGCAAACTACCCATCCCAGGATTTGGTAGCATGGAGCCTTGGGACCAAACAGCTAGGAGTATGGGTACACCTTTTGCCTAGCAAGATGTGGTCAGAATAGGCTGTTGTGTTAAATAAGAAACAATGCTCCTTTCCCTTGAAAGGCTGGGTAGAAGGCATTTCAGCAGGTGTTGCTTATCAAGGGAAAGGAGCCATACTGCAGAGAGGTAACACTGGACTCTAATATCATTATAGCTCTTCATGTTGTTAATGGACCCCCCCCCCCTTTCCAGTCTAATTTTTCTTGGGAAAAGGTTAGTGTTGCTCATATAATCTTTCTATTAACTTACTGTGCTGTTCCTGCAAAGTTTTGGTACCTAGTGGCAAACTATCCTTTAGTTCTTTGTGATACTACAATTGTACTACATCTCCATTTCTCCCCTTCTTCTCCTGTTTGGTTTGTAACATCTTGCCTGATAAAGAAGCCCATGGAGCTTTGAAAGCTTGCAACAAGTACATTGTCCATGTTGGTTGGCCAATAAAAGGTATCGCTGATGGGTTTTTGTTTGCATTTGTTACAAAGGCCAATGGAGCTACCCCTGGATACAATTTTATTGTCACTGTTGTGTGCCTTCGAGTTGTTTTTCCACTTATGCATCCCTAAGGCGAGCCTAACATGGGGCTTCTTGTGGCTGAGAGAGTGTGACTCCCCCAAGGTCACCCAGTGGGTTTCCATGAAGGAATATAATAGATTTCTTGGTGTATCATCAGACTGTGTTGGAAGTATTGGGGTTTTTGCTATGGCTGCTGTACCTTTTGCTGGGCATTATATAGCGCAGTGTGATTTGCAGTGGCTCCCAAACTGGTCTTCCAGATATTTTGGACTTCAACTCCCAGAAGCCCCAGAGAGCCTAGCTAACAGGAATTTGGGGAGCTGAAGTCCAAAACATCTGGAGGGTCAAAGTTTGGGAACCACTGGATGAGAGTATTCCTGTTTTGAAACATTACACTCCAAGGTTATTTTGCAACTACATTCATCCCTCCAAATTTGCAGCTTTGATATTTGCGGATTTGATAATTCATGGATTTGGTTAATATGTTCTACTCTAGGAATATCTAGGTCCTCCAGTGAAACTCTATGGTCAACTTTAACTAAAAGTTGCACTGAACGACCTAGAGGTTCCTAGAGAGGACACTCTACTAGGCAGTTGTAGCTCCTCTAATGCAGTTCTATGGGCAGTGTCTATCGGACGTCAACCATAGAGTTGCACTGGAGGACCTAGAGATTCCTAAAGAGGCGTTCTGTCAGGTAAAAACATGGCGTTTTTGTTATTTGCAGTTTTTCCATATTCACGGGGGTCTTGTGCCCCTAACCCTAGCGAATATGGAGGGACAAGTGTATAAGTAAGAGTCAAGTGAAAAGGTGTTTGTCCCAAGATCAGAAAACAATATGGAGGCTTTCCAAGCTTGGACCGTAAGCCTGAGCTGTGGACCTCTGCCAACTGGAGGCAGGACTTTCTGCTTTATTCATTGCCCTGCCTCACATGGCCTGCAAAAACGACATTATTCCTCCAGTGTAGATGCACCCACAGTGTTTTTTCTGCACCAAATAGTCCCACCATGAGCACTTCTGGTTGTTTGAGTAACTGGACTGGAAGGTTCCTAATTAACTATTTTAATGAATTCATCCTTGCACACAGGGACAAAATAATCCAAGACGTTCCTCCTTGCACCTTGGTGTTAAGAGATGTTTTTTGGTGGGCTCTTGATCTAAGCACACAATTTTGCAAGGGATCAAAAAGTTTAAAAGATACCAAACTGGGGGATGAAAGATTCCTTTGAGGAAACAGTCAAGAATATCTCCTAGCACTTGGAAATTCATCTTCTCTCCTTCCCCTCCACTGTCTACATTCAGCCAGTTCTTCTTTTTCTGATTAAGCCAACTTCATTTTCTGCCATTCCATAATTCAGATGAAAGCCCAGAGCTACCTTCATAGAAGGAAACCCGTTTTCTATGAGCGATGCTTTCCCTTCCCAATCGAAAATGTCAAAACCCTTCATTGTTGCACCACCAAACCATTTATTCCCATAATTAGCTTTCTTCCCTGTTTATTCATGACTTTCGTCTTCTTCACCGCCGCCAGAGATTTTGCATCCTTCCAACTGGGGATGCTTCTATTGCAAAGTAACAGCAACAATAAATGAGTCTGGCCACCTTGCTGTGTTCCTTGCGATGTTACGGCAGCCGAACAAAACCCAGCGCATGTGCCTTCCTTGAGCAGCATTTCTCCATTAATCTCCAGTCCACCCTGGAAGCCATTCTGACCTCCATTTCCAATCAATTTTCAGATATTACCTGGCAATGAACAGCAACCAGGCCTGCCTTTGTAAATTGAATATCACGGGTTGTCATAATAAACCTGTCTCGCTGCAAAGGTCCCAGGTGAGAAACCATCTGTCCTGAGTTCTCTGTTCATACTTAACCTTCTTTCTGCTCCAGCTAACTTTCTTGGGAGCTGGCCACATTATACCTGCTCTGGACCAAAATATTAAACCCTTGGAGAAGATTAAATAGACCAAAGAAAGGTCAGAATTTGATATTATGTTTTTAGTTGTGCGTCCAGAATCACTTTATTCATTTGGTTGAACCTGGATTTCTATCCAAAGACACACTTTGGGTGCATCTACACTGTAGAAATGATGCAGTTTGGCACCACTTTAACTGCCATGTCTCTATCTTTCTAGTGTTCTGGTGCCTCACAAAATGACAAATCCTAGTATTCTGTAAAATGGAGAACAGGCACCTTACTCTGCATTCATCAACCCACCTTTGCATTGTTGTTGTTGTTGCTGTTGTGTGCCTTCAAGTTGCTTCTAATTTACAGTGACCTCAAGGCAATTTAATCACAATTTTAGCTGGGTGTTTTTTTTCATTGCAAGAAGGAAAGGGTGGCTTTTCTGCCATGGCCACACACACACGTTTAACTGAAAGACTGGATGGCCCTTCATGCCAGGTAGGCCAAGGCTGAAAACACTCCCTTCCCAAACTCTGGAGGATGGCAACAGAGGAGGGCTATGGATGGAGGTGACAGATGTGCCCAGCATCCTGGTTTTCCCTTGGACATCTCTCTCTGGAATCTCACCTTCTTGGTCTGGTCCCTTCTTTTGAGTCCAGGAAGACAACAGGGGTGAGAAAATCAAATAAAAGACCCCACATTGGCCAGTTTTGGTGCCCAAGGCAAGGCACTGGAAGGTCCCTATCTTGGCCAAGGAGCTGGCTATGCCAAGGAAGAAGATGAGGCTGGTTCTTTTTAGTTTTTTGTGGGGGAGGGGGGTTGGGCTCTGTGTCCATGTTCTAGAAGAGTTTATTCCTGATGTTTCACCAGCATCTGTGGCTGGCATCTTTAGAAAATGCTGGCATGGAAAAGAGTGAGGTATATGTACTGTGTGATCCTGGTTTGGAAAGAGTGATTTCCATGTTAATCTGTGTCTTGTTCTGTTGTTGATGGCAAGGCCACTCAGTGACTTGAAGGCACACAACAACAACAGTAACAACAAAACAATACACAGATTAGCATGAGCCTATTCCCACTTACAGATAAATCAGTGTGCAATCGAAATTGATGGATTGATTCAACAGCAGAGTGTGGTTCCCACTACATTTGCTCTGATCACACTTTTCCCCTCTAAAATAATCCACTTGTGATTCACACTGATGAATGATGAATTGATTCAAAATGGATCCACTCCATCCGGCCAAAGGGCAAATTTACATGGATTCCAATCCGCATCTGGTTCACACTTGCGCAAAATCGATCTATTGAAAAAGACGTGGAAAACGTCAGCATCAAAAAGATGTGGGTTAAATGGGTCTGGTGTATGGCACCCCTCTTGGAATCGCTTCAGCAATTCAGTTTAAGTGGGAATCAGGGTCATGTGAACCAGCTGAAACCGATTTGCAAACTGGTTTAAAAGGTAGCGGGAATGAGGTAGTGGGAAATCACTCCTGCCAACCCATGGTCACACAGTGTGTGTGTATCTCCAACTCTCATCCATGCTAGCGTTCTCTGAAAACACCAGCCACAGATGCCAGCGAAACATCAGGAATAAACTCTTCTAGAACATGGCCACAGAGCTCGAAAAACCCACAAAAAATCCTATGGATGCCGGCCGTGAAAACGTTCGACTTTGGTTCTTTTTCTCCTCCTCTGTTGGCCTTCCCTCCCCAGGAAGGCTCTGATCCATAGATGTTGAGATGCCCCCCATCCTCAGTATCCCTTTCCCCCCAAAACGATCCCTGCAGTTGGTCCACAGCCTGCCATGGAAAGCGGCTGAACTTCTGAGCCGCTCCCAGCGCCAGAGAGAAAGAGAAGAGAACAAAGGAAGGGAGGG
The DNA here is from genome assembly GCF_019175285.1 of Sceloporus undulatus. NCBI lineage: Eukaryota > Metazoa > Chordata > Lepidosauria > Squamata > Phrynosomatidae > Sceloporus > Sceloporus undulatus. The sequence continues at coordinate 24,421,330 of NC_056529.1, forward strand.
AGGGAAGGAAAGAAGGAGGGGAAAAGGGAGGGAAGGGAGGCGTTGACCATCCGGGGAGGGCTCAATGGGGAAGGCAGGGGTCCCCTCTCCTCTCCTGGCCCCGATCCCTCCTCCTTCAGAAGCTCAGAAGGGTCCAAAGGAGCTCTCCAAAAATGGGTCTCTCTCCGGTGCGCCCTGGAGACTTTTACGCACGGCGCCTTCTCCAAAGCGCTCCTGGGGGGCAGCCTTTCCCTGGCTCTCTTTTTCGATCCCCCCTTTTTTCTTCTTCCAGCCTCTTTCCCCAGCCTCCCCACCCCTTTCCCCTGGACTCTCCACCCCTTTTTTCCCTTTCTAGTCCTCCTCTTCTTCCTCCCCTCCCTGGACCAGGGCTGAAGTTTCTGTGCGCAAAAGCCTGGCTGGCTCGCTGGCTTCTTCCACCGATGAAGCTTTGGCTTTCCACCTTTCCCCATCCTCCTAAGGCCCCCTTCCTCTGCTGCTAAGGCTTTGGGGGCAGTGGCACCTTGGGTGCCCCCCACTTTTCCCCCAAGAGGATTTTGGTGCAAAGCAGGAGGAGTTATTGGAATAACTGGAAAGGACCCCACTGGCCATCTCTCTCTCTCTTTCTCTCCTCTTTGTGCTTGGAGTGGAGGAGGAAAGGGCAAGGAAAGAGGAAAGGAAAGAAAGGAGGAGGTGGAGGAGAGAAAGGGGGGGCTAAGGGACCATCCAAGAGACCCAAGGATGGAGGCCCCCTTGGCCTGAAGGGTCGCCTAGGGAGCTGCTCCTAGGAGCCTTTGGAAAAAGGAGAAGGGGAGCTCTCCTGCCTTCAGAGCTTTTGGAAAGTCCGGCTTCGGGGGGCTTTTGTGTGTGTTTTTTTCCTCTGGCTGGGCTCCTGGGAAGGACAAGGGGCGGCTATGCGCGTGGGAAGCCCGGGCTCCGTGGAACCAAGGTAAGGAAGGGGCGAAGGGGACCCCCCCCAAAAAAGACCCTGTCCCCAGGCACACACACAACCACACATTCATTCATTCTCACATCTCTTTCTCTCCCCAAGGCGTCCTCCTTCTCCTGCTTCCACGTTTACTCCGAAGTCAAGCCTTGCCATGCTCCCCTTCCCCAAGGTGGCTTGGAGAGGGGCTCTGCCTCACTTTCCAGGCTTGGCTTTCCTGGGGGGGCTCCCTCAGGAGGCAGGAAAGAGACAGATCTGGGCCACAAGGACTTGAGGGACTCTCCTCTTGCTGGCTCCTCTTCTAGCTCTCTGGGGCTTTGGGGGGGTCTTTAGAGGGTGGGACTCCAATATGAGGGACCCCTCCTCATATATGTGTGTGTATATACATACATACATACGTGCATATGTATATGTATGTATATCTTAACCACAAGGACTTTAAGGACTCTTCCCCCCCTCCGGTATCATCTTCTTCCGGCTCTCTGGGGGGGTTGGGGGGGCGGGGGTGCAGGGGTGTCTTTGGAGGCTGGAACCCCAATATAAGGGACCCCCACCCATTTTTCTTCTTCTTTCCCCCCTTCCTCCCTCCATCTCTCGCCCCCTCCCTATCTCCATCCCTGCGCTCCCTTTCAGGTGGGTTTCCCACACCTTTCACTTTTCCAGACAATGGAGAGGAGGAGGAGGAGCTCTCTGGCTTTCTCTCCTTCATTTCTCTCCTTCTCTCCATCTCTAGGTTCACGCCTGGAAACATTTACCAGGGACCCCCCCTCCGACTTATAGTCTTTTTGCTCTTTCAAAAGGAAGAAAGGAAGGGAGAGGAGGGAGAGGAAGAGAGAAACCAAGAGATGCAAGGAATGGAGAGAACAATGAAGTGCCCACCCTTTTCCCCCACCACTCCTTTCCACATTTTTTTCTTCCCACTCTTTTCACCTTCCTTCCTTCCAGGTCAATCCTCACCTCCGCCACCTTTTTTTAACCTTTTCCTTCCTGTTCCCCTTCTTCTTCCAAATCCATCTTTCAGCCTTGAACTCATTCCTCTCCTCCTCCTCCTCCTCCTCCTCCTCCTCCTCCTCCTCCTCCTCTGTTCTCTTCTTCCTTTCAAACTCCTTTTCTTGCTTCCATCTCTGGCTGCATCCGCACTGTGGACTTAATGTATGACATTATATCAACTCTAAGTGCTGTAGCTCCAGAATCCTTGGGTTTGCAGTTTTGCAAGGTCTTTGGCCTTCTCTGCCCAAGAGGGCGGGTGCATCACCCAACTACAAATCCCAGGGATCTGTAGGATGGATCCATGGCAGTTGAAGTGGTGTCAAGATGCATTATTTCTACAATGCAGATGGGTACTAAGACTTTCTCCTCAAAGGACCAACCCCAGGATTCTACAGGATGGAGCCATTGCCATTAAAGCTGTGCCAAAGTGCATTATCTCTCCAGTGTAGATGCACCCCTAAAACCTTCTCTCCAAACCCCAGGGTTCTGTTGGATGCTACCATGGCAGGAAAAGTGATGTCAAAGTGCATTATTTCTACAGTGTAGAAGGCATCTCATGTCCCTCTTCCATCTTCCTTTGTATCCCACATCTCACATATGCACCCCTCCCATGAATGTAGACTGTAACCTCCTTGGGGCAGGGACTTATTGTTGTCACACTGGAAATATTGCATAGAGAGGTGGCCAAATCCATGGGGAGATGCTCACCAGAAAGGCCTGATTCTCTACAAGTGAGTAAACTTTGTTGTTGTGTGCCTTCAAGGCGTTTCCAACTTATGGCGACCTTAAGGAGAAGCCGTCATGGGGTTTTCTTGGCAAGATTTGTCCACAGTTGGTTTTCCATGGCCGCCTTTTGGGGCTGAGAGAGTGTGATTCATCCAAGGTCACCCAGTAAGTTTCATGGCCAAGCCGGTCTCCACAGTCATAGTCCATTGCTCAAACTATTGCGCCACACTGGCTCTCTAGAGTAGACCTACTTGAACCAATTGCTGGATGGTAACACAACACTTTATTATTATTATTATTATTATTATTATTATTATTATTATTATTTACATCCCATCTTTCTTCCAATATAGGGACTACAGGCAGCTAACAGCAGATTTAAAGCAATACGATTTAAAACCAGTACAAAAACATTAAAATGAGTAAATTGTATTTGTCACTGGGTCTACTCTAAGAGGGCTGATCTGCTTTTAAGCCATTGTGATGATCCCTTATTTTTCATACGACAGCTCAATATATAATAGAGCAAAGCCACTAAAATCAGTTTCTATGAAGTCAACAATTAGATACTGTAGATCCCTTTGATTTAATAGGGTCTTCTCCAGTTGGAGACTGTCCATTGACTCATTGTATCCCTCCTGCCCCTATTCTTCCTTCTTTCCTTCCTTCCTTCCTTCCTGTGGGACTCACTGCACAAGGATATATAGCCTGTGTGTGTGTGTGTGTGTGTGTGTGTGTGTATATTCCTGGAAGTGTCAGGTTTGGAAACAGGATGGTGGACAAGGCAGAACATCTCTGAGATCTTCTATGCTTCCATTTCTTCACCTTGGTCACCTTTCCTAGCCATATCTTCCATTGATAGAAACCCTCTTCCACCTTTGGCACTGAGCTGTTCCTTTCCTGCACTCCCTTGTAACTTTAAAGCTTTATTCTTTGCTTGCTTTCAGAACCACCTCTCTCTCACTTTGTGTAAATATTACGAAGCTGGGACCAAAAACAGCCTTCAGGGGCAATGCAGATTTTTCTAGAAGTACCCACTGGGTGACTTTGGTCAAGTCCTGCTCTCTTTCAGCCTCGGAGGAGGTCCGTGAAAATCCTCCTTGGAATAATCCAACCAAGAAACTGCTATGATAAGGTTGCCATAAGTCAGAGTCCACTTGAAGGCACATAACAATTGAGATCCAGACTGCGATGGTGTCTCCTTCTTTGGAGGTTTTTCAACAGAGGTTGGATGGCCATCTTTCAGGAGTGCTTGGATTGTGTCTTCCTGCATGGCAAAATGGGTTGGACTGGATGACCCTTGGGGTCTCTTCCAACTCTGTGGTTCTATGACGCTGTTGATGGAATGGAGCAGATTTTGTATCTGCTCAGCTGTGGAAACCCACTGGGTGACTTTCAGCTAGTCCCACACTCCCAGCCTCAGAGGAAGCCAATGGCAAACTTTCTCTGAATCAACCCTACTAAGAAAACCATATTTTTTTAGTGCAACCACGGTGCATTGGTTTGCATTTTGGACCCAAGCCCCTGGAGACCAGGGTTCAAATCTACACTCAGCCACAGAAACCCACCAGGTGACCTTGGCAAACCTCCTCTGAGTAAATCTTGTCGAGAAAGCCAAGGAGAGTTGCCTTAAGTCATGGCACACTTAACAACAAGGAGCACAACCCATGCATTACTCCAACAGTTGCCATTGTGAATTTCCAGCATAGGCCTGAAACGAAATGTTGGTCCTAACTAGACATCTCAGATGAATAGATGGAAACTTGGTACCTTGGCAACCTTTTTGTCTCAAGCATTGATCCAATGGGCCTACTCCAGCTGCAGCTTATAATGGGATGTAGCCTCTATCTATCTATCTATCTATCTATCTATCTATCTATCTATCTATCTATCTATCCTCATCCCTATGGAGCTGCTGTTCAAAACATCATGGAAGATGCTTGGATTCTAAAAGTTAAATCTTTCCAAATTTCCTTTGCTTGGAAGGAGGGGACCATGGTCTGGATTGGGACCATGAAATTTAGGGAGAGAGGATTAAACTCAAATCCCAACTGAGGCCTTGATCCAGATCAGACTGCTGCTCCGATTCAAAATAGTCTTTGCATGCTGCCTTTTTAAAAAATGCCAAACGCCCAAGAAGTCGCTTTGCTAGTTGGGGTTGGCAGCGGGAGCAAGGAAATCTGGTGACGATGTTTATTTTAGCATGCGCTTTCATGGACGCTAATCCATTTCTATGGATTACAAGCCACAAAGGGTCGTGCTAGAATAAGCCGGTTAGTCTTGGAGCTGCCTTAAGATCCCCTGCCTTTCCTTCCTTCCTTTTTAAAGATAAAAATGTGAGTGATGTTGGGAGCACCAAAGAGAGGATTCTCATGTAACTTGGAGTCTGGCCTTACGTTTCTTCCAGAGATCAAGGGACCGTTGTTGTTAGACGTCAAGCCAAACTTCAATTTACAGCAGAGGCTTCCAAGGGACCTTGTTACGAATGACCTTGCTAAAGTCTTGCAAACTCAGGGCAGCAGCCGAGACTTCCTTGCTGGAGTCTAGTAGTTATTTATCTATTTGTTTATTGCACTTCTATCTCGAAATTTGGTTTCACCCTTTTGCAACAGAGTCGTCTTCTTTTCCTACTGCCTTCTGCTTTCCCAAGCATTACTGTCTTTTTAAAATGAGAAACTAAGTCCCATGCAAACAAAAACCCTGCATTCTTTGACATTTTCCTGTTTTTCATCTCAATAAATGTTCTCCTGGCATCACTACCTTGGACGGTCCCATCAGTCCAAAGACAGCAGTGAGAGAGGCTTGGCTTGCTTCCATTTCCATGCAATAACTGAATGAGAAGTAAAAGAGAAAGATGCATGGATGGATACCTCTAGGTGCAGTGGTTCCCAAACTTTGGTCCTCCAGGTGTTTTGGACGTCAACGCCTAGAAGCCCTACTCAGCTTGACCAACAGTCAGGAATCCTGGGAGCTGAAGTCCAAAACATCTGGAGGACCAAAGTTTGGGAGCCTCTGGGATAGGCCATTGGTCAGACCTGAGAGAAGGCTGCTTTCCTTTGGGTCATCAGCAAGTGGCCAGGCAACTCCTGACCCAAGTCTTCATTCCTGTTGTCCAGGCTCCTTGCTGTTTCCAGTGGGGTTAAGCCTCCTGTTCCTTTCTGCAGGTGTTGGCTGCTATCATGACTGATGGCGAGAGAAGAGAACACTTTCAGCCGCTGGCGAGCGACGAAGTACGGGTCCCCATAGCCTCCATAGGCTCTGCCCCTGGACAAGTGCCCCAATCCAGGGAAGAGAAGGACGAGGATGCTCTCAGTGCATGTAAATCCATCCAGGACAGTCTTGGCTCAGTGGGATCGTCTGCCCGGGATCCAGCCCAAGATGGAGAGAACCAGGTCCCTTACCCTGCGCTGGCCTCCACCGTCTTCTTCTGCCTTGACCAGACGACCCGACCGCGGAGCTGGTGCCTCAGACTGGTCTGTAACCCATATCCTTGACATCTTCCCAGTTGGGGAGGCTCTGGTTTTATTTTGTTTTTCCATCTGGGTTTGGTCAACTTTGACTTCTGACTTTGGATACTGAGTTGCGATGGTGCAACAAGGGTGAGATGAAGAGTTGCGTTGCTTGCTAAGTTCTGCCTCGCAAAAGAAGTTGGTTGTTGAGCGTCTCTCCTTAACCGGATTCATTTTGTGGATGATTTGAGTTTTACATTCACCTGGTTATTGGTTGGGCTTCGTTCTTTGGGTCTGGATAGAGGTAGAAGTGTGGGGTTTTCAACTCAGAATCTCATGATGGTTTCAGGTTGGAAAACATACATCATATCCTTTTGAGGGAATCTAGAGGAGATGGTTTTCTTGGCCAAGGAGAGCATGGCCCTACTAATGTGCTTTCTTATTTGGATATTGGATTGAATGTGACCATTTTGTCCTGCAGATTACTAGCAATGTCTGTTTGGTTTGGCCAAATCCAGAGTGCTCTTTCTTTTATGATGTTGTCTTTGGAAATGATGGTAAAATACAAGCAGTGAGCCATTGTGTATGTTCTTTTTTAATGCCCTCTTGGGTCTGTTGGTTTTCCTCCACTTTAGGTTGAGATAGATATGTGTCATTGCATCATTTCTGGTTGCCATGTTCAGAAAGTTTGTACCGCTTTTCCTTCTGGGGGTGTGGGGGATTGAAAGCACCATGTTTGAGGTGGCAATTCGGAAACATCTGGGAACAATTTGGGGCAGAAAGTTGCATGAAAATTCACTTGAAGGGTCTTGGAGGCATCTAGGGGTGCTTTGTGGACCACAAAATTAGGATCCAAGGGCTTTGGGTCACATTTTCCTCACTTCTGACTCCACCAAATGGGTTTTTCTGATGTCGTGTAAGGAGATATGGACTTCCTCATTGCGTGAGGGTTTTGGGTGGGCGCTTGGGGCAACTTTGCCTCCCTTGACCCAAATGGTCCCAAAGTAGCCAAGGGGATGCATCAGGAAAGCTTGATCATGTCACCACCAGGCCTGACGCGTTCATCTTTCTAGCTTCTGGACTTCCACAAAAGTCTGCTGGCAGGTCTTTACGCTCTGTCAGCTTCAAACAAGATCTCGATCTCGGTTCCCACTGGCGATCCAGGTCCTGCGTGTCAGCCTCATATGCCTCCCTGGCAAATCAGAACAAGGGTTTGGACTGCGGCGAAAGCTTTGGAAGAGTTGGAGGAGGGCGGCAAGGGTGCCTTGGCCGTTTATGTAAGAGGGCTTAGAAGAGGTGGGTTGTCTTGTGGGCTGGGAACTAATATATGTAAAGAGAGGGAGGGAGAGATTTGCAAAAGGGATTAGCCTCTGACTGACAGCGTGCATAGCTATGCCCTGATGCTTTCCATTCAAAGATGTTGGATTGCGTAGGCCTGTGGCACAAAGAGGAGAAGGGCTCTGGCCTTGCCTCAGTGACTTTCTCAATTGGCGTGACAGTTGCCCGAGTGTCCTTCAACGCAACACACGCATTACATGGTCCTTTGGAGTTATAATGTTCCCCCTCCCACCAGCTGCACCACCACATCCCCCCAAAATTGACTTCAAACTGGAATGAAACTGGTTGGTACCTGATGGTTTGAGCTGAGGTATTGGTTATGGTTGCTGAAAGCAGAGAGATACTAGTGTCTCCAATGATAGGATCATGGAAGAAAAAGAGATTGAAAATAGCAATAAAGTGGGGGAAAGTAGGATTGAAGCAATCCATTGCAGGTAGTTTGATTGAATTGAGAAAGCCACGGCTCCTGAGTTTGCAAGACTGACTTTGCAAGACCAGGGAAGTCTTGGAAGTCTTGCCCATTTTGAAGGCAATTAACAAAAAGAACTAAAGTATCAGACTTTACATTTTCCTTTTTATTCATCAACATCTCCATCTCTGCCTGTAATGCATGGTTTTAGGTCCAGCTAGAATAACTATGGATTCCCAATTTTTGCAAAGAGAGGGCTGCTTCCTTCCCCATTGAAAATGTTAAAAGATTAAGAGAAGCCTCTTGTTTGAAGCGATGACTTCATGGCAAACCGGAACGGGCTGCGCTTGCTTGATACCTGCCGGGCGCTCGCAGCATTATGTCCTGCCAGCAGTATAATGTGCATTATTTATTAAAATGGGCGATTATCGATCTTGCTTTAGTTAAGCCATGAAACTTGTATATGTTTGTGAAATGGGCGCTTCCTGGCCTCCCTTGGCAACGGCAAAGGGATGGCGGTTACTGATACAGGAAGCAACCTATAATGCTCTTTGCAAGGAGAAATCGAACTAAGAAAGAGAGAGAAAGGGAATGCACATCGCTTGGCTTTGCTAGATGGCCCTCCTTGCCTATCGATATTTCAGTTTCGTAACATTTCAGGGGGAAAGATGTGATGCACTTGCACCAAAAGGGAGCCAAGAATGGTTGAAGAGCCAAGCTAGAACCTTCCAGGGCCTCATTCCCACTACCTTTTAAACCAGATCATGATTCAGTTTGAACCAGTTTAAACGACCATGGTTCCCACTTAATCCAAATCGTTGAAGTGATTCTGAAAGGAGGCCATGCTCTCGACCCATTTAACCCACGTCTTTTCAACCAAATCGAATCAGTGCAAGTGGGAACCAGAACCGGATCAGATTCAATTTCACAATCTGGTCTTAAATGAATCGCTTCAGCACACATGGGAACCAGATGCAGACTGGAATCGGTTTACTGTGACATGCAGCAAAGCAGAAATGGAACTGATCCTATTTAAACCAATTCACTTCCCAATGCGAACCACAAGTAGGTTATCTGCCTCGGGAACCGGTTTAAATAGAAACGATTCATTTGTGAATAGGAACCATAACTGGGTTATTTTGATTCGAATCCATGCCAGAAAATGCGACCAGGGCAAATGTAGTGGGAACCGTGATCTGATTTTGAATCGATCCATCGATTCAGATCAGAGACCGATTTATCTGTAAGTGGGAATGAGGCCCTAGATTTCTAATGAAATGGACACAAATCCTTTTTGCATATCCTCCCATTCAACAACAGAACAATACACAGATTTACATGGAAGTCACTCCTCCCAATCCAGGATCACACTATATATATCAGGAATAAACTCTTCTAGAACATGGCCACATAGCCCGACAAACCCACAAAAAACTATGGATGCCAGCCATGAACGCCTTCGATGTCGTTCCCATCAGTCCCAAAATGTCCTGGGTTTCAAAGCGCGGCAGCTGTTCCCACCTCTTTCCTTTTTGAATGGCTTTTCCCCAGCTGCCTCTTTGCCAGGTTGGTTGACATCCCAGAGCAGCAGCGGAGGAGCAAAGAGGGAATGGCGTGCAGCCGTCCGCCTGGAATTTCAGGCCCCGCATGCCGCAAATATTGGAGAGATGCCTTCACGCTTTGGGTCGGGCGAGCGGCTAACCGGCCGGAGAGCAGAATCCCTTCTCCCTCTGGAATGAAAAGTTTGGACAAAGCAATCCCTTGCAGAAACATTTTGCAAGGCCTTCTTTCCATCAGCTCGCTCTCCACAAGGTCTTCCTCCGTCACAACTGGCTGGCTGTATATACAACAAGCTAGGAATGTAACCCTTCATGGGCATCTCATTGTTCCCACTGCGGCAGTATTTCTCAGTATTTCCCCCTCTATCATCAGTATTATGAGTATGCAAAGGGATCCTGTCGCACCTTTGATACTAAAGTCCAAGATACACAGCAGAAACAATCCAGTCTGAGACCACTTTAGCTGTGCCAGGGGTCAGTACTGTACTAAGGAATCCTAAAAGTTGTAGTTTTGTGAGACATTAAGCTTTCTCTGTCAAGGAGCTCTGGTGCCACAACAAACTACAATTCCCAGGATTCCCTAGCACAAAGCTAGGGTAGTTAACGCAGTCTCAAACTGGATTATTTCTGCACTGTGTCATCCTTGCTGCTTTAGGGTGGGTTAGTCTCAAAGGTTTTGCAAGATCCCTTTGCAGACTGATTTTTCCAGACTAACCTTTGAATTTGAACCTCATATTATGATTATGGTCATCTTCATTTAGAACAGGATTTTGGAATACTTGTATTTGCATAAACATGCATCATACTGGTGTTGCATATGGGTTTGAGTGTTGGATTATGACTCTGGAAACCAGGGTTCAAATGCAAGAAAAATGCCACGTATGAATTTTGCGCAGAGCTAAGCATAATAATAATTGCATGTTGCTTCTTTCCAAGATGAACTTAGCAAAGGGTTGGCTTTGTGTTTTCAAAGGCCCAGCTAGAAAGAGGCCTTGCATGGATTTCCAAGCTGCCTCTCGCTAAAGGGCAATCAGCTTTGGAAAGAATGCCACCAAAGCATTTCTGGGGCTCTTGAAAAGTGGCGAGACAGAAAGATGGATGGTGAGGAGAGAGAAGGATAAGCATGGAAAGCGAGGAGGAGGAGGGTGTTGGACAAGAGCCAGGAGGATTGGAAAGACACCTGTCTTTGGGAATAAGAAGAAGGAAGGAAGGAAGGAAGGAAGGATGGATGGATGGATGGCAGAGAAACTCTTGCAGGAAAAGATGCAACAGATCGACAAACCAGGCAAGCTGGTGGAGGTTGCTCTGCTTAGCAAGTCAGGAGGTCCTCAGTGGGGGTAATAAGCTTTGCATTAAGATCCTGTGGTTGTTGGTAGGTGTCCTAAGTCCGACGCATGGCGACCCTATGAATAAGACATCTCCAAGAATACCTATCCTCCACTGTAATAAGCTTTGGATTAAGACTCTGTTGTTCTAAGCTGCCCTAAGTCTGACGCATGGCAACCCTATGGATGAGACATCTCCAACAATCCCCATCTTCCACTGTAATAGGTTTTGCATTAAGACCTTGTTGTTCTAAACTGCCCTAAATCCAACTCATGGAGACCCTTTGGATGAGACGTCTCCAACGATCCCTATCTTCCACTGTAATAAGCTTTGCATCCAGCATGCTCTATAGAGGGCTGCCCCATTCCCAGGAGGCAAACCTTAACAATATCCATGGGATTTGCACCCTACTCAAAAGCAAGACTCCATGACTCAAATGGGAACCATTTCCCGGGAGACGCGTCCCCAGGATCGCAGCAAGGCTCCAAACTTGAGTCTCGACACCCTTCAGAGAACCGGGCTGTACATTTTAATTTTCCATTTAAGCATTGTTTTGCACGCAAAGTGACATTTTCCGTACGCTTTGCAATGTTAAGTCTGGAATGAATTGCAAATGAGCGTCGGAGAGCGGGCTTGCATCTCTTGGAGCATTTAAAAGGCTTCGTGTTTTGCAGGGAAGGTGGAGGAGGAAGAAATTAAATGACTTTCTTCCAAGGGAAAAGCTTTTTAAAAATAAAGGGGTTAAAGAGTGTGTATTCCTAAGGGGGATGCTGCAGACCACACCAGGTGACACCTTGGTGCGCCTGTAGTTACAAATCAGTGGTTACCAAACTTTGGTCCTCCAGATGTTTTAGACTTCGACTACTAGAAGCCTCCACCATCTTGGCCAGTGGTCTGGGATTCTGGGAGCTGAAGTCCAAAATATCTGGAAGGCCAGAGTTTGGGAATCGCTGTTATAAATGATCTACGGCCCTGATTCCCAAACTTTGGTCCTCCAGATGTTTTGGACTTTGGCTCCCAGAATTCCTAACCACTGGCCAAGCTGGAGTTGAAGTCCAAAACACAGCCAGGTTGGCCAATGGTTAGCAAACCTCTAACCCTGAGACAATTTTCATGCGCAAATATATTGGGCATGAATTTTGCCAGTCCAAGGGGATGCATTCTTCCCCTTCTTGCCCATCCCTGAAAGGAGAGTTTGCCAACGGAGGAGGCCATGTCTGGCATGTTTCTGGGGGTCCTGTGCATGGTTTGCAAGCAGCAGCAGGTGGGCGCTTTGGTTCCTCCCTTCCAACCCAAAGCAAATGCCTCTTAAGAGACCCCCGGACAGGCATCTGGGGGTCGAGAAAGGAGGTTGGGTCGAGCAAACTGGGATGCCGGGTCTTTGCCGCACATTTATAGCTGGCTAAAAAAAGCCTTTGCGCACTTTCCATTTGGGGAACGGGGGGACAGATGTCTGTCTGATCAGTTTACCATCCATCGGGTGAAGGGTCAGGTATGCAGAGCATGCATTTGGGGAGCGCTGTCTCTCCCATCCATCCCCCTTGGCTGCTTGTGTCCAAAAATCACTGGGAAATCTGCATACAACCAGGGCTTGGAAGAAGAGAGGAATGTTTTTTATTTTGGACTACAACTTCCAGAATCCCCTCCAGACGCCTCTGGAAGTTATAATACAAAAAAACAATTTTCTCAGACAGATGAACAAATCCCCTTCTGTTGTAAGAGAGGGAATCTCTTTTGCAACACTAGGCTTCCTTGAGTATTGGGATATTTGCTGTCAGAGCAAGCCACTTCGGTGCTCACAAGCAAGCAAAAATGTCCTATAGAATAGGACAGAATGGACAGGCACCATAAAACGGAGGGCTTTCCAGAAAAATGGAGGCCGTAACGACCAAATGAAAGCTTATTTGTCTAGTATTGCAAAACTCTAGGGTTGCAAAAGGGACTCCCCCTCTTACAGCAGCCATATAAATGTGAATGCATGCTTTTCTTTGCCATGCTCAAAATGGAGGGCCTCTTGGAATTCCTCCTGGACAGAAGGTTGAAGTGTCCTGGGAAAAGGTGATGCGTCTGGTCATCCTGGGAACAGAAAATGCATGGCTTCCAATATTCACAGATGAAAACCAGGACATGTGTCCAGCCGAGGAACATCAGAGTGTGGTCAAGATGGGAAAAGTTAATCAGTAAAGTTATTAATTTTAGTACAAAGGAAGAGTTAAGAGAGGTTGCAGCAGTTTGCTTTTGCCTGAGTTGCCTGGGAAGGGAAAGATTTCTGCCTTCTCTTTTCTCTCTTTCCATTGAATTAATTACTTTTGCAGATTGAGCTCGGTTTGCAGCAATGGAAATAAGCAGAGGACAAAAAAGGGGGAAAGTCGGAGGAGGAGAGAGAAACCGGGACATTTTAAAAGCAGCTGGAAAAGTGGGACAACAGAGGATTCATGGGGGACTGTTAATCCCGTGCAAAACGGGGATAGTTGGGATTTGAACTTGGAACAGACTAGAAATCCATTCTTGGTATTGAAGAATAAAGTAGGGCTTTTCAAAAAGTGAGAGAGTCTGGGGTCTCCTTGCAACCTGTTTAAGAGGCGAGTAGCATCCCATGCAGATGTTTTATTCTTTACAATGCCAAAGCGCTTCGGTTTTTAAAAACAAACCTCTCACGGCTTTGCGCACAGGCACCGCTTTCAAAAACACATCTGTAATGTAACATAAGCATCCTAAGCCATTATCTGCTGTAATTTGTATGAACAATCGAATGCAGCAGGATAAACAGAACACAATGGCTTCCAGAAGGAACGAGAAACAATGAAGCAGAGGTGCGTCACAGGCGCTTGCGAGTGCGAGAAAGTTTGTGAGATGGCATCGGGCAATTTTTCCACCTTTTTAGTACCATTAAGAGAGTGGAAGTAATGAATTGTGAATTGCAAGTAACACATTTACCAGTAGACTTTGGAGACCAGGGTTCAAATCCCCGCTCAGCCATAGAAACTCAATGGATGACTTTGCACGAGTCGCAACCAATGGGTTTCATGGCCAAGCTGGGAATCGAAACCTGGTCTCCAGAGTCATAGTCCAACACTCAGACTGCTATGCCAAACTGTAGAAAAATCCAGTCCTTCAAATAGCCTAGCCTAGACATAAACCCTATTATTATTATTATTATTATTATTATTATTATTATTATTATTATATTGGGATGAAAAGCGACAGCTTTCCATCCGTCTTTGGAGCCCCAATTGGAGAAGTGTCAAGCCTCGCTCCTTTTTCATTTCATTATTAATTTCCCGATCGATGTTTCTCTGCGATTGGTATTGTCACTGTAATTATGTCTCTCCTTGCGCGAACCACACAAAGCGATGCGTCTCTTCTGGAAGGTGGGAAGAAGCGCATGGAAAATCAGCAAAACAGCTAAGCCAGTTGCAAAGTCACCAGAAGCCCATGTTATATAAGCAAAAAGAGGACCTGAGTCCTGAGCGCGAGGTTTCGCTGGTGGAAATGCCGGTCCGTTGCGGCCAAAGTTACCCTGAGATGAGTCGCAATGAGATCAGGATGCAAATCTGTACATCTCTCATGGCCACATGTAGAGTGAAATATTTAGCATTTGCTCTGTGAAAATGCAAGGGTGTAGCTCTGGAGTAGAGAACCTGGAGATTGGGGTTCGATTCCCCACTTGGCCATAGAAACCTGTTTGGGTGATTTGGGGTGAGTTGCACGCTCTCAGCCCCAGAAAACCCCATTATAGCTTCACCTTAGGGTTGCCGTAAGTCAGAAATGACTTGATGTGGGTATGTTTGTGTACTGGGTTGAGCATGGTGTAGTGGTTTGAGCATTGGACTAGAACTCTGGAGACCAGGGTTCGAATCCCAGCTCGGCCATCGAAACCCATAGGGAGGTCACACTCTCTCAGCCTCAGAGGATGGCCAAGGCAAACCCCTTCTGAAGAAACCTTGCCAAGAAAACCCTATGAAAGGTTTGCCATAGGGTTGCCAGAAAGGACTTGAAGGCACGCAACCACAACTCCAACTAAGGAGTATCCATTTTTCCCTCTGTAGTGGAGAGCCAATATGGCTTAACGATTTGAGCATTGGACTAGAGCTCTGGAGACCAGGGTTCGAATCCCAGCTCGGCCATTGAAACCCACTGAGTGACCATAGGCAGGTCAAACTCTCTTGGCCTCAGAAGCGAAACACTGGCAAAAACTCCTCTGAACAAATCCTGCCAAGAAAAACCTGGGATAGTCTTGCCTTAGGGATGCCATAAATCAGAAATGACTTGAAGGACCATGCGAGGGTGCAATAATTGAGGATTTGAATCCCCGCCACTTGCGCCGTAGGGTTTGTAAGCACTGAGCACCCCGGGTCTTGTCATCCAAATGCACCATGGACCCTCCAGTCTTGCCCTGGTCCAAGGCTGTCTCCTTTCTCTGGGCGAAAGCATCTGTAGGATCAGGCTTTTCGGAGTCTTTTCGGAGGCGACCACGCTGTCATTTCAACCAGAGCAGGCTCTCCTACACGGGGCTTATTTATAGAGGCCTGTGGGTGGCATTTGTTGTGTGTTTGCTGGAAGGCTTGGAAACTTTCTGCCATGGTGGGTAGTTGTTTGGTGAGATTCAGATGGGTTTTTTCCTTTCCGTGATCTTTGTGGGTCTTCTTTTAAAATAGCATATCCTCCAACAGTCCCAGTTTGTCAGGGACAGTCCCAGTTAATCCTCTTCCATCCCACTTTTCCATCTGCTTTTCAAATGTCCCAGTTTCTTTCTGCTCTTCCCCCTTTCCCCCTTTCTCCTCAACTTATTTCCATTGCAAACCCACCAACGTTCCCAATTTTACAAGGACAGTCCCAATAAATCCTCTGCCATCCCGCTTTCTCAGCTGCTTTTCAAATTTCCTAATTTCTCTCTCTTCTCCTCAACCTATTTCCATTGCAAACCCATCAGCCAGCACCACCAGCACCGGAGTGATGGGCACTGTAGTTCAAGGCATCTAGAAAATCCCATAGTAAAGCTGTCCTGCTGTATAGGGGAACATGGTTTAAAGGGGAAGGAATGAATGCGGAGGGCTGTGTGGTTACGTTATTGTATTGCTCTTGTATATAAAGACAGGTTGCTCTGGGTTATTCTTTTAAGTTTAAGTGCTGCATCCTGAGGGAGGGCACACTAATCCTGTTTACAAAGTTGTGCCCGCCAGGCATGTTACAAGTCTGTTATCCATGTCTTCATCAGCTAAATCCAGCATGGCTGCACATCCTCTTACAAGGCACTGGGGATGCCCAAAATGCCAGGAGGTGGCCAAGAATTCATACAATCATAGACTATGGAGGATATCCCCCCAAAGATCATCCAGTCCAGCCCCATTCTGCCATGCAGGAAGGCACCATCAAAGCCCTCCCCAAAATGGCCATTCAGCCTCTGTTTAAACACCTCCAAAGAAGGAGACTCCACCATTCTCCAAGGCAACATCTTCCATTGTTGAACAGCAAGAAGTTCCTCCTAATATTGAGGTGGAATCTCTTTTGCAGGAGTTTACATCCCTTGTTCCATGTGTCCTAGTCTCTGGAGCAGCAGAAAACAAGCTTGCTCCGTCCTTTGACATCTCTCCAAATAGTTAAACATAGCCATCATATCTCCCCTTAACCTTCTCTTCTCCAGTCTAAACATCTCCAAGTTCCCTAAGCAGCTCCTCATAGGGCTTCATGGTTTCCAGCAGCAGTTCGCTTTTGCTTGAGTCTTAATGGGGAACGGAAGAGTCTGACCCTTCCTCTTTCCTCGTTCCTGTGCAAACTCCCTTTGCACTTTGGACTCAGTTAACAGCCATGGAAGTATGCTGAGGACCAAAAGGAGAAGGGAGGAGGAGGAGGAGGAGGAGGAGGAGAGAGAAACCGGGACATTTTAAAAGCAGATGGCAAAGTGGGACAGCAGAGGGTTAATGGGGACTGTCCTTGCAAAGCTGGGAATGTTGGTGGGTTTGCAATGGAAATAAATTGAGGGAAGTGGAAGGAGGATAGAGAAGCCAGGACATTTGAAAAGCAGTTAGAAAGTGGGATGGCAGAGGATCGATGGGGACTGTCCCTGCCTAATTGAGAAAGTTGGAGAATATATGATAGCCTATTATAATACATTAGGAATGCATGTTATATAATGTTGTATTCATTGGCCTGCGTCTTAGGGCCAGATCTGGTTTCCTCTCGCAGCCATTTGACAATCTGTAGTTGCAGATGTAATTCTTTTTCCCTTCCCCTCCTCCTCCTCCTCCTCCTCCCTTTCCTCCCATTTAATACAATCTGTTTTATTGCTCTTGAAACAATCAGGCTGGCTTTTGGCAACCGATTAAGTGCACCCATTCCAGATCTCATTCTCCTCATCTCCAAATGACAGATTGCGAAATGGCGCACACTCCCAAAGCCCTGAGCATCCCAGCGTTTTCGCTTCGCAACGGCGGCAGTGGCCCCCCCAGGTCAAGGCAAATCCCGGATCATAAAAGGATGCTGCGTAATTGTCTCTTTTCTCTCATTGCAATGAGGTGAATAAAAGTTGCATTTGCAAGTCTGGTTTTATCTCCCTTGCAAAAACCCAAAACATCATTGAGCTGAATCCATTGGCTGCGGGGAGGAAAGACAAGAGCTTTTTAATGAGCGGATCTGCGGCGTCTGGGATGAAGAGGCCTAGTGGTTTTAGTGGTTTCAGTCTAGGGCCTCATTCCCACATACAAATAAATTGGTGTGCGATCCGTATCGATGGATCGATTCGACAACAGAGCATGGTTCACACTACATTTGCCCCGATCATCTTATCTAGAGCTTAGGTGCCACAACAAACTACAAATCCCAGCATTCCATAGGATGGAGTCATGATAGTTAATGCAGTGTCAAAGTGCATTAATTGTGCAGTGCGGATGCAGCTTTGGCTAAGTGAGGATCCAAACCAAAGGACATTCTCTCTCCAGGAAAGTGTCTTGTTCCTCCTCTTGTGCAGCTTTTAGTGAACATGTAAAGCCATTAATTCTTTTTCCAGGGACCTCCTGAGTCGGTTGTAAGTGCTACTCACTTTGCTTTCCTTTTCGGTTGCAACGGGTAATTGCTCCATCAGTTAAAGATGTTTAGATCAGCTCAAAAAGGTGCTGCCAATTTAACCTGGCAACGAGCTTACCTCTGAAAACATACAAATGGGGTTTTCGTAAAAGGTTCATATTAAAAACAGCTGGTGGGAAACACCAGGCTAGAATTGTTAGTCAAACGTCTGCTGGGAACGTACGTATTCATAAATGGCTTTGCATGTGCAGAAGATTGAAGTGGGCAGCTTCATGGCATCCATATCACCTCGGGGCTGCCATGAAGTTGCAACATACCCTCATCTTTTGGGAATGCACTATGATGGATTGCACATTGCAGTATATTGGTGTACTATGACCCAGTGTGCTGCAGTGGGGCATCAATGGATATCTGGACACTGGCTAAGAAAGGTTGGAGCCCAACAACACTGCCTGATGTCCATCAGAAATGCCCAGTGAGCTTTTGCCTGGCTTGACTGGGAAGGGACGGCTTCCATCCTCTCCTTTTCCTCCTCCATGAAAACTCCTTTTGCATTTCCAATTCACTTTGCAGCAGGAGCGATAAGCTGAGAGCGAAGGGGGAACACAGGACATTTGTAAAGCATGCACTCATTGCCATCTTGACCCCACTCTAGTGTTGCTTGGCCCTGTGTGTCCCAGTTTCCATCTCTGAAAACATTGACAGGTTTGCAGGCGTCATTTAGGCATACGAAATAGTGGCAGAAGAAGGACCTTTTGATGGAGAGATCTTTTTCTTCTCCAACACATGTGTGGGGTTTCAGGCATTCAAATCCAGTCATCCTTGCAACGGGAGCCTCGATTTAATGGCTCATCTTGTGTTCTTGAGTTTTCTCTGCTTTGTCAGGTCCTATTGTCCGCTGCCTTGGGTCTCGAGTTGGATAGAAAATAAGCCAGGTCCCAAATCTGTGTGAAAGAGCTGGATGCCTATGTCTGGTGTTGGCTTGATGGAAACCAGATCTCAACATGGCTGAAAAGGAGGAAGTTCCTCTACCCTCCGGAGCCCATTTTCCTCCCCTGTTTAGTCTTGCAATGTTTACGTCGCTGGGGATTATAAATCACCTTTGGACTAGGTTCGGCCGAAATGTTCACAGTAGGGCCAATAAGGAAAAGAAAGAGCGAGACAAGCCACCATAAAATACACATGCAGTAAGCCAAGGATGAGGAGGCAAATGGAGATGGAGGTGCGCATTTCTTTGCCCGGCTCTTATCTATACACAATGTGGCTTCTGTTTACACTGGCGTCCCTTTAACCACCTCTTTCTCAAAACAACCCAGAGATCTGTGGGCACAGGAATGAAATTCCTCCAGACGCGTGGATGGAGCAATGTGTATAGTTTAGCTTTTCGGCAGAGGAGAACTGAACTTGAGTACCAAAGGCAGGTCCCATAAACAGTCTCCATCCTGTCAACTTGACATGTCCCTCTTTCGCTTCGTGGAACTCTTTCGTATTTATCTTTTCTTTTATTGTCTCCCTTCTTGGAAGAAGCCTCCCATGTCTTCTAAAAAAGTTGGGCTATATAGCTTTGGGTGATTTGCTTTCAACGCTGTGGATTTTTGGCCCAAATAATGGTGCAATGGAGGGGTGAACATGGAGGAGATTGGGACAATGTGAATAAAGTTCTGGAATTGTTGCTGGAGAAGACGGAGCAATAAAACCAGGCATTTTTGGGTCGTCTTTTATTTCCCAGTTTGGGGGAATGAACAGGGCAGAGGTTGCAAGGTTAATCTCAGGCTCCAGAACATTGCGATTCCAATTTGCTGCATCATCGGAACAAAGAGGACAGACGCGATGGTCCCAGATATCTATAAAATTTGCACAATTTGCACAATTTACAGAAAGGAGGGCAAGTCTGTGACAAACGGTCATGGCTAAGAGGCTGTATCTTCCCGTTTGGAGTTAAACGCTGATTGTGGAGGCAACCTTTGTGCAACTGAATGCACAAACACATGCAAATCCGTATAGGTACATTTGCACCAACGCGTAGCTCCACTTTGGTGACCTCTTGGACTGAATATGGACCTTCTGCACAGGACAGAAGTGTCCATCCACTTCCACAGGGAACCTTGTGCAGCCAGATCTATCATTTAGATGCTGAGATGGTACCTCTCCCCAAATTTTTATTTGTATGTGACATTGTGGCTTGAGCATCAGGCTACAACTCTGGAGACTCGGGTTCGATTCCTGGCTTGGCCATTGAAATCCACTGGGTGCTCTTGGACAAGTCAACACTCTCAGCCTCAGAAGGCAATAGCAAACCTCTTCTGAAGAAACCTTGCCAAGGAAACCCCACGATAGGGTCCCCTTAGGGTTGCCGAAAGCTGGAAACAGCTTGAAGGCACACAACAACAGCAACGACTGCTGTCCGCTTGTTCATTTTGGGTGGTCAGTTTCTAGGTTCTTGCTTCCCTTTCTCGTGGATTGTGATCTCTAGACCAAAGAATGGCTTTTGGGAAAGAGGATGCTTGACACTTGGCTGCCCAACTTGGCAGTCTGTATACAATAGGTACTTGATGTCAAGTGTGGTTTGGCTCCAGAGCCTCTCAGGTTGGTACCAAAATCCATGCATGCTCAAGTCCCATTGTATACAATGGCATTGCAAAATGGTGGCCCTTCTACAAAATGGCAAAATCGAGCTTTGCCTTTTTTGGAATTACCAAAAATATTATTATTATTATTATTATTATTATTATTATTAAGTTTTGTTTGGTGGAATCAGTGGATGAAGGGCTGACTATGTTGGATAAGGAAGGACTTTCCAGAATAGGGATAGAAGCCTTTCTTGGTTTTGTTCTCATTGACAACAATGAATATTGTACTCAACCTTCTCCCCGTTGTGAGAAGCCCTTGGAAAACTAAGTTAGCTGATTAGGTAATTTGTTAATTAATTAACTCAATTAGTTCATTGGTCTTTTAATTAATTGCAGTTGATGAGGTAACAGTGATGGATTGGCTGATTAATTTGTTAATTAGTAAGTTAGCTGGGTTTGCTCTGTGCAAAAAAAAACACCCCATATTTTATGCAAAAAAGTTACTTTTTCTGAACAGAAATGTGATTGTTTTAAAATGGAGGAAATTGTTTTTTAAGTGTATATTTAAAATGACCATCCAAGGGTGCTATTTGGCAGGGACAGTCCTGGTTATTCCTCTGCCTTCCTACTCTTCCGGTTGCATATAAAACACCCTGGTTTCTTTCTCGTCCTCCCACTTCACCCGCCTTTTATCCTCTGCTTTTGCAAATTGCTGCAAATTCAGATTGCAAAAGGAGTTTGCATTCAATTCAACAGCGAAGAAAGGAAGGGTGGAACCTGGGATCTCCTTCGTCCCAATCGGCTCAGGCAAAAGCAAACACCTGCAGCCTCTCCTCGCTCTCCTTCCTTGGTAACTTTTGCCATCTTGACCGGGTTTCCTTTGCAAAAAATAGTTGGGGATGCATGGCACTGCTGCAGGCCTCCTCTCCTTTTTTCCTTCCTTCCTTCCTTCCCGTCTCAGGTTCATTTATCTTTTCAAGAGCTGGAATGATCTCTTTTGGATCAAGGCCCGGCTTTTGGGCCCTAGACCTCTGTTGTCTTCCTTTGCTGACATTCCTCCATCTTTATCTTCCAAAGGCTACAGATGCTCCTTTTGCAATGTGACTCCCTTCCAAATCTGTACCTTTTCCTTGCAGACTTGCGGAGGAAAGGTTATTATTCACATTCCTCCAGCAATGCAAGGCAATAGAGGAGCGAGTCCCATCGGCCGGCTATTGAAAGAGACTCCCCTTTCCGTGCCCTGGACCATATTTCTGTTTTTTACAGAGAGCAGCTGGCCTCTTGTCTTGCCATAAGTCAAGCGGCTCCCTCCTCAAGCCTATTAATATCCTTCTTTCAGGCATATTTTTGGGTGAATAATGGGCCTGTTTCCCTTGACCGTTGGCCTTTCTCTGCACATTATGTTTTGAGAAGAAAACATCTTTCCAAAAAGGCCAAGGAAGGGAGGGGGAAATAAAACCCCTCTGGTTGGAAAAGAGAAAGAACGTAGATCACTGATCCAACGGCGTACTTAGGTTTGGTAGTAGAAAATGGGCCTTATTTCCATCTGCAGCCCCTTTCGAATTGCTCCAAAGGCCGCATCCGCACTGCAGAAACAACCCACTTTTTAAGGACATGAACGTAATTGACAAAGGATGAATGAGTTTTGCAAGAACGGATGGAACTAAACTATAGGTAGAACAATAGGGAAAGAAGATGAACTTGGAAGGGGAAGGAAAATCCCTCGCATCACATATAAAGCATAAAACTTTGTGACTACTGAGATATATGGGAGTAGACATCATAAAAGAATCAAAGAACGATAAATCCTAATAGACATGTTCGGGAAGAAAGGATGCCTTTGCAAGAGACATGGAGGAAAGTAGTGTTTTAGGGGTAGTGTTTTATGTCACTAAGTAAATTCTAATGTGTATTATTGGATAGATAGGTGTATGTTGGAAGAAAAATGAGGTAGGTATATATAGAAGTTGAAATCCAAAACACCTGGAGGACCAAAGTTTGGGAGCTGCCATAAATCATCTCGGCAGCTGCAGGGTCTCCACCCCAAGACACAATTTAAAAGAAATCAGCAACAAATGGACCACAAATATTTGTGCATCCCTTTCTTTCCTGAGTTCCCCCCACCTTTGCCCCTGAAGATGGATGCAGCCCACCAAAACTCTTTGGAGAATGGCATTGATAATAATAATTGGCAAACCCAGCATGCTTTCATCCATTTGTCCCCATCGCTAGCTGTCCCTGCCTGAAACCTTTGCAAGATGGCTCTCTCAGTGGAATATAATCCTTGCAAGGGTTACATCTTCTCATGTCAACATGGGTTTCCTTTTCTTTTTGCTTGTGATACTTGACTTCCACCTTGTAGCGTCGGACGATCTTAGATGCAGAGCTCTGGGGGAAGGATGGAAGGTGGCATTTCAAAATCAAAGCAGCTGGGTTACCTGGAAATGTGATCTGCTTCTGGCATTTTGTGTATATGTATGTTTGTGCATGTGTGTTGTGTCTTCCCCTGGTCCTTCGGAAGGTTTTTGACACCCACGCATGGAACAAAATGACCAAGGAGAGGAGGAAGGGATGGATGCGCATGGATGCGCATGAGGTTGGGTTGGGTGTGATGGGATGGAGGAGAGAAGGAATCATTAATGGGCGCAGAGGGGTTACTATGGGAACCTGTTGCTAATGAATCTCTGGGGTTTCCTCCCTTCCCCATTACATTTATTTATTTATTACCTTGACACAGCTCTTAAAAAGCATGCAACCCTGTGCAAAGCAAGTTTCCTAGGAATCGCGTTGCCATGGCAAACCCAGTCGCTAAAAAGCAAGCGGAGACCTAACCGCTACTCCCACATGCGGGCAGATGGGACTCCAGGTGATGCGCTTGGACAGGGAGGAGGGCGCCTTTCGGCGGAGCCAAAGTTTTTCCCATTTAAGCATTCGGCCCTTTTCTTTGCCTCTCCTTGCTAAGTATTTCTCTCTCTCTCTCTCTCTCTCATGCTCATGTTTTCTCATGCAAAAGCTCCCCCCCCCCCCTCTCTTTTTTTTTGCTTAGACAACAAGGGAATTTCCATTGAGACATGGCAACCAGAGACGACAATAGGTGTGTGCGGGGAATGTGGACTACACCGGGTGACACCTCAGAGAAAGATATCACCCAGTGCAATGGTGGGAAAGGGCTTCCTTTCAGATCCGGCTGGGGGGGAAAGTTTCCTCTTCGACCAGTAGATCCACCAGAAAGCCTATGGGGTGGGAGCACAACCCATTCCCACTACCAGCTGCTGGCAAGAAGGGGCTTCCTTCCAGGTCCAGCCAGGTGGGCAAGTCTCCTTCCTGGCCAGTAGATCCACCAGACCTGGAAAGGCTATGAGATGCAAGCCACAACCCATTCCCACCATCAGCTGCTGGTCTGCAACCTTCTGGTCTGCAACCATGCAGTTGGCCATGTCTCATGTGTCTTCCCCAGGATTAAATCTCAACCCACAAGCCACTTTCACTGTCAGAAACAGATGGACACAAGGAGAGAGCAAAGGTCCAGAGCTCTTGCCCAGCATCCCGTCTTTCCCCATTGCATCTCGGAGCAGCGAGGTCCATGGTTCAACTCTTGTGTTGTGTGAAGAAATGCTTCCTTTTGCATATCTGAATCTCTCAACCTTCAGCTTTGGGGAGCGGAGGCTCAACAATAAATGGCATTAAAAACAGATGAACTGGGAAACATTTTATTTTCGCATTGAGCGACGGAGTCGCCTCCACCCCAATCCCCTGGTTGCCATAGCAACCCAACCCACTTGGCGTCGAAACTTTCCAAGGTTCATCTTTGACTCATATCAGTATTTCTGGGATGAAGATCCCCAGACCTCCGAAGATCAAAGTGCAGTTTTGAAAACAGAGGAAATACTCATGGCTGGTTTTTTTCATGTGGTTTTCTATGCATCTACTAGATATTTTTTAATGCTGGTAATTGAAAAACAGTGAAGGAACTACTTATTGATCACCATCAATGATCATCTGCACTGCTGGCCCTTGTAGTAACAGTGCAGCATTGCACCTTCATTCATTCTCTGGACTACTATGTCCTCCAGGTTGGGAGGGAACCATCAGCTGGGAGTGCAAGCAGAGACTGCAGACTTCCAGTGGCTAGAAAGTGTCTTTGCCTCTGGGAGTCCATTAGGAGAAAGGCCTTGGTCAAGCAGTCCGAGTCGAGGGAGGTGTGAAATGCAGGAGTCTGGAAACAGGAATGCTGGCGAGGAAACGGAGGAGTTGCTTCCAGCCTTAGCCAAAGACAGACTCAGGGACTCTTCAGGGCAGCCATTAAGGCTGGGGGGTGTGTGTCACGTCCGCATGAAGAATGCCCCAACTCTGTCCCCAGAGTGCCATTATAGTGCATGGTGCCACGGCATTTCTCCGGCGCTGTGTCCATACAACACAGTACTGAAGGAGCACTGGCCAGCCGCAGCCACATGGCTATGGCACCCTTTCCAGGGCCAGATTGAAGCTGTGGCATGTGATTGGCACGGCCCCAATCCAGCTAGGAAAGGGGCAGCATTACGCTGTCCTTAGGGGCTGTGTGTACTGTACAGCCCCTCAGTTCTTCAATGGCCTGACACCAGTGGGCCTTACTCAGAGTTTCCCTGTTGCTGCTTGGCCCACAGCCTGGCAGAGCATCCTTGCCATATCTGTTTCTCCCTCCTCCTGGATTGTGGGCTTGAGACCCCAGCTGTGTCCTCAGCCTCATCCGTCGGTCAGACTTGCCTTTGTCCTGCTGCTTGAGGCTCTTCAGCAGAGAGAGCTAGCGAAGGCTGCTCTGCAACAAGGAGAGCTGCAGGCTGTTCTCCATCTGGAAAACTTGCCTGGGTCCTTTCTATCAGACTCTTCCTCTAAGTCGCAGTCCTGAAGCTCCTGCCCATGACTGCTCCAGCCACTCCCTGCCTTCCAAGTCCAATGCCAGACTTGGGAGGCAGCCCCCTGACCAGGTATACCACCCTTTTAGTGTGTCGCCCGCTGTGGTCCATACCCCTCGCACCCCTCCAGTGATGCCACTGTAACAAGTCCCTGGCTGCAAGGTCTTTGTACTTCTCGCTGGGACAATACTCTTGTATTCTTCTTCTGCTGCTTCTTTGTTCTCTCTCTCTTTCTCTCTCTCCGTCTTCCTCTCTCTCTCTCTCTCTCTCTTTCTTTCTTTCTCTCCCAGCCTTGCAAGACCTTGAACTGTCTGCTTGAGTTAATTTGGTGGCGTGTGATTACATAAGGCTGCTGCAAAGAGGTTTCCGCTTCTGTGCCTCTAGCTGTTAGGACCAGTGCCTGAAACGCAGAAGAAAATGAGAAGGATATTCGCTACTCGGAAGACAGAACTCAAGTCAGCTCTCCTTGGCCGCAAGCTCAACAGGAAAGGGAGAGTTTGCCTTGGTGTGCGACTTCGCTTAGTTGTGTGGATCTCAGATTTGCTAGGGCTCTCTTGTCGACTTGTGAAAGAAAAGTCCTTGACTCCAATAAGCTTAGAAGAGTGGGAGAAATTGTGGTCGGTGGGCCACATATGGCCCCTAAACCTTTCTATGGCCCTCAGAAACTTGTTTGTAGTTGCTGTGTGACTTCATGTTGTTTCCAACCAGTGGTGCCCTGTGTGGTATACTTGGGGTCTTTTCCATCTCTTCTATGATTTGACTACTTGCCCTAGGCCACACTGTGGGCTTTCCATGGCTGACCAGTGATCTGCAGTCCAAACTGGTCCCCTCAAGAGATGTTGGACTACACATCTCACCATCCACAGCCAGCATGGGCATTGGAATTGGGCCTTTGGGGTGAGGAGAGCCAGGAGCCCACACTTCCATAAGGTACCAGCCAGCTGACCTTCATTCATCCTGGTAGATCTAGAGCCATAAATCATTCTGAAGTGTTTATTTAATCTTCTGCCATTGGTAAACGCTCCCTTAAGAACCAATTAATCTCTTGCTTTAACCTGTGGGCATGTTTGAGTTTGTTTGTTTACTTGCCTGCTTTATTGTTGTTCTAATTATTATTTATGGACTGCATTTCCTCCACCCAGTTCTAAGAAATCCCCAAAGTGTAACAGAACGGACTCCCAACTTATAAAATCCATTTCTATAGGGGAATGTCACCACATCGGAGATTTTTCTGTCTTCATTTCTTTCCCCCAAGAGTCACTCAGGGACATTTAGGGTGCCTTACCTTGTATTCCTGTTGCAAGGATGGGTTTTGCAACGTGTGTGGAGTACATATTTACAACCAGGAGATGAACAGAACTGGGGATCTTCCACACTCTCCCATTATTGCATTATGATCCCTCTTTAACTGTTATAGCTGTTCCGATACAATCCTGGGATTTGTAGTTTGAGGAGGCACAGGAGCTCTCTGGCTAAGGCTTCTAAGCATCATTCCATCGACTACAAATCCCATTATTCTGTAGGACAGAGTAACAGCAGTTAAAAGTGGAATCACAGCGCAATAGTTCCACATCTGGAAGGTGGAAAAGGAGGAGACTCCATCAAAAGGCGGATAGACTCCATGGTTGTTGATGGCAAGATGGCCAGGAGGTCCCTTGTTCATAAAGTCTCCATAAGTCACAGCAAACCAACATCAACAAACCAAGACATCAAGGCATGCTGATGGAGGTTACAGATGACCATGTGTGGTTGAGTGTCCATGCCATCATTGGACAGTGAGGAAAGCCAACTGGAAGGGAATCTATTCATTTGAGATGCGGTGCTGGAGAAGAGCTTTATGGGATGCTATGGACAGTTGAAAAGACAATAAGTGGTTCATGGGGTCACCATAAGTGAAAGTCAACATAAGGGCAGATGATAATATTTGGCCATAGGAAAAGAAGAAGGCCACCTTCCAGGTGGATGGACTCAAACCATGGAAGACATAGATGTCCTGAGTCCGCAAGACTTGAGTAGGACCATTGATGGTAGGGAGGCTTGAGGTGTCTCATTCAAAGGGTCCCCATAAGTCAACGTCAACATAAGGGCAGCTACCAAAAACAACCAAGGTTTCCTTTAGTGGTACAAATGAAGCATTCAGAGGTCATTTGATTTAAAATGTATTATTTGTTTATTAAGGTATCACCTCTCAACCCACCAGAGCCCCCAAGGTGATATGTAACCCTGAATAGAGGAGGAAAAAGTCACCCTACAGTGGCATTTCCCAATAGCAAATCTCCTTCCCGCTTTGATCGCCCTTGAGTTAAAATTTTGAATTTTGGAAAAGGGAGAGGCGACTTCTGCAGGAAGGAATAGTGCAAACATATAGAGATGTCCCTCCCGCAGCATGCAATGCAGACACGCTTGGTGGATCTCATAATTTAAAATCCATTGCAATCGCACCAAATCAATGAAATTAAAAAGGGGAGAAAGCCCCTATTTAATTATTGGGAGGGAATGGCTGCAGTTAAGGCTTTAACAAATTGGTAATATATTTTTTCTAGCGTTGCTCTAAGAATATTAATTGGGAAAGGGACTCTGGTTGGAGAAAACTTCATGAACAAGCCGCCGCTGTGGTGCCTTGAATTAATAGGGCCTCTCTTGGTGCTTTGAATTTCAATGCAGGAGAGAGTCGCGTTCGGAGAGAGGAACACTTTCCCGTCTTTTTGCAAGAAGAAAGAATTTGAAGAAAAGAAAGAAAATAACTCGTCTTAATGGCAGTCCTTTTCCGACTCTCCAACTGAAGGGAAATCCATTAGAGCATTTGTTTGCTTGCTTTTTAAGATTCACCCTGCGGTGCTGACAAAATTAATCCCTGCTGGACCAGAGCCACCAGCAAAGAAGAAAGTGACAAACATGGGAGCCAAGTTGGCGTTTTCTGTCTGGTTCGGCTTTGTTGCTTTTCTTTGGGACTTTTCGGATGCAACGGCAAAATCATTGTGTCAATTCTTCTTGCTGTGAGCTTGGTGCCTGCCCCGAATTTCCAACTTGGTCTTTTTCTTCTATCAAGGGTAGGCAAACCGTGGCCTTTGGGATGTTTGGGATTTATATCTTCCATTGGACCTAGACAGTGTTGACAGTAGTGAGTGGTTGAAGACAGTTGGCCTTCCATTCTTTATCCAGGGATTCAACCATCCATGGTTTGAAAATATTCCAAAAAGATACAAATGTCAAAAAACAAAGGGACACCATTTCACTAGGCCATTGTGTTGCTTGGGACTTGAGCATCCATGACAGCAAAGGGACACCATTTCACTATGCCATTGCATTTATTGGGACTTGAGCATCCATGAAAGCAAAGGGACACCATTTCACTATGCCATTGCATTTATTGGGACTTGGTGTCTATGGGGCTCCTGGAACCGAACCCCAGTAGATATCTATGGTCTACTGTACTCTGAAGGCACCAGTTCCTATCTCATCTTGGAAGCTCAGCAACGTCCACCTTAGCTAGTCATTGGATGGGAGACCACCAATGAATCCCAGGTGCTGGAGGCTCTGTTTTAGAGGAAGGAACTGGCAAAACCAACTCTGAGGATTCCTTGCCCATGAAAACCCTATGAAATCCATGGGATCCCTGTAAGTCGATATGCAACATGAAGGCACACGCATTGTATTTGTTGACTTCTCTGCTGGTTGCTCTGCAGACCCAGTGGACTACTAAAAAGAGAAAAGTATAGGAACTAAGTACCTGAAAGGCACCAGATCCCCTCTGGTCTTGGAAGCTAAGTAGGGCCAGCCCTGGTTGGTCCTTGGACAGGAGACCATAATATACTGGACACTGTAGGCTCTATTTTGGAAGAAGGACCTGGCATCATCACCTCTGAGGATTCCTTGCCTAAGAAAATCCTATGAAATTCATGGGGTCGCCATAGGTGCATAGACAACCTGAAGCACACACATACAACGGCAACGACAACAACAAATGCAGTGGAAGTGTATGGACTTCTGTGACCTGGTAGCGTTTCCATCCTTGCCATCATACTGAGACCAAGAGATATTTATATTTTATTTGATATGAAATTTCCAATGTACAATGTTCTCTCCCTTCCCCTCATTCCTTCTTGACACACAATGTTGTCGGTGCTACAAAGCATGCGCACAGACACACTGGTTGGAGTGTTTTGTTGTCGCCTGAGTTTCTCAGAACCGGAGCTGAAGCGTAAATCTCACTTCATAAATAAACCATTCCTTGGAAAAGAAAATGCTCTTCTTCTCCAGCTTGGCCTCTCATCGACTCCTCTCAGCCGAGGAAAGAGAGCAGAGCGAAAAGGCGGAAAGCGGGGAAGAGAAAGTGCCATTATTTCAAACCTCTCTGGGGACCGTCTTTTGGGACGGCGTGCCCCATGGCTTCCAGCATCCAGCATTGCTGTGGC
>NC_056529.1:24450958-24469134 GCF_019175285.1 Sceloporus undulatus
TGATGGAGGTGAATTTCCTATGATTTGAAAGCCAAGTGTCCATAGAGAAAGTTGGACTATAAACCATTGCTCTCCGGTGCATTAAACATAAAATCCCCCAAAGGCCCTCTAATCCAAGCCATTTCTGCCATGCAGGAAGACACCATTCAAGCACTCGCAATAGATGGTCAAACAACCGCTTCCTTACCGTTCATTCAGCCCAGACCTGGGACCTTCAGGTGCTTGGGACTACAGACCCCATCATCCCCTACCCTTGTTCAGTCTGTTGTGAATGACAGTCCAGCCCCATTGAACATCCATATTACCCCTCGCCCTGCTCTAAGTCTCCGCTCCAAAGTTTGGTGACAAGATTTTATTTGGACTACAACTCCCAGCA
This sequence comes from Sceloporus undulatus, assembly GCF_019175285.1. Classification (NCBI taxonomy): domain Eukaryota; kingdom Metazoa; phylum Chordata; class Lepidosauria; order Squamata; family Phrynosomatidae; genus Sceloporus; species Sceloporus undulatus. The sequence continues at coordinate 24,451,335 of NC_056529.1, forward strand.
TTCCAAATCAATGATGACCAAGACCAATCTTCCAATACTTAATCAATACTTCACCCATAACTCCAACTCTATAGTCCAATCTTATATAGAAAGGAAACACTGGAAAACATTTTATATGATGACAGTCTCCATTCTGATTAATGACAGCCAAAGTACGAGAAATCTTGTATTTCAGTGTCTTCATGATCTCCTTTAACATCATGTAAATCCTAAGATCCGTCGTTAATTAATCATCGTTGTAACTACAACGGCGATTGATTAATTAATGGTGGGGCTTGGAAGTGTAGCCATAACTCATTACTTCTTAAACATGGTTTCCATTGCTCTGTGGGTCCTGTCCTTCTGTCTCAGAGCTGTATTTCTTTCCCTCACTTTTCCCTTCCAAAAACCTGATCTGTTCTGCAGGAGAAGGAAAAAGCAACTTCCATAAAACAGCCTTGACGTTGTGGGTGGACTCTCATTGTTCTCAGATAGTTAAATAAAATGTCGAGGGCCATTAATTTTGTGGGGTTTGGCCGTAAAGTAGCAGCAAGAATTTGAGTCAGTAGTAAAAAGGGAACAAAGAAACTGGGCCTTGTTCAAAACCCACTGGAGAGACAGCTTTGATGCTCAAAGAAAATGCAATTTCATTTTCTTGAATACCGACAAGATGCTGCAATTCTTGGCATGGTTACTTGCAAGTAAGCCTCTTGGAAATCCATGGCAGTCGTTGCTGTGCATCTTCGAGTCAACTTCTGATTTATGGCGATCATAAGGCGAACGTATTGTAGGGTTTTCTTGGCAAGATTTGTTCAGAGGAGGGTTGCTATTGCTTTCCTCTAAGGCTGAGAGAGTGTGACTTGCCATTGGTCTTGCATGGCTGAATGGAGATTCGAATCCCGGTTTCCCAGAGTCCTAGTCCAATGCTCAAACCATTGCATCGTGCCAAGTTTTTGCATGGAGTTTACATTTCTGTAAATAATCATAAAACTGTGCAAGAGCTGATAAACAGAGCAATAGAGGATTACAGCATACGGGGGAAACCCCAGCACTCATCCCTCCAACAGTAAAAACACTATAAATCCCTGTACGGATTGAGGAATATACTATACTACGATAGAGAATTACAACATGTACCATGTTCACATGTAAATCTTATTTCATTTTCTTGTGCAAACTCAAGGAATATTCATTTCCTCGTGCAAAATCAAAATGAAAGACGATCAGACTTTCTCTCCCTGTTGGGCAAGATTAAGGTCCAGTCCACACTGCCAAAATAATCCAGTTTGACACCGCTTTAACTGCCCTGGCTCAGTGTTAGGGAATCCTGGGCATCGTCACTTGTTGTGGCACCAGAGAGGAAAGGCTAAATGTCTCAGAAAACTACAGTTCCCAGAATTCCCCAGCATCGATCTAAGCATATTTTTCAAGGCTCTTCTTCCCTGAGCAGCCAGTCCTCAAAGACTTGCTGAAACAAAAGGTTTTCCACCTGCAAATGGATAGAGGCATTCTTTCCAATTGACCCACTTTGGCAGCAATTAACCCTCTGCCTTCCCAGTTTCCCAACTGCCTTTAAAATGTCCCGGTTTCTCTCTCTTCCTCCCACTTTCCCCCTTTTTTTGTCTTCAGCTTACTTCCATTGCTGCAAACCAGAGTCCGAAGTGCAAAAGTAGTTTGCATTCAGTTAACTTAGATGGCAGGGAACGAGAAAGCAGGGCAGACTCCTACCCTTCCCAGGAGGATTGGGCAAAAGCAAACCGCTGCAGCTTGTTAAATCCCCTAGTTTGTTAAATCTTCCTCTTCATGACCTTTTGGCCATCTTGACCTCACACTGATGTTGCTTGACCACCTGAAAAGCTGGGAAGTATGCAAGTGTGGACATAATAGGTTGCAAGCTGCCTTTATTGTTCCTTTATTACTCAGTGAAAATCACCATTGGCACTCAATCATTTTGTACACTTGTGATTGATAATCCCTCGATTGCATAGTCTGGGTTTTGACACTTCATTTCAGAAGCTGGTCTACTCTTGCGGAGGGTGCCTCTCTGCTCCTCGATTCCTGTTTCTATGATTACGACTCAGATTTTAAAAGTTGCTTTCCAGGATTTTGCCGTCGCCGCAGTGGCATGTTAATGGCTCTGTTTGTTTTATTGCCGCTGTGGATTCTGTTCTTTCCGGTCTCCTACTGTATATGTGTGTTTTTTCCTTGCGGTAATTGATGTGTGCAATTTCATTAAAATGCTGTTTTATTGTCTCGCCGTAAGCTGCAGGGATAAAAACGGGGTGGAAGGAAAGCAAGCGCCCATATGTGAAAACAATAAACTACCATCCCAAGAATCCCATAACATTGCTCCACGGCAGTTAAAGTGGTGTCAAACTGGATTATTTCTGTAGTGCGGAAATAATCTCATTGGCGGTTAGATCCTTGGATAGACTCTGGACCATTATTGATGGTCCAAACGTCCATCTGGTGCCATTCAGGGATTCCCAAACTTTGTTCCACCACGTTTTCTTGGTCAACAGTCAGGCATTCTGGGAGCTAAAGTCCCAAACATCTGGAGGAGATGTGATGATACTTTTTTGTATGCATTAGTGACAGCATGGTGTAGTGGTTTGAGAATCAGACCAAGACTCTGGAGACCAAGGTTTGACTCACAGCTCAGCTATGGGAACCTACTGGGTGACATGAAGTCGAAGGCTTTTGTGCCCAGTATCCATAGTTTTTTGTGGGTTATGTGGCCATGTTCTAGAAGAGTTTATTCCTGATGTTTCTACTGGGTGACCTTTGCCAAGTCACACTGTCCCAGCCTCAAAGGATGGCAATGGCAAATGGAAGAAGCCTTGCCAAGAAAATCCCATGATAGAGTTGTCTTAGGGTTGCCATAGGACTTGAAGGCACACAACAGCAATGACTCTGCTATGTGCAAAGAAAAAGGTGAAATTTGTGCAAAAAAAGGCTGCAAATGGGGGGGAAATACTCTCCAAAACTGTGCCAAAACTCTCATATCTTCTTGCTGAGTAGATACAAGAATATTGCAATCTTTCGCTCTGACTTTTGAAGGCGGAATAAGGCAAAAGTTTTCATCTTGGCGGGTGTTCTGCCTCCCCTGAGAGTTTTCCGCTTGACGGACCGGCTCCGTCCCCATTTAAGAGCATCCACCGTTTGCTATCCACCGAATGGCTGCCTTTTGGAATATATGAATCCTTAAACACAGGAGAGTTTTCTCAAGAGAGAGCTTTTTTCCGATGGCTTCCCGCCCACACTGTTTTATTTTATTTCATCCTCTTGTGTGTGTGTGTGTGTGCCTTCGACATCCAATTTGGACAGAACAACGTTGGAGAGGAGAGGGGGCCGCTCCGCAGAAGGAACAGCAATGACAATTGAGCAAGGAACCCAGCCAATTTTACTTTCAAATCACCCTCGACGAGGCGCTCTAAATACCAGGGATATTTTTAAACTCCAAGGAGGCAAAGGACATGTCAAAAGTTTGAGTTTTTTGTTTTGTTGTGCTTTGTTTTCTGTTTTTGATCAATGAGGCTCTCTGCACTTAGAATCATAGGATGAGAGAGTTGGAAGAGAATCCCAAAGGACATCCAACCCAACCCCATTTGGCCATGTAGGAATACATAGAATCCTAGAGTTGGAAGAGACCCCAAGGACCATCCAGTCCACCATCCTTCTGCCATACAGGAATGCATAGGGCCATCCAGTCCAATCCCCTTCTTCTGCCATGCAGGAATACATAGAATCCTAGAGTTGGAAGAGACCCCTGCTCCAAGGGCCATGCAGGAATCATAGAATCTGGAAGGGACCCCCAAGAATCATCCATTTCAACTCCCTTCTGCCATGCAAGAAGACAAAATCCAAAGGAGGGCAACCAAAATGTTGAAGGGCCTGGAGACCATGCCCCAGGAGGAAAGACTTAGGGAGCTAGGTAAGTTTAGCCTGGAGAAGAGAAGGTTAAGGGTTGATATGATAGCCCTGTTTAAATATTTGAAGGGGTGTCCTATTGAGGATGGAGAGCTTGTTTTCTGCTGCTCCAGAGAACAGGACCCAATGGAGCAATGGATGCAGACCATAGGAAAAGGGAGTCCAACTAAACCTTAAGAAGAACCGCTTGAGGGTAAAGGCTATTAGACAGTGGAAGACGTTGCCTTGGGCAATGGCAGAGTCTCCTCCTTTGGAGGTTTTTAAACAGAGGCTGGATGGCCATCTCTTGGGAGTGCTTTGATCGTGTCTTCCTGCATGGGAACGGGTTGCAGACGATGGTCCTTGGGGTCTCTTCCAGCTCCACAATTCAGTGATTCTATGATATGATTGATATGATTCATTCTCTAGCCAGGAGAGGACGAGAAAGACATCCAGGCATTGAGAAAATAAAGAGTAGGCCTTGGTAGCGAATTCTCCTCCCCGCTGCCTTCCATATCAAGGGGCTAATTTTACAAGGAGTCCAAAGGTGGTTCTTCCAACAGCCAGACGCCTTGTAAAATCTGCACAGCTCTCTGCTTCCAATTTTCCAAACGTTGCCGGTGGCGTTCTCCAAACTCTCCTTCTCCGTTGCTGAACTCTTGGCGCTTAGAGAAGAGGGAATAAACTTTGTCTTCTCCTCCTCCTTCTACTTGTTTTCACTCGATTGGCCCAAGAAGGCCAAGCGGCTTTGCAAATGGGGTGCTTTTTGCAATGTTATGACACGCAGGCATTTGGAACTATGGGAAGGTATATATACAGCGGGGCTTAATTTATCTTTCCAGGGCTGAGACCTGGAGAGACTTTGCTGAAACGTTCTTCATTTCTGCCAAGAATACTTCAATTGAATGCATTGATTTGGGAAACCTTGATGATAGGAAGCTCACAATTCTGGGTTCCTTTATTTTATTGTAAGCCGCTTCGATCATTCGGAGGAGCAGGATATAACACTTAGTAGTAGTAGTAGTAGTAGTAGTAGTAGTATTTCAAATAGAGTCAGCACAGTGTAGTGGTTTTAATGTTGGACTAGGACTCTGCAGGCCAGGGTTCGAATCCCAGCTCAGCCATGGAAACCCACCTCAAGGGCTGCAACACAGAGGAGGAGGCAGGCAATTCTTTGCTTTGTAGGACCAGATAGAATGGTTCCAGGTGACAGGATTTGGATTGAGGATTGGAAGGAACAGTTCAGTAATGGACCTTCTAGGGTCTCCTTCTCCAGATGCCTTCAAAAAAGGAGGCTGGGCAGCTACCTGCCGGGGATGGTTTCCAAATATTGGAAGGGCTGGAGATCTTGCATTGAGCAAGAGGTTGGATTTGGTGACCTCTGGGGGTCCCTTCCATCTCTAGGATTCTGTGACAGTTCATGGAGAGGGTGAGCTGACCTTGGCTAAACTAGTGGCTCAGAGAACCTTTTGGGAACAGTCTTTCTGGATGAATGGCTGAAGGACTCTCGCTTTTCACAGCGAGGCGTTCTCTGAACTTCTGAGCCCACCAAGGAGACTTTCCTTCCTGCTGCTGGTTGGATGAATGTGACTTTTTTAGAAAGGGTGACATCTGTTCACTTGGTTGGAAATGGCTTTTTCTACAAGACCGGTGAGAGCCTAACGTTTGCTTTGCCTGGTGAATCCTTGGAAACGGGGCAGTTGTAGGGATCTGTTGAGATCAGGACTGGCAGGACTTGCCATCTTGACCCCACTCCAAGGGGTTTGGGCAGATGAGTCTGTCTTGGTTTTTGTCTTGTGGGATGAACACCGCATTTGCCATCCTTCTTTCCATTTCTGTGCAAAGGGAGAGCGAGGCCATCCGAGGCCTGAGAAAACAAGCATTTAGCTGCAAGAAGAGGAGCCGCTTCCCAAGAGACCTTTCCCAAAGTGTTTGTGTGCATCTTGACCGGCGTAGATTGTGGTCGCTTATTTGGGGTTTTTCCCAAGGGAACGGAAAGCCTGTTCTGTTTCCGAAAAGGCTGTAATGAAGATATAAAAGGAGGGGATTTAAAAAGCTTCTTGGAACACATAAGGCATGGAAGAAAATGGGACAGAGTTTGGGGAGAATGCATCACAAAGAGGCACTCTGATCCCTTTTTCTTGCTTACTTTCTAATTGATAAGAAGAGCAAACGAACTGCGCTTTCGACCCTTCTCCAAAATAAAACAAAACAAGAAGAGGTCCCTTATTCCATTATGTCCCAAATTCCCCTTCAAAACAAGTTGGCAAGGGAGCCAAGTTGGCCAAGAGAAATTCAAAACATTATACGTGTGTTGTATGACTTCAAGCCATTCCTTACTTAAGGAGACCCTAATTGTGGGGTTTTTTGGCAAGATTCATTCAGAGAGGGTTTGCTTTGGCCTTCATCTAAGGCTGAAAGAGTGTGACTTGATTGTATATATATATGTGTGTGTACGTGTGTGTTTATATACACACACACACACACACACACACACACATCCTTTTGCAACCCAGAATCATCATCATCATTTCTTCCTGCAACGATTGGGGTCCCACCATCCCTAGAAGCATCCAGCATTTTAAATGAGTGCAAAGGTTGTCGTGTCGCACAAGAGAAGGAGAGGAAATGGTGTTGTTTATTGAACCGGGTGTCTTAAGGAACACGAAACCCTTTGGAGCGAACGGCGTACGGATCTCTCCCGAGAGGAGCCAATTCCGTTCCAGAATATTATTTTCCCCCCAAAGTTGCTAAGCAACTGGTACAAGAAAGCAAGGCAAAACTTTTAATCGGGCAGCAGGTTTCTATTTTGCAAACTCCACGGCGCGGACCGTCTGCTTTTAAGTGTTCCTGGTTAGGTTTACTATGAATGAGAGAGAACGCATACTTTCCAAGTGCCCATATTTGACTAGGATAAATCCCACTTTCTCAGCTGCATTTAAAATGCCCTGGTTTCTCTCTCGGTCTTCCCACTTTCTGCCTTCATTCCCATGACCAATGTTAAGGACTCTTGGGAGCTATAGTGCTCCCCCCAAAAAGTAGCATCTCAAATGTCACACTCTAAGGGACACTTGGACTATTTAAAAACAAACAACCCACCAAAGAAGCCTGAAGTAAGTTGTTGTTGCTGTTGTTGTTGTTGTTGTGTGCCTTCAAATCATTTCCAATTTATGGCAACCCCACGGAAAACCTCCTCTGAACAAATCTTGCCAAGAAAACCCCAGGATAAGTTCACCTTTGGGTCTTAGGAAGTCGAAAATGACGCAAGAACAACAATACCTAGCAGAGAGGCAACCAACTTGAGCAACAGATTTGGGATGGTCATGAAAGGGCAGGACCTGGTTCTTTTAGTGTATTGTTTAAGTAACCTCCCTTTCTCCTTTGGAGGAGCCAAGGTGGTTCCTAAGGTGCATGAAAACCACCGACAGCCGGTGGCTTCCATGTCGGTGGAGATGTGAACCCACTCCAGGTTTTCCTTCTGCATCCATGGGAGTTCTCCAAAGTGCTGATCCATCTCAGAACCACTTCAGCACCTTGGACAGCTCTGTTAAAACCAGAACTACAACCAGGAATGGCTTCACTGCTGCACCGACATGGAAGCCATCACCTGTCCCTCCTTAAAGCAGGATTTGTGGACGATAGGTCCATCAGTGGCTGCTAGTTGGAGGTCTGTCTATGTGACCTCAAAGCATTGGGGCCAGTAAGATAGCCCTGTACCTGCTGGAGAATGTGAGACAGAGTGTGTAGCAATGGCAGGCTTCCCACTGGGGCAACTGGTTGAACAGGAATGATGGGTTAGATGGGTCTTTGGCATCAAGAAGCATCAGCTGTCAGAGGTTCTTAATAAGCTTTATGGACCAGCGGTGACTTGAACTGAAGCCTCCATGTCCAAGCCAAGAGTTCCACCTGAGAAACTGCTCTCAATATCTCTTAGAGAGGAAAAGGATTGTTGAGACGGGATGCATTTTCCTACCATGGTCTCGTGGTTTTTTAATTGTCCCCTGAGTCTCCCAAATATAGTCCCTCTCCTGGGACACACTCAGTGCCAGCTCAGTGAAGGGCTATATATAGCCAACCCCAATAAATCCCTCTCTTTTGGTGGATATTGAACTAATTCTGGCCATGTAGTAGTTTGATCTATTATTTTTCCCTCTCTCCGTCTATCTAGTAGGTCTATCTATTTATCTATCTATCAATCTATCTATCAACCTATCCATCCTTCTGTCTGTCTATCTATTCTTCTATTTGTCCATCAACATATCTAATAGTTTTCTATCTATCTACCTGTCTGCCTGCTTGTCCATCAGTCCATCCATCCATCCATCCATCCATCCATCCATCCATCCATCCAATCTATCTGTCCTATCTATCTATCTATCTATCTATCTATCTATCTATCTATCATCCGTGTATCTGTCTGTTTATCTTTCTATCGACTAATCTATTGATCTATCTCAGTTATCAGAGACGTGAACTGTAATAGTGTGCATTGGACTTACACTACCATAGCTTACTACCATAGAGATTCAATTAACCAAAGCCAGATTTTCATTGGCTTATCCAGCCAGTTTTGGGGGGGAAGAGGGTGCCATTTTGTCTTGGGCTTCAGGCAGCAAAATGTTTCAAGGCAGCCCTGTTTGAAAGTACAGACCTGTCTCCACTGAGATTTATTTTCTTGGCTGGCCTCATAGATCCAAACCTGCCCCATCTGCTCCAAATTCCCTTTTCAGCCTACTTGCAATTCCCAGTCTTGTTCACTGGTCCCAGTGGGTTCCCTCAAACCTGGCTACAACATTTCTCCCAGTTGAAAGATTATGGAATGGACACATTTACAGTGCAAAGAGGTCTTTTTTATGTTTCGAGAGAAGGGCTGTGTACCTGGAAGACAGGGCTGAGCGTTGCATTGCCGCTATTCCCAGCTGATGGATAGCTTCAGTCAAAGCTATGCAAACAGTCACAGGGTTCGGGGTGGATATGTATATTAAAGCAAGTATAAAACTGACCGTCTCTGCTATTGCACAGGCACCAGGGTTTTGGCATGGACCAGTGTTCCCCCCCCTCCCCACCCCATTCTTTTCCTTGGGGACCGACCATTGGCTTGCAAAAGGCAGTTGACTTCATTGTTTGAAGGAAGGAAGCCAAGAGCTTAAACAGTTCCTACAGAGCGCCTCCTGTTCTTTGGAGCTGACTCTTTGGGGCCAGAATCCGGCTGGCCTCTTTCTACACGTGTCTAAGTCCTCCGATGGAAATAGCTGGATGTTTTCATCTGACGATGCAGAACATCTGTATTCAGGTTCAAAATTGACAAAGCTGAATTGTGCATGCAAAGCCGCCATGTTTGTGGCAAGGCATGCAAATAGCGCTGGGTTGTGCATTTGGTTGCATGGTCTTTCCGTTCAGCGTTATGCAGTCCTCTTGTAGGATCTCAGCCAGTTCATGCAGAGAGCATTGAATGTTGCAAGAGTGCTGTCTTAGCAAAGCATTATTAAAGCTGCTTCCATGGAGGCCTGAGCAGAGATGAGGACCCAGACAGGACTATTGTGTTGTCAGAAACCTTGGTTGAAACCCAAGTGTCCTATTTCAAGGGCACAAGGGCAGGTGAGTGGCTCCATAATCCAAGAAAAGAAGAAGAATGGGGAAAGTGAGACGGTCCAGGAATATGTAGTAGGCCCTTGGTATCCGCAAGGGGATCAGTTCTGGATCCCCTGTGAATACCCAAATCCACAGATGCTCAAGTTCCATTGTCCCCAATGGCCGTGCGTGCATGGAGCCATTCCGCCATTAGGAACAATGGGACTCCAGTGGCAGTGTGTACATGTGGTTGCACCAGCATTAGGGAAAATGGGACTTAATGGCAATACAGTGATGTCCATGCACCACCACGGGACAATGGTGGCTGTTCCTAATGGTGGCGTGGTCATGCGCATGCAATGGCATTGGGGACAACACAAGCTTGCCATCTATGAATGCTTGAATCTGTGGATGGCAAGTCCAGAGATATCAAAGGCCAACTGTAGAAGGAATATATATATATATATATAATATAGAGCCCTCTGTTTTCATGGGTTATCCGTTCTGGACCCCCCACAAAAACGGAGGCTCACGCTTATTCAAGTCTCATAGGCCTCTCATTCGTATCGTTGGCATAAATCAAAGTCAACCTGGTGGCGGCCAAAAATGGAAGACCTCTCCCCAAGGTCTTACTATGATGTTCCCCCGTCTTATTTTAAAACAAGCTGTTTTTGGCTTCCCATAGACCAACCCTTGAAAAGTCTCAGCCAAAGCCCAGCAATTACCTTGGTCCAGGGTTTTAAACCTCTTGAAAAAGAAGGACTTATAAGGCAAACGTCGGCTGGAAACCCTTCTGACTTTTGTTCCTCGGAGGCGTCAGTCTATTTTTATAAAACATATATCTTGGGAGGGGAGATTATTTATCAAATAGGCCTTGTTGATAAAACAGAGCATGGAGGAATGTAGTCAATGGAGATGACTAGTCTAATTTCGGCTCAGTCCCATGTTTTCAGAAACACCAGAATCATTTTGATCCTATTTATTTTGATTTTTCTTTTAAATCAAGGCCAAGGCACAAGTGTACCTTAAAAAAAGGATGATGGTTGTGGTGATGGTGATGATGATGGATGATGGAACGTGCACGACATTAGTTTTTACATATGAGCGAAGCAGACTTTGGCTGGGAGGCATTGGGAAAAGGAAGGTGGTTCCTGTCATAATTCATAGCTCTGACCTAAAGCAAACAAGGTTCACCTTAATTAGCTAAAGAGGAGCCGCTGATTAAAGACGCTGCCGCTGATTAACCAAGTGAGTTTTAATTAACCGATTGCATCTGCATAAATTTGCCTTTTGTCAGCTGGAGAAATCTCTTTCTGCATTTATCGCCGGCATAAAAGCTGCCGGAAGGGAAGAAAACGTACCAAACCCTCCCTGCCTTGTTGCTTTTGAGATGTAAACGTCTGTCTCCTTCGGTGGCATCTGGACTCCTTCCATTCCTGGCTCTTAAAAGCAGGGAGAGTGGGACTGAAAGGGAATGGATGCAAAGGGATTCATGAATGCCTCGCCGTTGCAAAGCAGGAGCCTGTCCTTCCTAAAAGGAACTTTGCTGAGACCATTACTTGAATCGAAAATGAATAAATCCTGAATCCCAGCGTGCTGTAAAATACCAAGGTTCCTTTCTTGGACAAGGTTCCAGAATGCATGGTGGCTCCGAGAACCCAGGGATCCTGGATAAATTGGATTAGTCAGATCCATTTCAATCAGGTTCCAGGCCTGGTCGTCGTCGTCATCATCATCATCATCATCATCATCATCATCATCATCATCATCTATATCCCGGGTTAATCATTTCTTTGGAGATGCCACTGCCACAGGTGCTGGTGAAACGTCAGGAACAAACTCTTCTAGGACATGGCCATATAGCCCCAAAAACCCACACAAATCTATGGATGCCGGCCATGAAAGCCTTCGATTTGGCACAGTTGCTCTGCTGCAACCATTCCATCTGAGAGATGGGGAGAACAAAACCAATCTGAATTGCAGGCGAGTTGCAAAGGGTTCTCAAACTGAAACCTATGCACGCATCCCTCCCAACATTGTGCAATGCAAATGGAGACCATAGGAAGAGTGGGCCAGAAGTGGGATCCAAAAGCTCTCTTTCTCAGAGAGGAATTTTATTATCACCTGCCTAGTATAAATGAATGCATTTTTACTTTGGATCAGTTGGGTGGGCAGCTGGAGGGATTTCATCTGAACCCCTGTGTTTTCTATCGCTTTGGCGCAGATGGCGGGTGACATTTGCAAGGCGGCCGGGTCACTTGCAAGGAAATATGTTGCTTCTCCTCCTCCTTTTTCCTTTCTTTCATATTTTTACCCTCTCCTCCTTATAGATCCTCACAGAATCTCTACTCGGGGCTGAATTTAAGACAAACATTGCCTTGTTTGGCCATCTCCTTCGCCAGCCCCCTTTCCCTCCTTCGCCAGGATTTTGCTGGAGGCTGACTCATCCTGAGGCCTTTTCTGAACAACTCAAACAGCCAACACAAAAACCGAGACCAGGGCTCTTTTCCTTCTTCTTTTTAATGGATCTGAGTGCAGCGTTTAGATAAGGATTGGGAATAACTGGGTCCCTGAAACCTTTGGGTTTGGTTCCAGGATCCCCCTTTGATATCAAACTCCCTGGTCACTCGTCCCATTAAACGTAATGGGAAAAGGAAAACGGCGTCTCTAATCTAAAATGCAAAATCAAGGTTTGCTATTTGGAATTTATGCTTTTTAAAAAATAATTTCAAGCTGTGGATGCTTGAATCCGTGGATAAAAAAATCCATGGATAAGGAGGGCTGACACCACCACCACCACCACCACCATCATTATCATCATCATCATATTTGAAACCAATTGAAAGCCCATCAATGTGGATGCACCTGTCATTTGCAAACTGCAGTCTTGCCCTATGCAGGTTTTCCCGCTTCTCCAGGCAAACTGGGGAATCCCTTTGCAGAGGAAATCTCTGGAACTCAGTGTTTTGTTGGATGTTGCTGAGCAATCCAAGGCAGAGATGGAAGGAATTGGGTAGATTGCCATGGAAACACCCCAAGTCCCTCCTCTTCCTCCTTTCCCAGACCTAGTCAGCAAGACGCTTGCAGTCATAGCAACGCTCCGGGTCTAAGAAAGGGAAGAAGGGGATTTGATTAAATCAATACCTCAGGCAGAGCATCAAATGCACACTGTCCTTATCCACCCCATTTGCTACAATAAGCATCCCACCAAAGGGTGACTCCAAAGGAAAATGTTGCGCATGGATCATTTCATTTGTCATCCAGTTGGCTTTGAATTATTGTGACCCAATGAACGTTTGCATCAAGGGGGCCGAGTATATAGATGAACTGAGAGATCTTGCAGCACCTTTGAGACTCACTGAAAGGAAGAAGTCAGTCGACTTCCTCAGGTGCATTTCCAAATTCCAAATTCACAAAATTTGCATTTCCAAATTGCAGATTTGCAATATTTCAAATGTATCTGAAGATGTAGACTGAAGTCTAGGAAAGCTCCTGCTTTCCTGTTGTTGGGTACCTGTTAGATTTGTCGATAGATAGATAGATAGATAGATAGATAGATAGATAGATTTTATATGTATCAGCCTACTAGCCCCACCACCTTTCCCTTCTCCTTTTATGTCATGTCTTTTTAGATTGTAAGCCTGAGGGCAGGGAACCATCTAATTAAAAAGATTGTATGTACAGCGCTGTGTACATTTACAGCGCTTTATAAATAGAGGTTAATAATAGATGGATGGATGGATGGATGGATGGATGGATGGATGGATAGATGATAGATAGATAGATAGATAGATAGATAGATAGATAGATAGATAGATAGATAGATGAGAGAGGGGGAAGAGAAAGAGAAGAGAGAAAGAAGGATGGATGGATGGATTGTGGACAGACAGACAGGCAGGCAGAGAGACAGACAAAAGAAAGAGAGTGGATAGATAGATAGATAAGATTGGTTTGTTGTTGTGTACCTCATAGGTTTGTAGTTGTTTAGCCCTTAGTGTGCTGGTGCCTCTCAAAACTACACCTCTTAGGATTGTGTAAGATGACGCCATGGCAGTTAAAGTGGTGTCAAACTGCATCATTTCTGCCGTCTAGATGCGCCCTCAGTCTCCATCCCTTTTGTTCTCCTTTCCCATCATTTTTCTCTGCTACAGACACTGCTAAAAGGGGTCTTTTGGGGTGATTCCAGACTCCCGAAACCAATTGGCCTTAACCAGCCGTGGCAAAGCAAATGCAGAGGAATTATTCCTCTCTGTCGCCGCTGTGGCCGTAATTAGATTTAAAGGCCTGTCATTACAAGGAAACGTTGATGGGGTTTTAAAGGCATGGATCTCTCTCTCTCTCTTGCAAAAAATCATGGATCGGTTCCTTGGGCTCCAATCCATTTATTTCCCAGCCGAGACCATCAACAGTTCTCCGGTCTCCTTGGCTGACAAATACGTTGCGAGAGAGTTGTTTATGAACCGGACTTGGAAAGTTCCCTTTGGCTGCAATAATGTTATAATAACCGGGGAGCTTCGACGGTGGTGAAATTGTCCAGGTCAATGGAATTGTTTATGCGCCACGCGACTTTTCCGCCTCGGATGCGCAAGAGGCTTTGAAGCGAAATCCCCGTCCCAAACAATTTATCGGCCAAACTATAAACTCCTGTAAAAGTCCAAGATCTAAGATTGTGGCAACAGATCAGATCTGGAGTTGCTTTGGAGACACATTGAGAGACTTCAATTGGGACAGAAAAAACAGTCATTTATATATTAATTAGTCCTGGTCAGAACAAGCAAATCATTCCACTAATCAAAGGCTGCATCCACACGGCAGGAATAACCCAGTTTGACACCATTTTAACTGGCATGGCTCCTTGTTGTGGAATCCTTGTAGTTTGTAGTTTGTTGCCGCACCAGAGATCTCCAACCAAGAAGGCTAAATAGCTCACAGAACTGCAAATCCCATAGCATTTAAAGCAGTTGAAGCTGTGTCAAAGTGCATTAATTCTGCAGTGTAGACACAGCCAGAGAAGGAAGGAATGAGAAACAGAGCAGGAAAGAGAGAGAGAAGAGCCAAGGGATTTGTGTCACTGACAAATTGGGGCCAGAGCTTAGAAGAGAGAGAGAGGAAGGAAGGAAGGAAGGAAGGAAGGAAGGAAGGAGGGAGGGAGGGAGGGAAGGAGGGAAGGAATACAATTAAAATCATTAAAATGATTACAGTGGTGCCTCGGGTTACGAAATTAATTCGTTCCGCCATTCCCTTCGTAACGCGATAATTTCGTAACCCGAAATAGCTTTCCGTGAGCGAAAGAAAGGAAAGAAAGAAAGAAAGAAAGAAAGAAAGAAAGAAAGAAAGAAAGAAAGACTGGAGGTAGGGGAAGATGGGGAACTAGGGATGTCATTTCAGGACATTTCCCACTAGGAACGTGAAGATCAGACGCTCATATTTGCCATCTCATCAGAACAAGAACATCTCGATAACTCCAGCTAACCCCACTGGGAAATAAAAGAAAAGCTAGTGAGATCCTTTACCCTTTGGAGACTTCGTTGGGAAAGGGTTCATTTACGAAGAGCACCTGAGCTTATTCTTACACGGAAAGCAGGTTTTGCCAGGCACAAAAACCACGTTTTCTTCCGCTGAGGCCTCAAGTGTCCAAACCGGAGCAGACCCATTGGGCCAGTTGTGGGACGATAGTGGCAACGGGGAGGTTGGACCCATGGATTCAGCGGGGCTTCCTCTCATTGCGATGACAGCCAGCCCCTCCATATCCACAGATCCTTTATGCACCGATTCAACCGCCCAGGGCTTGAAAATAATTCCAAAAAGCAAAGCTTGATTTTGCCATTTTATCTAAGGGAGACCATTTGATTCTACCATTGTGTTTGATGGGATTCCTACTGCCTTTTAAACTGAATCACAAATTGGTTTGAACCTGTTCAAATGACCCTGGTTCACACTTGAATTGAATCACTGAAGCAATTTGGAGAGGGGGGCCATGCGCTAGACCCATTTAACCCACATCTTTTTGACGCTGGTGTTTTCTGCATCCTTTTTGATACATCGATTCTGTGCAAGTGTGAATCAGATGCGGATCGGAATTGATTTAAATTTGCCTTTCGCCTGGCTGGAGCAGGTCCATTTTGAACCGATTCATTCATGAATGTGAACCACAAGTGGGTTATTTTACAGGGAAAACATGCAATCGGAGCAAATGTAGTGGGAACCACACTCTGCTGTCGAATCGATCCATCAATTCAGATCACAAACCAATTTATTTGTACGTGGGAATGAGACTGAGGTCTGCGAGGTTTTCTGCTAGTACTATGGTGTCATCTGCACATCTTAGATGATTGATATTCCTTCCTCCGATTCTCACTTCTTCTTCTCCTCCTCCTTCTGTGTCCAATCTTGCTTTTCTTGCAATATTGCAGAGCCTTTATTCCGGCCGCGATGCAGCTGTTGGTCAGCTGTTTCCTTCAACACTTTGCCATTGGAGACACATGAGACGCCGGAGCCGTTCCAAACATAGCGGTTTCTTTCCCCCTCTCTATCTGTCTTTTTTATCGGTGAAATGAAGTCTCCCCATGGGGCCTTCGGGGAACAGCTGTCAGTCTGGGATATCCGGATGTCTGGCATAGCAATGCCACCGAGCAAAAGAGAAAGCTTTGCAAGCAATATCCCTTCTTTTCACCTTCTGGCACCGAGGGGTATTTTTTTTGTCCTTCCTAGAAAGTACTCCTCCATGGCTTGCAAAAGGAAGAATCATGGATCCACATAGATTGGAAGGGAATGCCAACAGCCATCTGTTCCAACGGTTCCAAACCTTTGGTTCACCATTTGTTTTGGACTTCAGATCCCAGAAGCCCCAGTCAGCCTTGGCCAATGGTCAGGAATTATGGGAGCCGAAGTCTAAAACATCCGCAGGACCAACGGTTGGGAACCACTGCCCTAGAGCCTTTAAAATAGACCTGTTAGGGTAAAGTTCCCCCAAAATTGACCCAAATGAGGATGTGATTTGTAGTCCAACTCTGATTTTGAGAGTTGGGTCTCGCACTGCAGGTGCACTGGAGTTGTGCATTGTGCTTTTGCAGTTTACTTTGCAGTTGCACATTGTGCGTAGAGTCTTCATATTGCATCTGTGCACTGCACAGGTTCTCCAGATGTTTTGTACTTCAATGCCCAGAAGCCCCATCTAGCTTGGCCAACGGTTAAAAATTTCTGGGAGCTGAAGTAAAAACTTTGGAGGTCCAAAGTGTGGGAAGCACTGCCTTAGAGCCTTTAAACTGAACCTGTTAGAGTGACACTTCCCAAAATTTGGGGAGCAATGGGGATGGGATTTGCAGCCCAACTCCCATTTGGAAGGTATCTGAGAAGGAAGAAGTAAAGCTGAGTGGGAAGGTGACTTGGAACGAAGATATTTTCCTCTTTTCCTCTTCTGGGGGTGGGAATGTCGCACGTACCCCAGCTCCAAATGCATGCTGACCCCAGCTCTGCAGCTGCTCCTTTGGCCGGTTTCCACTTACGACAGCAATCTAAAATAAGGAAAGGGACAGAAAGGAGCGGAGATCCCAGAGTCCATGTGGCCCGGCTTAGTTTGCAGAACGAGTCCTTCTCCAGGCCGCCTTGGACACTGGGTTATTTCTGGCCCACTGAGGGTCCTCCATCCCTCTCCCACCCCAGGCCTTTATTTTTAGGCCCCTCTGTGGGGTTAAGGGGATGGCATTTCGGCTATAGGATCAGTAAGGGATTCCCCCAAGAGGCAGCCGGTAAACTGAGACCCCAGTTTTGGATTCCAGTCCCATGATCGACAGAGACCCATGTGGCCGCCATGATGGGGATGGCAGGTTTGTCCCTCTCCTTAGGCAAGGCAGGGCTTGGGAAGTTACTTTTCCCACCCCTCTTTCCGAGGATTGAGCCCGCACAGGACTGAGAAATCAGGCAGCGGACAGTGGATTGTGATTAAGATTATTTTAAAGACCCTTTAGAAACAAACTCCTCAAGGTCTTAGACTGAGAGAACACCATGATACATTAGCAGATTTATGACATATCTACCATTTTGATAGCCGCAGTTTCACTTATCCATATCTGAAAACAATACATTCTCTCTAGGCATTTCTAGGTCCACCAGTGTGGCTCTATGGTCAATCTCCAGGCCAAGCATACTATAGAATCACACTGGAGGACCTAGAAAAGCCTAGACAAGTGGTCTCTCTAGGCATTTCTAGGTCCTCCAGTGTGGCTCTATGGTCAACCTCCAGGCCAAACATTCCATAGAATGATGCTGGAGGGCCTAGAAATGCCTAGACTAGTGGTCTCTCTAGGCATTTCTAGGTCCTCCAGTGTGGCTCTATGGTCAA
>NC_056529.1:24469144-24502831 GCF_019175285.1 Sceloporus undulatus
TCTCCAGGCCAAGCATACAATAGAATCACACTGGAGGGCCTAGAAAACCCTAGACAAGTGGTCTCTCTAGGCATTTCTAGGTCCTCCAGTGTGGTTCTATGGTCAAGGCAGGCCAGTGCCATTATGGCTGCATCGGAGTGTCTGGACCGAGGGAAGGAATAGCGACACTTTATTCTGCTTTGTTCAGGCCTCACCTGGAATAGTGTGGATGATGTTTGGATGGGTCTCTTCCAACTCCATGACTCTATTCTATGAAAGAGAGACCTCCATGAATCCTGGGATCCTCCGCATCCTTGCTCTGGGTTTGCAAACACCGAGTGACATCTGTGGCTTTGCATTATCCGTCAGCCTATAAATATTAGAAACCGAATAAATTATGGATCTATAAACTCCAGCAGAAGCAGGTTGCCTGGCCTCCCTTGAGAGGGAGGGAAAACCTGGGCATAATCCCTTTGCTGATTAGCATTTTGGATTTCCAAAACCGACAAATGTATTGCCAAGGAAAGGAGCAGGGAGGGCTTTGGGAATAATCCTGGGTCCAAATCTGGCCTCGAAACATCACGATTTCTGTTTGCAGATCCGACCCATCTGAGTCAACAGAACGTAATGTTCTCTCGGCCGTCTCCCAAAAAGGTTGACGCTGTTGATGGCACTCCGCAAAAATGTAAGAAATATGCTTTTGGAAGAGCAGCCAACGTTGTGTTTTGTTTTTGCGGTGCGTCGCTTTTGTGCTATCCTCTTCCCTCGAGGGAGTCGCAGTGTGATATTATAGGAGGAACGACAAAAAGACACACAGAGAGGAACTCACACCAGGCGTGCCTTACGACTTCTAAAGCGTCCGCTTTATTCGTTCGGCTGAACAGTCAATAAAAACCAAGAAGAAGCCGGTTAGATAGCGCTTAATGTTATTCCTCTTTTCTGGAGTGAGACAAATGGTTTGCAGTATCTGCCGCACGCAGAGAGTCGGAGATTATCAAAAACTCCCTTGGAAGATGTTGCTCCTTTTATTTTTCATCTGCTTAAAAGGAGGAAAAATATATAGCACACTTCATTGCTTAGCTTAGATTTAATAACTTCAAATAAAGAGGCCGATGAGGGAGAGGGCAGACCAAGTTGGAGAAGGTGCCGCAGTTTGCTTTTGCCAGAACCAACTGGGAAAGGAGAGGCTTCTTCCCTTTCTCTCCTCCTTCTGAGTTAATTCACTTTAAACTCAGTTTTGCAGCAATTCAAGTAAGTTGAAGACAAAGGAGGAGGAGGAGAGAAAAACTGGGACATTGTAAAAGCAGCTGAGAAAGTGCGACTGCAAAGGAGCCTGAGATTTATAGATTTTGGGAGGCAGAGAAGACTAAAGACCTTTGCAACACTGCAAATCCCCAGATTTGAAAGCGTTGAAAGTGGTGTCAAACCACATTATTTCAACAGTGTAACTTTGATGCTCCGGGTGCTTTGGACTTCAACTCCCAGGAGGCTCAGCCATCTTGGGCAAGAGTCAGGAATTCTGGGAGCTGAAGTCCAAAACATCTGGAGGACCAAAGTTTGGGAACCGTTGGTGTAGATGCACCCTGACACAGCAATGGTCCAATCCGCATTGAAGAAATAGTCCGGTTTGAGACTGCTTTAACTGCCCTGGCTCAGTGCTAGGGAATCCTGGGAATTGTATTTTTTTGTGACGCCAGAGATCTCTTTGACTGAGAAAGGCTCAGTGTCTCAGAAAACAACAGTCCCCAGAATTCCCCAGGTCAGTTAAAGTGATGTCAAACTGGATTATTTCTGCAATGTGGAGTGGACCTCCGTGTTTTAAACCTTTCCAATGAGCTTGTTTCTCCCTATTGCCGCCAAGTCAAGAAAGAGCAGCATTTTTGTCCTTTTCCACAGACAACGCAGCAGTTAACTTAAACATTTAAAACCAAACAATATCTCTCCGAAGGGAACTCTGTGACCCTCCCATAGCAATACCTGAGCGTTCCCAAATCCTATTGCAGTTGCCTTTTTGTAAAGAGGGCCATCTCCAATGAGATTTCCCCCCTTTATCCCAATGCAGTTTTGCAAGAAGGAGATGGATTTATATTGGGCCTGGCTTTGCTCCCTGGCCTTTCTCTCTCTCTCGGCTCCCTCCTCCTCCTCCTCCGGCGTTCCCTTTAAAGCTGTATTCATTTCTAATCCATCATAATACTATCGCTGCAGCTTTTAACATGATTAAACAAAGCACGACTCATGACGACGCGGAGATGAGCAGTTGCCCAAAGTGTATTAGATTAACTGGGGGAGCAACGTGCGCGGCGTCCGGGGCATCCTTTGCGGCGCTTGGCAGGGAACAAAAATGGGCATCATCATCATCATCATCATCATCATCATCATCATCATCATCATCATTCCTTTTGTCTTTTGGTTTAAAGATCTAATCTGGAACCTTGGCAGCGCTCACCGAAATCGATTGCTTATTTAAAATGACTTTATAGGAAGTGTTCCCATCATATGGCTGCAGGTGCATGAGCGCATGGGTTTTCTTTTCTTTATCTTTACTTTCAAAGGTATGGCCAATAAATTGGCAGCATGAGCTTTTGTAGACTTCAGTCTTCTTCCTCAGATGCATTTAGATGCAATAATAATAATAATAATAATAATAATAATAATAATAATATGTAGAGAGATCTTGTAGCATCTTTGAGACTCAATGAAAGAAAGAAGTTGGCATCATGAGCTTTCTTAGACTTGAGTCTACTTCCTCAGATGCATTTGGTGGAGTGGAAAGCCAGGGACAGAGCTATATATGCCATTAATCTGTGAGAATGACATCCTATATATGCCATTAGTAATTTAACCTTTGGTTAAAAATGCTATTTGTACCCCTTGGTCTGGCTCCATTAATGTTAACTAGTTCTTTTACTTCAGCTTGGAAGTAATCTTTCTTTACGAAACTTTCTTGTATTGGGTTGCCAATGCCATATGTTCTCTCGCTGGGTTATAACAAGGTGAAAATTGCCATTGTCCAGTGAATGAAGGATATTGACCTACAACACCATAAAAGCCAATCAGTTTTATATCCCATCTTCAGGGAGGCTGGAATAACTTGCAAGCATATATGCCATTGGTGTCCGAGGATGACATTTGAATAGACATTCTCACAAATTAATGGCATATATAATTCTGTCCTTGGCTTTCCACTCCACCAAATGCATCTGAGGAAGTAGACTGAAGTCTACAAAAGCTCCTGCTGCCAACATAATAATAACTTTATTACGGCCATTTGGCCAGCACAGCCTGCTGCCAACTTCTTTCTTTCAGTGAGTCTCAAAGGTGCTGCAAGATCGGTCTCCAGACTCAATATAAGGCTGCTTCCACTGATCCAAGATGGATGGGTTTTATTATATTCTGTGCATGAGCTTTTACAATAACTGCCTTGGGATGTGTGTGTGTTGAGAGATGATGGATGAATGCCATAAAGGAATCTCCCTCCTTGGAGGTCTTTAAACAGAGGCTGGGTGGCCATCTCTCGGGGATGCTTTGATTTGGATTTCCTGCATGGCAGAAGAAGGGGTTGGTCTGGGTGGCCCTTGCGGTCTCTTCCAACTCTAGGATTCTATGATTCTAGGAACCAGTTAGGTCCACTCTGCAGTGTTGTCCATAGATCCCTGCGTGAACGGCGAAAACGCTGGTGAATTATAATCACTCTGTTTTTTCTTTCCTGAGGACTACGTCCGGAGGAGTAAGACTCTCCAGGCATATTAGCCTGTCGCTTTTCATAAACCTTCATCCCAACTGGAGCTGGGCCAAAGGCAGCGCTTAATCTTCGCCAGCACCATTTCATTAGGAACAAACGTTGCTCTTTAAACCTGCCCTTCGTCCGTCTGAAGACGAGGAGGAGGAGGAGGAGGAGAGGGAAAAGGCTTGGAAATGAATTGATTTGTCACAATGGATTTGGGCACCTTGCCTTTCATACAGTCAAACCCACAGATCCAGGCAGGAGAGAGAGAGAGAGAGAGAGGAGTATATTATGTGGATGGATCAGCCATTTGCGTCTAGCTTTCTCACTGCAGTGACTAGTCGTAGTAAGCCTCCTCCGAACAAACCTTGCCAAGAAAACCCTGATAGGTTTGCCTTAAGGAGGAGAAATATCCAAAGGTGGTTTGGCAAGGCCTTCCTCTGAAGCTGGCATTTCTATTCTCTCTTAATCTATCAGAAGCCACTTTGGGTCCCATGTTCAGAGAAGGGCAAGATTTACATTAAACAAAGAAATAAGAAGCGCATAGAAGTCTCCCCATTTGGAAAGCAATTCCTGGCCGAAGCCTAACATAGCAGTAGCCATTGACCCTTTTGCAGAAAGTAAGCACCTCTTTCTGATTCTCCCTCCTTTCCTACCTTCCTTTCTTTCTTTCTCTCTTTCTTGTTCTCCCGACGTAGATGCTGCAGCTGCGATACCTTTTTAATATCCCATGAATGGAGAGATTACTCAAAAGAGACCATTTGCAGAGGACTGGCAATAACGTTAAAATATGTAATGGCAGCTTGAACGTTTTAGGATGAACGCGTTCGCTTTATTTCGAGGGAGGAGGAGGAGGAGGAGGAGGAGAGCCTTCGCCGGTAGTTATATATTTCCCCCGCCTTTGCTTTCGATCTGACATTAAAAGTGCTACTATCGATTAGTCACTTGGTCTCTCCCCGATGAGAAATGTTTTAGCATTTCTTGTGCGTAAAAAAGAGAAATACTCTATGCTCTCTCTCTCTCTCTTTCTCTTTTTAAGTGTTTGATGCTTGTGCTTTTTAGCAGTCGCACAACGGGCAGAAATCCAACGGGTGCCATTTTCTTTTTCTTCTCAGCATTTGGGTTGGCAAGCTCCGCCAGTTGAATAGTCAGATGCCCGGTTATTGTTTGAGGATTTGAAATAAAAGTGATTCCTTTGGCACTTGATAAGGAAGCCTGGCTGGTCTTCTATGGACACATGGGGAGGACTGAGGTTGCATTGAAATCCAACTGGTGCCATTTCAAGCTCCACCAGTTGAATAGTCTGATGTCCATGCCACCATTCTTTGAAGATGCCAGCCACAGATACATGCAGAACATCAGGAATGAATTTGTCCAGAACACAGCCATGTAGCCCAAAAAAACCACAGAAAACTATGTCCGGTTATTGTTTGAGGTGGAGGACTTGGAACAAACATTGTTGCCTAGCATCTCAACCGATCTCTTAGGGACACATGGAGAGAGCTGAGGTTGAAATCCAACTGGCACCATTTCCATTTCTCAGCATGGGGAGCCATTGACATTGGCAAGCTCCACCAGTTGAATGGTCAGATGCTGGTTATTGTTTGAAGTGGAAGACATGAAACCAGCATACAGTAGTTGCCTAAGCACTTAATAAAGAAGCCCAACTGATCTCTTATGAAGACATGGAGAGAGCTGAGGTTGTGCTGCAGACCACAATCCAACTGGCACCATTTCTGTTTCTCAGCATAGGGAGCCATTGGTGTTGGCAAGCTCCACCAGTTGAATAGTCAGATGCCCGGTGACTGTTAGGGGTCGCTTTTCTCAGCATGGGGAGACAGTGAGGTTGGCAAGCTCCACCAGTTGAACAGCCAGCTGTCTGGTGACTGTTAGAGGTGGACAACCTGCAAAAACATTGCAGCCCAGGTTCTTGATCTGGAAGCCCAACTGATTTCCTACGGACATATGTGGAGAACTGATGTGGTGCAATACGTGGACCGATGACTTGGGAGATCTAGTTTTGAGCCCATGTTGCGCCATATAAGTCACTGTGTGGCCTTGGGCCAGATACTCAGATCTCTTACCTTGACCTCCCTCTCAGGGTTATATGATGACTAACAAAATGGCATAGTGTCCATTGGATACAGCAGGCCTTATGTCTGAAAGCATGCACACACCTAGGACCATAGTATGCATTGGCTGAAGCCAAAATGCAACAGTGGACCTGGAGGGACCTCAATAGACATTTGGACTCTTCTTTTTGAGGGATGCTGGGTTGTTGGAGCCCAAACCTGGAGATGGCCAGCTTTGGAGGAACCTGCTGCAAATGATCATCAATCCTTGTGTCCAAGCAGGCGGCATCTAATTGCTCCTCATTATCCATATTACGGAATCTGCCTGTTTCAGCCCTTTTCTGTGGCTGATCCTATTTCCCTGACGAAGGGGTTTTTCAGCACCAAGGACAGCGACGGAGGAGCTTTGCCTTCTGCTTTGTCGCTTGCGACAGTTGTGACTCAACACAGCACTCTTTCTCACCGCTGTGTTTGTTGTCATTCATTGCCATAACATCGACTTCATCCAAAGGCAACCCAATGAATAAGAGGCCTCCAAGCGTCCCTGGTATCAAGTCTTGCAAACTCAGGGCAGCCATGAGTTTATCCACTTGCAATGAGGCTGCATCCGCACTGCAGAAATACAGTAATCCATTCTGACACCAGTTTAACTGCCATGGCCCAGTGCTGTGGAATAATGGGAACTGTGGTTTTGTGAGGCATTTAGCCTTCTCTGTCAGAGAGCTCTGGGGCCACAATAAACTACAAAGGCCAAAATCCCACAGTGTTGAGCCATGGCAGTTAAAGTGGTGCCAAACTGGGTTATTTCTGCAGTGTGGATGCAACCAGAAAACAGGCCTTCCTCAGAGGATTTCAAAAAACCTACAGGACCATAGTCCTTGAGATAAGAGGAGGACTAAGCTGCCGAAATAAACATCTAGGCAACGGAGCGAGAGAGAAGAATGGTCCAAGGAGAAGAACTGGCAGCGTGTAATTTTGATGTTAAAGTGAATGGGGTTAAAATGGCGGATGGGAGAGCGGCTGTTTCGGAGGAAGTCTGAATGGCAGCTTCCATTGTCAAGGGAGGACATAATGGACATAATTGACTTCAGCTCGAAGTCCGTAATTGCAATATTGACTACTTTGGAGCGATGGAGGAGAGACAGTGTGTCAGTGCCGCCGTTCGTAACAGTCGCCGGAAGGGAGAGCAAAGCCTATTTAAACATGCCAGTATCTGCACTGAGCGGCTGTCCTCCGCTTTGGATCCATCTGGGAGATTTAAAGGGACAGTCAGTTGTAAAGTATTGCTCATGCACCACTTGCAAGAAATGCAAGAAGGCCGTCTCCCATGTTTTATGCTACTCTCTTCTTTTAAAACTGATTTGCAGCATTTGAAGGAAGCTGAGGACGAAGGGGAGGAGGAGAGAGAGGAACCAGGACATTTTGAAAGCAGCTGGAAAAGTGGGACGGCAGGAGATTAATTGGGAACATTGGTACCAAAGTGGGAACGTTGTTGGCTTTGCAATGGAAATAAGCTGAGGGCAAAGGGGGGAAAGTGGGAGGACGAGAAAGCAACCGGGCCATTTTAAAAGCAGCTGAGAAAGTGGGAACGTGGCTCAGTGCATGTGTTTTAAGTTAAAATGAATGTGCAAGACTATATATCTATTACATTACAAGGAGGTGAAGCATGCAGATAGACCCTCACATTTTATCTCGATGGCAAAAAAATGCAAAGCACAGTCCCTTGAAAGGCTTCCTGGCTCCAAAGCTGCCTAATTTATGACTCCTTGGCTCCTGCTTCCCATCTCTTTCTTTGCCAGTCCTTAACTCTCCCCCCGCATTGCTTTTTCTTGCTGTTTTCCCCTCTCTTTCCCTGGGGTCACCATCCTCCATTTGTCTGGATGCATTGGCCGCTGTGCTTCCACCGTCCTCCTTTGCGGAAGACATAGTCTCCTGCTCTGCCTGGTTTCACCATCTGGACCTCTTTCTCTCCATCTTCCTGTTTCAAAAGCTCCTGCAAATGTTTGTCAGGGAGCAACGTTTGGATGCCTGCATCTCATTGATTTCCTTGGCATGCATTAGATCTAACAGATCCCTGCCAACAAGGACCGGGTTTTCCAGCTCAGGCATCAGGCCAATGCAAGGGGATGCTGGGATTTGTAGTTTATTGTGGCACCAGAGCTCTCTGATGCGCAATGTCTCACCAAAGGGCAAATCCACTGTGATGTCCTAACATTGCAATCCTATGTCTGGGCATATTTTTTTGTTTGCTGCGATAACAGTGTGTGTGTCTACACAAACACAAACACACGCAAAGCCACATGCAGCGAGTGTGTCCTTTTCGGATCTTCCGGAGCGTCTTTGTCGAGAGGCAGATGGCGAAAGATTTGGGGATGGGACTCTTCCTTTGTGTCTTTTCTTGCGGCAGGAGAGAGAAAGGACTTCAAACGTTCTGTCTCCGTCGAGTGAAGTGACAGCAAAGGGGTTTTTGTACATTTTGTACAGTGATTATTTTTGTTTTGTTTCTGTTGGCATTTTGGAACGTTTTGTTTTCCAAAAAGAAAATGTTACTTCAGAAGAAAGGAAAAAACGCTCAACCCAAAAACACCATTTCGACAACCCTTGCCAACATCGCACAATTGCGTGGCTCCCGATGGACTAGTTTAGTTCCCCGTTTTTATTTCCAAGGGATTGTGTAGCCTTTACTGGTGGGGAAAATTTATAGACGATGGGTTTTATTGCTCCATGATTTACCCCAGAGCTCTTATGGCACATGACGTCATTGCTTTTAACAACATTTTGTGCCCATAACATCACACAACAAATTGCTTCCTCTTCCAGTGTTGCCGTTGTGGACTTTGCAAGAACTGAGAAGTAGGCTTAATTCCAGGAGCGCTCCCTTGTTATCACTTTCCTTGAGAGGAGCGCAGAGGGAGCGTTCTATAATAAAGGACCTTCTCTTGTCATTTTTTGGCAACCCGTTCCTCCTTTTCCTCCGTCCTGTGCTGTCAGTCAAGGCTCCTGGGTCACTCTGACTTTTAGGGTTTTTGGAGAGGAGCGACATTCCTCTCCATCATTTCTATCCAAGCAGCGAGTTATTTACTAAACCTCTCCTATACTTTCCCCTTAAGTCTTCTTTCCCCCCTAAAAAAAGGCTCCAAAATGCTTCATTGTTATTGTGCGCCTTCAACTTGCTTCTGATGCATAGCAAGGCAAACCTGTCATAGGGTTTTATTTCTTTGCTCCTTTGCAAACCTGAGGCTGAGAGAGTGTGACTTGTCCAAAATCCCCATTTAGTTTCTATGACTAAATGGGGATTTGAACCCTGGTCTCCAGAGTCATAGTCCAGTCCTCAAACCGCGACTGGCTCTCTTTTGCTGGTTGTTGTTGTAGTTGTTGTTGTTGTTGTGTGTGTTCAAGTCATATCCGATTCATGGCAACCCTTTGGAATTGATATATATTTTAAAATATATTCAAGATGTGGGCACTTGAATCCGTGGATAAAACAAAAAATCCTTAGATGCTATATGCAAACACACACACATATATAAAATCCAACAGCATCCAAACAATGATACCTTTATGGGGCCAAACAAAATGCACAATTGCATGTTGCAAGCTTTTGGAGTTGCACTAGCTTCTTCCTTGACTTTGAAAGCTTGCAACATGTCATTGTGCATTTTGGTTGGACCCATAAAGGAGTCATTGTTTGGATGTTATTGGGTTTGCTCTATGGCCAACACGGTTACCCTTACACACACATATATATGTACACACACACACATACACACACACTGCTCCTGTCTTCTGAGTCTCATCAGCTCCTCAGCTTAGCTCCCTCCTCCTCGGCTTCATCATTGCAAACTTTATGACCTGTGAAATTGGCTTAAGTATCGACCCGGTGTGTCCTTGTTGACAAAGGCAAGGGAGAGGGAACCGTTTCCACTTTGCTGCCCTGTGACTGGGAAAAGGCCACTGGATGAACACAGGGCTGCTCTTTTTGTCTTCATTTACCAAGACCATGAACCGTGAAACCTTCTTTAGAAAAACCCCAAACGCAACATGCTCAGTGGTTAATGCAGCTGGCTCCAATGTTGGGCTTCAGCAAAGATCAGAATCCAGGGATGCTGGGTCTTATTCCTCCATCCTAGGAGGCCACTAAAAGATGGACTTCAACTGGTCCAAAGAACTGCAGGGTCTGGCTGCAAGGATTGCACATCTCCCTTGTTGCAACAGCTGCACCCGCAATTCCAAAGCCCTGGTTTCTCAAACTTTGGTCCTCCAGATCTTTTGGTCTTCAATTACTTCTTGGTGGTAAGAGTAGTTGGACAAGGGACCAATGGCCTGGAGAAGCGGAGGGGTCTTCTTCTCTGGATGTCTCCACAAAACGTTTGGGGAAGCTCTTGGTGGTTCCCAAACTATAGTCTTCCAGGTGTTTTGGACTTCATCTTCCAGAATTCCTGACCATTGACCAAAGTGGCTGGGGCTTCTGGGAGCTGGAGCCCAAAACGCTTGGAGGACCAAAGTTTGGGAACCTTGAGTTGCTACAAGTTTGACCTTAACATACATCATCTATTCACTCCATAAAAGTGTAAAAGATGTAGATAAAGAGACTATAAAATGTGATAAGTAATAATATAAAGTGGCAAAGAGCTCTGTGTGTGTGTGTGTGTGTGTGTGTAATCAATTTTATTAAACTGTAGGATGAGATGTTTAAGGCGGCAGCTTTCATTGCAGTTTAGGACGGATTGGAAAGAACATAGCAGGAAAGCATGACTTTTGTTAATATTTCAGGGTTTTCCAAAAAATTATATAAAATGCGATAGGATAAGTGTTGGTGTGCAATTACATTTGTCAGTATATAAGGAAAATAGATTTGGAGATAAGAAAATGTGGAAGGATATGGAAAATAAAGATTTTAAAAACCCCAAATTTTGGGACTCCTTGCATCTATCTGGGGATTTGGCGCAGAGCAGAGGGTTGGATTCATTGTCCTGCGGAGGACCTTTCCAATTCTGGGACTCAATGTCCTCTCTCCAAGGTCCCTTCCAACACTTCTATCCAAAGCAATAATGGAGCCAGGTCTAAATGTGGGAAGTGTTTCCTTCCGTTGTTCTCTCAGTCCATCTGAGACCGAAGGACATGTGCTCCCATCCATGCTTTTCCCTATGAAAGAGGCCGATGATGTGCTGCTGACCTCCTTGGCATGTTATGTAAGCGGCTCCAGGCCCCTCCTTCGTCCCTTGCAATCAGATGAGTTTATTTTGCTGGTAGGGAGCACCCTGTACCTGGATAATCCATCATTTTAATTGCTTTTCTGAAAGCAAGACTGACAGACCCTTCAGGCCGCTGGCTTACCGTCCCACGCAACCAAAATGCACGAGGAAACGTCCGGAAAACATACACATTTTGCGGCCCCTGCTTCCACGCCGCGCGGGAAAGCCTTATGTTTGCAAACGGATGGGAGACGTTCAACGCAAGCACGATTCGTGGCCTTCCAGAGGCTTGCTTTGGATGCCCTGCCCATCGACGGTTCCATAAAACTTTGGCACATTTTCCAATTGAAACGAAACAAGGAGTCAGGTATTTGTAAACGGTGATACAAACTATGACAAGGGTATCGAAAATGTACATCTAATATCCAAATCCCAATACAGCAATCATATACAATAGGAGAGGAAGGTGTGGGGTTTTGCCCTTCCCAGTTTGAGTTGTTTAGGGTAGGAAGGGCATCTGTCAAAGTGGTTGAAATGTTATTCGATGGAGAGGATCATAGGAGCCTTGGAGATGAAGCCAAATCTTTTCCACTCAGTTACTATGGTGCATTTATCGCCGGCCGCTTCTGTGCAAAGAGCTCAGTGGGTTGGTTTATTTTAAGAGGGGAGTCAATAAAAAATCCCGGTCCCTGTCCCATCGATGGCTTGTCTCTTTGCTCAGCAAACAGTTTGGAAAATGCTTGGCTGAAAAGGAAGGCTCTTGGTGCCGAAGTGACCTCCAGAAGCGCCTTGTTCCCTTCATTTCCTTTGGAGAGGAGCAATGGAGTGTCCCTTGAGGTTGAGATAGTGTTGCCAGGTTTTCAAAACAGCAACAAGGGACAGCTGTCAAAGATGTCGATCCGGAAACAGCGACGTAGGACTTTGCTTTCTGCACTGATTTCACTGAGATTCGCCATATACTTCCCTGTAAAAGGGACATATTGCCTGCCTCCGTCAGTTGCACAATGCATGCACTTCTGTCCTTATGAAGGACTTTGTTGTTGTTGTTGCTGTTGTTGTGTGCCTCCAAGTCATTTTTTACTTAAGACGATCCAAATTTGAACTGATTGTGGGGGGTTTTGGGCAAATTTCTTCAGAGGGGGTTTTGCCATTGCCTTCCTCTGAGGCTGAGTTTTCATTTCTATGCTGCCTTTCTCCCAGGAAGGGACCCTTGGCAGCTTACAAGGTTTAAAAAAAACATTTCAAGATATTACAGTAAATAAATTAAAAAAACTTATTAAAGTAATAAATATAAAATAATATAAGTTAACATAAAAGCATACAAAAGTTAAAGCATAACGCACACCGAGCGAAACAGTTACGTTTCATGGCAGAGCTGGAATTCGAACCCTGGTCACCAGAGTCCTAGTCCAACACGCAAACTACTAGGGAGTTTATCACACAATTTTGGCATTAAAGAGAGATTAAAGCACATTTCAAGCATCCGCAAATACAGTGAAAATGGTGAGTCATTGCGCTGATGATTATCACATGCAATTGCGCAAACAAAGCGATATTGGAAATGCATTGTTGCCAAAATCCCAAAAGGATAAGGATGCGTGTTGATGCTTCTTTGTGACCATTTTAATGGCGGGTTTTGTGCGACGTTGTATGAAATCGTTCCATGTAATTACGCGGTTTTTCCAGGATATTCGTGGGACAAACTCCCGATCTCCTTTGTGTGATAAACTATTATGCCATGCTGGCTTTTCAAATGGAGAATATCAGTGGCCATGCTGGCGAAGGAACATGGGTGTTGCAGTCCAGAAAAGCAACTTTGCCCAAGCTTTGCTCTCTTGGGAAACCCAATAGAAGCTCCATCTCTTACTTTCTGAGAACTATTTCTGAGATGGCACAATTTTTTAAATTCCTTTTTAAAGCCCAACACTAACATTTTCCTTGATAGTAAGTGTTTTTTGGGGAGGTGTGGAGGGTTTATTTGTGGCCTCCTGAAAGCCCTTAAGCTCCGACCCAAACCAAATGAGAAAACAGGATTTGAATTGTGCCATAAAACAACCTTGTTTAGGAAGGCGAGAGAGAAGCGTTTCTCCTTGTCAGCTGCAAATAGGAGATGGATGGCTTTGTGCTCCGGACGATTGCGATCTGAGGAGAGAGAATTGGAATCGCAACCCAACGAAGGCCTTTATCGGTTGGCACAGATTTCAAGCAAAAGGGGAGAAAATCCTCTGTGTTAAGCTTTTGCTCTCCACCTAAAAAGCCTCATCCAGTAACAAAGTGGATGAGGATGTTTAGGGGGAGAGTAAAAGCTTAACATAGGCCTCATTCAAGCTTACAAATAAATCACTTTGCAAACCAAATTGATGGATCGTTTTGGCGGCGGAGGGTGGTTCCCACTACATTTGCCCCGATCGCATTTTCTTACTGCAAAATAAAACAAAACAACCCACTTGTGGTTCACATTGATGAATGAATCGATTCAAAATGGACCCGCTTCAGCCAGCCGAAGGGCACATTTAAATCGATTCCGATCCACATCTGGTTCACACTTGCACAATGCAAGTGTGAACCAGATGTGGATCGGAATCGATTTAAATCAATTTATCCAAACGGACACAGGAAAATATGGTTAAATGGGTCTAGCACATGCCCCCTCCCCTCTGAATCATTTCAAGTGCAAATCATGGTCATTTAAACCAGTTCAAACCAATTTGTGATCCAGTTTAAAAGGTAGTGGGAATGAGGCCATAGGAGGTTTTCTCCCCTTTTGCTTGAAACTCCTTTAGCAAAGCAATGGACATCCTTGGAGGCCTGGAGCCCACCAGCCCTGCAAACCCCTCCCCAAAACCAAGAAAAGGGTTGAAAACCAAAACATGAGAGTGTGACCTATTTTGAGGTTATGGAGGAGATGTTCTCCAACCTTGTTGCCTGCTCCTGTATTATAGCCTTCTCATCCTCTCCAATTTTCCCAGTTTGGGAGGGACAATCCCTATTAATCCTCAGCCTTCTCACTTTTCAGCTGCTTTTCAAATGTCCCGGTTCCTCTCTCCAAAATGATTCAGGGGAAGGGATGGTTTGGGGGGAAACCTTCCTGTTGCATTCTGGGGATGAGAGTGTGCGACTCGCCCAAGGTCACCCATTGGGTTTCCATGGACTAAACGGGGATCTGAACCCTGATCTCCAGAGTCCAAAAGTCTCAAACATCTCCACTGCGCTGCATCTGGAGCAGTCTAGTCTGTTGGTTTGTTTTGGGAACGCAGTGCAACCCTTTCTTGCCGGTGTCCCTGGGTCCCTCCATTCATTCCCAGCAGCAGCAGCAGCAGGAGCCTTAATCAGGGTTGCATTAAGCAAGCGCCAGGGAGGAAACGTGGCTGATCAGCCCTGCGGAGATTTCTGAGCCCATTGGCTTGACGCTGTGGTTTCCAAAGGCCCAGCGGAGGCCCTTTCTTGCTGAGAACGCTGGAAAGGCTAATGGCCCAAGGCAGGGACGGGATTTCGCTGGTCCCTCTCTGGAGGAAAAAGGGGAAAGCACGGGTTTGTGGGCAGGAGGGAGAAAGGCAAGGATAGGGACATTATTCTTCCCATTGACACTGGAGAAATCATGCCGTTTGACATGACTTGCAGTGCTGTAGTTTGGTGACATATTCAGCCTTGCCGGTCGGAGAGCTCTGGTGTCACACTGTCGTTGTTGTGTGCCTTCAAGTCATTTCTGACTTATGACTAACCCTAAGGTGACCCCACCA
The DNA here is from genome assembly GCF_019175285.1 of Sceloporus undulatus. NCBI lineage: Eukaryota > Metazoa > Chordata > Lepidosauria > Squamata > Phrynosomatidae > Sceloporus > Sceloporus undulatus. Next base: position 24,483,855 of record NC_056529.1, read on the forward strand.
TGGCATTTTTGTGGCAAGTTTCTCCAGAGGGGGTTTGCCATCCCCATCCTCTGAGGCTGAGAGAGTGTGACTTGCCCAAGGCCACACAAACTACTTACATAGCCAAGCTGGGATTTGAACCCTGCTCTCATAGTCCAGCGTTCAAAACCGCCATACCACATGTACAATAAACATAAATGAATTAAACATTTAGAGTCGGGTCCCGTCTCCAAGAGATCTCACAATGCAAATATTCCAAAATCCCAAACGCTCCTGGTCCTGTGCATTTTGGACAAATGGAGATGCAACCTGTGTACAGTAAAGAGCTGTCTAAGCTGGACTTGTGGTCACCCTTGTGTCCTAGAAGCAACCCCTCCCCTTGTTGTGCGTTAGATATCTTTGTCTTTTCCTCTTTCCTTTTGTATGCTCTTGGAAGAAAACAGGACAGCGTTCTTGCAATTGCATTCCCGATGCAAGCTGCCATGCTCTGGTAATGAAACCTAATGGGGTCCCAGCGTCCTCTAAAACCACTTTTCCATCCAAGCATGGAGAGCATGGGGAGACCTTTGGAGTCCTTGCTTCGCTGAAGGAGGTCTGTTCTTGTTTCCCGGCGAGGGCAGGAGGGACGTGATGGTTGCTGCCGGCGCTGAAGGACACGCTGGCGCAGCAAAAGCAGCCCATCTCTCCCGGGGCAGCCAAGGGCGGATGGAGGAAACGGCAGGAATGGGCTCTGCTGCAGAGCAAAAGGAGGAGAATTGCAAGACCTTGCAAGGTCTCTTTGGGCCTGCACTCAGGGAACCTTGCGAGAGAAAGCAAGAGCCAAGTCCAAGCAGATTTAGGTTGGCCTTAAGTCAGGTTAGGGTTAGGATTGGAGACCCATGTTGGAGACATGGCTGGAAACACTCAGGTTGCTACCAGGTGAGCCAGGACAAGCCATGTTATAGCAGAAGTTGGCAGCTATGGGGGGTTGGGGGGCTCCTGGAGAATTTGGAGGGTTGCTCCTCACCACACCCCTTTGCAAAAAGAAAACCCAATAATGTTTTGCTCATCTACAAAGTCCCCAAGCACCCAATATGGGGGTATTTTTGCCATCTTTTGCAGGGCGGTGGTGAGAGTTCAGTCTTGGTTTGCTCTTGGGTCTGTTTATTTGCATTTGGAGGTGTCCATGGTATTTGCAAAAACGCACTGTATTTCAAATGAAAACGTGGTCCAGAAATCTTAGTACCCTGATCATTGCCTTACTCTAGATGTAAAGAGGCTTTGCTCCCATCCCACTTACTCTCCTCCATTTGGGTGTGGGGTTTCAGGAGTTCCCTGTGCGCTTCGGCTCCAGCGCTGGATCATCCATGGGTTCAAGCCCAGACAGTCCCCCGCATTTTGCCATTGGGGATGCCTTTGGGATTGTGCCTCTCTGCCGGATGCCTTTTTGCTTGCTGAGCGCCAGATTAATGCTCAGCCCCTGCCTCTCGCAAGTTAATATCTCCACCCAGGAAAAAAACACCATTGCAAATTGTCCGCCGCATTGGCTTCATCTCTCTCGTTTCTTGATTGCCGAATTCCCCCGGCTCCAACCATTACCTTTAAAGCTGATGGATTTCAGTTCAAGAGGAGAAGCACATTTGCTCAGCGCTATCAACCTCTGTTTGAATGGGAGCATGAATTGCACATGGTGGAAATGGCCCCAAACCATTCAGACTCAATAGAGGAGACTCAAGACAAACCTCTCCACATCTGGATTATTTTTGATGCTCAATTTCCAGTTGGAAAATACCATGGACACCCCAAATGCAAATGAAGAGATCCAAAAGCAAACCAAGACTGAACTCTTAATGGAAGCCAGAATGATGAAACCTGAGGTCCCCAGAGAGGCCAAATCAGATGTCCTCAAATGATCACATGCTCCTTCCTATGGCACCTTGGTTTGGTTTTATATGGCTTTCTCCCTATTCTGAAAGTAACAACGAAAGAGTTTCCAGCTAACTTTATAGTGGTCTTTATGGCCTGAGACCCTTCGCCTTTGGCTCCATACACTTCCAGAATGCAGAACTTCCCTAAAGTTGGATATGCAGTGATCCTTCCAGATTTGCCAGGGTTTGGGGGTGAAGGATCCCCGTGAACATGGAAAAACCACAAATAAAAAACCCTCTTCTTTTTACCTAAGAGAGCACCTCTCTAGGAATCTCCAGGTGCAACTCTATGGTCAACATCTGCCAGACTTTGATCCTAGAATCATGCTGGAGGACCTACAAATGCCTAGACTGCAGTGGTTCTCAACCTTTGGTCTTCTAGACTTCAACTCCCAGAACTCCTGAACAATGAGCCTACTGACGGAGACTTCTGGGAGTTGAAGTCCAAAACATCTGGGGGCCCAAAGGTTGAGAACCACTGCCCTAAAGGAATGTTTTCTCTAGGAACATCTAAGTCCTCAAGCACAACTCTATGGTCAACTTCTGGCAGAGTTGTGCTGGAGGAGGACCCAGAGATTCCTAGAGAGGACGCATTAACCAAAACCACAAATAATCAAATCCGCAAAAGTCAAAGCCGCCAATGTGGAGAGACAACCGTATAGAAAGTGGGTTCAAGTTGCCACCCTTTGATTTAGGGACCTGAAGTTTTGGGCACCTTGGACTGCATTTTGCAAAGCGTCGGACCCACTGATGGTGCGCCATGGGCGACTGGCGCAACCATCCCATGCAGTCCTGGTTAAAGAATCTCCCCGTCTCTCGGCTTTCCATTCACCGAACTGTTCAAACCCGACACGGTTAAAATTAACCGTTGGCGCACAAAGAGCTGTGAAACATAACTGGGCGGTTCTACCCAATTTGAAAGCATTTTTTGCAAACATTTTCCCCGGCGTTTGCAAGTGTTGGTCCTTTGTTGTCGCTGTTTTGACACTCGCGGTTCTTTGGTTGTTTTGCTCTCGCTGTGCTTTAATTTTTGTTCTGATTCACTTCCGCCAGACCCTTCAGTGGGTTGCCCCCAGGATCCATCAAAATGAAGGACGGATTGGAAAACATTTTATGTACTTGCCAAAAAAAAAAAGGTGTCTCCATTTGAAAGAGACCCAATATCCCAAAACTGGATGGGAGGGAGGCAGTAGCATAGTTGGGCCAGAAAAGTTCCTTTTTCTTTGTACTGTCTTGTATTACATCCTTTTGTTTTGAACAATAGCATAAAGCAGGAACCAATTCAGGGCCATTGCATTCCAGAGCCAAGGGTTCGACATGGCCGGAAATAGCAGCCTTTGCTCTCAATACATTTCAGCACTATGATTTTCAACTCCTGAACATAAGTAAAATTCCAATTCAAATTGACCCTCTACAGCTGGATTGTGACTCTGGAGACCAGGGTTCGAATCCCGGCTCAGCCATGGAAACCCGCTGGTTGAACTTGGGCAAGTCACACGCTCTCAGCCTCAGAGGTTGGCAATGGAAAAACCTCCTCTGAAGAAACCTTGCCTAGAAAACCCCATGATAGGTTCACCTTTGGGTCAGCATTAGTCGGAAACGGCTTGACAGCACACAACAACCACAACATCTTTTCTCCAACCCCTTCATCTTTGGATTTAAGTTGATTTAATTTGCAAAACGCACTTTGGGGCTCGAACGGATTTAAGGACTTGGCAACTCCAGCGGTAACTGTCTGTGTAAAGAGGCCTCGGGATACTCTTTTGATCGAGGGCGACGCTTGCAAAGGCAATGCTTGCAAAAGCTTAATCCTCCAGAGGCGGGATCTGGGTTGCTTAGGATTCATAAGCTACTGAAAGGCCATCATTTTCCAAAAGGAGACAGGCAGAATAATGGCCCAGTTCTGGAACAAGGACCGAGCAATTGATGCAATGACAGAGTCTCAAGGGGACTTGGAGGAGGGTTTGGGGGTCGTGAGGGTCTCCCCCAATCCACACAACATTGGTGTTGGCACTTTAGACTGCTTAATGCTGTTTGTTAAAAGCCTGACGTGACTCAGCCACTTGGGCTCATTTGTCCTAATGATGGGATCGGTTTCCACAGAGGCTCCGTAATGCCTGCAATTACCTTCATTGTCACAATTTGTCACCAGCGCAAACTAGGGCAGTTCCAAAATTTGCACTCCAGAATTTGATCCAGGATCCCAAATGGTTCGCCTGCCTGCTTTCATATCTACACACACACATGAAATCCACCCTTCTTTCCCTGTGCAAAGTGACACTGAGTAAAGGAATTAGTTACTTTACTCGTTACCTTGATCACCCAGCAAGTCTTGGCTGCTACTGACCCTGCAATTCAGAAAGGTAACTCATTCCTGTTGGCATACAGGGGCAGCTGCACTGGCCATTTAACAAATGCAAGCAAGAATCCATCGCTGATACCTTTTATTGGCCAGCCGAAATGCACAATATACTTGTTGCAAGCTTTCGAAGCTTCATGGGCTTCTTCTTCATCAGGTAAGAGGTTACAAACAAAACAGGAGAAAAGAAAAACAATTGGAGATGCCTGGATGTTGTTTCAGTCTTTAGTAAAGATGGTATGCGAGGGAGGATATCCTTTGCAGGTGTGCGGCAATAGGGAGATTTGCAAAGTCCAGGGAATGTAAAGTCCATTTGCATCTCAACAGGGATGCAACCCAGTATGTCTCCATCCCAGTGAGTTACATCATGGAGGCATCTGACTGACATCTCCAATTGTGTTTTTTCCCTCCTGTTTGGTCTGTAACATCTTGCCTGATGAAGAAGCGTCAAAAGCTTGCAACAAGTATATTGTCCATTACCGTTGGGTTACCTGTATTGTCCATATGGTGCCACTGCAATAATATAGGAAATGCTCTCTGCTGCCCCCGAGTGGCCAGTTCAGAGATTGCACATTAGAGATTCATGGTATTGCATGGCGGTTCCTGTTTGTTTGTGTTGACCATTCAGTCCCAGTTGACATCCTTAACTCTCCGCTCCCACCTGGTTTGAGCATGTTAGCATGCTGGTGATCCTCCTGAACTGCGTCACTCTGGGGATGTTCCAGCCTTGTCAAGACACCAAGTGCAAGTCGGAGAGGTGCACCATCTTGGAGGTAAGAGACCCTCTGCTTTGCCTTTCTTTCTCTTTCTCAAAATCCCCAACAGAGAGGGAAACTATGGTAGTCCTCCAGAACCTGTTGGACTACAAATCCCAGTATTCCTCATCCTAGACAATGCTGGCCAGAGCGGATGGGAACTGGAGTCTAAAAACATCTGGTGAATCCATGCCCCAGTTGTGCCTTGATGGCTATTGCCATTATTCTCCCTTTCTCCCTCTTGCAAGGAGTCCTCAAAGTAATCCTGGGTTTTTAACTCAGTTTGCTGCAATTGGAGTAAGCTGAGGACCAAGGAGAAAAGCGAGAGAAACCAGGACATTATAAAAGCAGCTGAGAAAGTGGGAAGATAGCGGATTCATCAGGGCTGTCCCTGTCAAATCAAGGGATCTCTTTGCAGTGTCTCACTCTCTGGGTGCATTCATGGTTCCCAGACTTTTGATCCTCCAGATGTTTGGGACTTCAGCTCCCAGAATCCCTGAACCTTGGCCAAGCTGACTGGGGCTCCTGGGAGCCGAAGTCCAAAACATCTGGAAGACCAAAGTTGGGGAACCAGTGATCTACACTGTAGAAATAATGCAGTTTGACACCTCTTTAACTGACACCATCCTACAAAATCCTGGGATTAGTAGTTTGGTGAAGCCATAGCACTCTTGGGTAGAGAAAAGGGTAAGACTTTGCAAAACTACCAATCCCAGGATTCCACAGGCTGAAGCTACAACGCTTAAAGTCATGTAACCATAAACATAAAAATAAGATTAAAATAACTATGACAATGATTCTTTAGTGGTGTCACTCACACTGCATTTGACTGTAGTTGCATGCAGAAATGTAGGCGGTGCAAGGCAATGAATAGGGTGGGATAGCTGTATCTGTGTGTATTTGTATGCATTTGATGCATTTTGTTTCTATGTTTGGTCTATGAATGAATGAATGAATGAATTGGTGGGGTTCTAATTTGGGGCTAGTCCCTTCATTCTGCCCCAGATCCATACCTAAACCCCTGCTCCAACTTGTCCTTCTCCCCAGAGAGCAAATGTAATGAGATTTTTGAGGAATTAAGGATGCTGCGGCAGAAGTAACTTCTCCCACAGGGATCCCATCCAGGCCTTGGGCTGATCATCCTTCTCTTATCCTTAATGACATTTTCAAGCTTACGGGCTCAATTTTTATTTCAGCTCAATGCAGTTCCTCCTCAGAGAGCATCTGCCCAAGGGAGGAAGGCTTTGGAGGAACCCAGGAGCAGAAACACCGGGATCAGAATGCCCCAGTCTTTCTGCCATAGCTTTGGGCATCTTCCTCCGGTGCCCGATTCGGTCGTCTCTGAGCCGAGTTGTCTAGAGGAGGTCTGCTTTTTTTTTTTTTTTTTTCAAACGCGTTTGCAAGAAAAAAAAGAAAAGCCAAAAAAGTCTAGCCGACATGCCTCCAACGAATTCCCAAATTGCTTTTCTAAATTGCTTTTTTTCATTTTAAAAAATGGCTTTTAATCCAATTGTGTTTTGTTTAATGGTCTTCTGAAACGCGACAACTCACTGTGTTTTGACTGCACTTTTTCTTTATTTAAAAAAACCCTCGTGTTGCAATGAGACTCCTCAAGTTTACATTTTAGGGACACCCCCAATCCCCCCAAAAAGGACATATAAAGTGAGGCAATAAGTAAGAAACCCTTGGTTGTTTAATCCAGCTGTTGCATTTAACCCAGCCGTTCCATTAGACTACTGTTTGCATTTGGGTTAGGGCCAAACATTACGTACATTGGCTTCTATTCACTGCACACATCATGAATGTTGTAGGAATTGGAGCGCATAGGGAAAATAACAGGGTGTTAGAATACCCTCCAACATAATATGGGGATATATGTGGTCAAGCAACCTCAGAGTGTGGTCAACATGGCAAAAGAACGGATAAGTTAGGAGAGGTTGCAGCAGTTTGCATTTGCCTGAGCTGATTGGGAAGGAAAGTACTTCCGCCCATCTTCTTCTGTACTGAGTTAATGGAGTGCAGATTCCTTTTGCAATTTGAACTCATTTTGCGGCAATCGAAGTGAGCTGAGGACAAAGGGAGAAGATGGGAGAAGGAGAGAGAAACCGGGACATTTGAAAAGCAGCTGGAAAAGTGGGAGGGTAGAGGATTAATAAGGACTATCCTTGCAAAATTGGGAATGTTGGAGGGTTTGCAATGGAAATAAGTGGAGGAGAAAGGGGGAAGGTAGGAGGATGAGCAAGAAATTAGGACATTTGAAAAGCAGCTGAGAAAGTGAGACTGCAAAGGATTTATTTGGACTGTCTTTGCAAAATTGGGAATGTTGGAGGGTTTGCAATGGAAATAAGTTTTGGAGAAAGTGGGGAAGTGGGAGGAGGAGAGAGAAACCAGGACATTTGAAAAGCAGCTGAGGAAGTGGGATGGCAGAGGATTAATGGGGAATGTCCCTCCTGAACTGGGACTTTCTCCATCCGTGTTTAAAATGTCCCCATTTCTTCCTCCTCCTTCCACTTTTCTCCTTCATCCTAAGCTTATTTTAGTTGCTGCAAAGTGAGTTCAAAGGGCAAAAGTCATTGACACTCCATTAACTCTGCAAAAGAGAGAAGAGGAGGATGGTTTTTTCCCTTCCTAGACTTTTCTCCTCCTGTCCTTCTAAGACTACCCTTCATACACATGTTTTATCTATTTATCTAAAATACACAAACAGCAAACAGAACTACGAAACCACAAAAGCAAACAACGCATATGCTACTGACTTCGCACCCCATAAGCAATGAATATGTTCCCCAGTTTTCTCTACTTCCTCTCAATGGCAGTATGTTTATGCTTCTCCTTAATGCAAACTCTGGTTAACTTACAAAACCTAACATGGGATATATGGCTTTAGTGAGACTGTAAAAAAGTACTAGTTCCAGTTCTTGCTTAAAGTTACTTAATGGTTTCTCCTCCAGCAACATTGCCGCTTTGTCTGTTTCAACAAATGCAATGGTCTTGAAAGGCAGGAGGATATAAACCCTTTAAATAAATAAAAATGCAATGCAATGCAATCAATCAATCAATCAATAAATGTCTTCCGGATATGATAAGGTTCCTCTGTTCTAGGCTGGTCCGCAACTGCAATCTTTCATAGAATTGATCCCATTTTGTTTTGGGTTTGTGTTTTTCTTCTGCAAACTGCAGGCGTTTGACCACTTCATCTTTGCCTTCTTTGCGGTGGAGATGGTCATCAAGATGGTTGCTCTGGGGATCTTTGGGCAGAAATGTTACCTCGGAGACACGTGGAACCGTCTGGACTTCTTCATCGTGATTGCCGGGTGAGTCGACAGCGGCGGACCCACGGGTCTCGTGTGCGAAAGAGATGCAAACTCATGTCTATATCAAAGGGAGTGGGTGGGCGATAAGAGCCCCCTCGGCTCTCAAGGACCCCTTCATGGAGAAAAGATGCGCCAGATGGCTGAAAGCCTGGCGAAAGACGTCACAGGAAGGAATCACTTTGCACCGTTTTGCAAATTTCGCACCGTTTTGCAAATAGTAGAAACCCTTTCTGGAAGAGCATCAGGGTCCTAATAGTGACTCAGGATGATACAACAGAGTCTCCCTTATCTGAAATATTTGGGACCCGAAGTATTTTGGGTTTCAGATTTTAGAAAATTTGCATATATCTGGAGAGACAGGACTCAAACCTAACCCCCCAATTCGTCTATGCTTCATCTACACCTTGTACACATAGCCTGAAGGTAATTTTATACACAAATGTTGTGCATTAAGCAAAGTTTGTGTACATTGAAGCATCCGAATTCAAAGGTCTCACTCTCTCAGCTACCCATGAAAAGGTTTTGGATTTTGGAGCATTTTGGATAAAGAAGACTCTAAGAGTTTGGAGAAGAGTGTGATCCCAACCAGGGTTGTGCAAGCGACACAAATGGATGCAATAGGTGAGATCACCAGTTTGCAACCAGTTGTGTAATGGTGCGATCCAGGACAACACCAACATAACTCCAATGCGCAGAGTCTCACATGAGAAATGGGAGTGAAGTCAAGATGATGATATTAGGCAGAGGAAAAGACTGGAGAAGGTTCCTTTTTGGGGGACTACATTCCCCAGAATCCTCTAGTATCCAGCCCAAATCCTGTCCAGCAGTTGCAAAGCATAGATTTATGCCAAATAGTGATGCTAGAATTGCCTTGAGCTGGAGTTGGATTGCACCACTGCGCAGCTAGTAAGACAATGACAGCAATGCTTTGTACTTGATTGGGGCATTCTGGGGGTTGTAGTCCCCAAAGAGCTATAGGAAGATGTGGTATAATTCCAAGGGTTCCATTGATGCCAGAAGAGTGCCATTTTGTGATGCTTGGAGTGGGAAGGGGGCAATGTTTTCCCCCCAAAGAGACTCCTGGCTTCAGACCCACTTCCATACAAGAACACCTACGATGCTAGGAATCCCGTGGAGTTTGAATGACCATTGCAATAAACAATCTCCTGGCCAAAACCACAAATTCCATTCTTGACTAAGAGCAGGAGCGTTGTCTATGCGGAGAGGCGGCTGACATGCGACGATAATGCCTTGGTAGCTATTGCAAAGTCTAAAAACAGTATCCACAGCAAACGTTCTTAAAATACATTGGTGCCTTAACTTCCTCCGCACTTTAATCTCGAATCCATCCAAGAACAGGTCTTAAATTTTGCCAGGAATCCTTCCTATCAGAGCTATGCTGCGAGCGACGGGGAAGTCGATGCCAGAGAGGCAGCTGAAAACAGGGGTGATTTTGTCCAAGCAGAGTCCAGACTTAAAGGAGAAGACCCTTTTAGGCTACACCAGAATGGGGTTGGCCCTTGGGGGCCCATGGTTCTAGGATTCTATGTATTCCTGCATGGCAGAATGGGGTTGGCCCTTAGGGTCCCTTCCAGCTCCATGGTTCCAGGATCCTATGTATTCCTACATGGCAGGAGGGGAGTTGGGGGGGTCTCTCCCAGCTCTAGGATTCTATGATTTCTCTGCCAATGCCAAAAAAAATCTTGTGCAAGATTTTTCTCATGGTCACAACTAGGAAGTTCTCTCTGGTCATGTCAAACACGTAGCCCAACGGCACAGCATTGCATTCCTATCGATCCTATTTGGAAGCTGATACAAAGTAAAGAGCATCATCCATTTAGATTGAAAAGCGCTTTGCCGTCTGATCAATTAGGATGAGAGCCAGGCAGCTTTTCAGGATTCAACCGTATCAGTTGCGATGGCTTTGGAGACAGCGGTTTGCGTTGTTCCTGGAAAGCCCAGCCAAGTCACACACCTGGCGTTTGGCTGCCAGCCAAGGCGCTCTTCGTGGGCAGTGAGTGGAAACTGGCATCGGTGCCACAAATTTCCTTCTTAAGTGGCCATAGATTGGGCCACAGATGATCTCCAGCTCTTTCTGTCAGTCGTCCAGCAAGGTGGAAATTGCTCAATAAATCTGCGTCAATTCGTTTCGAAAGCAGCCTAAAAGCATCATAAAAATTGGGCAGGATTAACCGGGAAGGATATTACGCATTGCCATGGCGTCCCAAAGCGCTTGAAGGGATATATGGAAGGGATCCATATTTTAGTTCCAGGAAAAACTTAAGCCTGAATCATATTATTACTCCCAATTAGAGCAGCCCCATTTGACTCAATAGGATCTGCTTACCAATTGTTTTTATTTATTAGAGTATTTATTTCTTGTGGTTGTTGCTGTGTGCCTTCAAGTCATTTCCGACTTATGGCGACCCTAAAGCAAACCTATCTATCTATATATCTGTATATTCTTTCTATCCCTGTTCTGCAGCTTACTATCTTAACTCTTTGGGTCTTTCTTTCTTTCTCTCTTTGCTCAGCATGATGGAGTACTCTTTGGACGGACACAACGTCAGCTTATCCGCCATCCGTACGGTCCGGGTCCTAAGGCCTTTGCGAGCCATTAACAGGGTGCCAAGTAAGTCTCTTGAAAGCTTTCAGATTACAAGGCTTTGTTCTGTTTTGCATGCCTTGGTAGCTATTGCAAAGTCTAAAAACAGTATCCACAGCAAACGTTCTTAAAATACATCGGTCCTTTAACTTCCTCCGCACTTTAATCTCAAATCCATCCAAGAACAGGTCTTAAATTTTGCCAGGGATCCTTCCTATCAGAGCTATGCTGCGAGTGACGGGGAAGTCGATGCCAGAGAGGCAGCTGAAAATTGGGGAGATTTTGTCCAAGCAAAGTCCAGACTTAAAGGAGAAGACCCCTTTTAGGCTGGACTAGTGTTTCTGAGGCTATCTGATATCAGGGACCTAGTTTACGACAGATCGGGCTCTTCCTATCTGGGAATGTATGGTCCAACCCCTGTATCTGCGCAGGATATGCTCCCAGATTTACTGCAGATAACAAAAACCATGGATATATAGCAAAGGCTATATTTTGCTGGAAATTGACCATAGTGTTGAACCGGAGGACCTTTAAACACTTAAAGAGGGGGTCTCCCTAAGCATGTGGAAGTCCTCTGGTGCAACTCTATGGTTAACTCCTAGCAGATATTTTCCATGGAGTCGTGCTAGAGGACCTCCTGATGCCTAGAAAGACCACCGAGACCTTTGAAGGAAAGCGTGAAGGAGTGGAGTCATTCCACTCCACAGTCCTTTAACTTAGGCCTGAGATGTGTGTTGTGTGCCTTCAAATCGTTTCCGACTTCTGGCAATCCTAAGGCGAACCTATCACAGGGTTTTCTTGGCAGGTTTCTTAATAAAGGGTTTGCCATGGCTCTCCTCTGAGGCTGAGAGTGTGTGACTTGCACATAGTCACCTAGTGGGTTTTCTTGGAAGGGACTCGAACCCTGGTCTCCGGAGTCGTCATCCGATGCTCAAACCACTACACTACTCTCTAGTCCAGTGATTCCCAAACTTTGGTCCTCCAGGTATTTTGGACTCCGACTACCAGAAGCCCCAGCTAGCTTGGTTAATAGTATGGAATTCTGGGAGCTGAAGTCCAAAGCATCTGGAAAGCCAAAGTTTGGGAACTACTGCTCTCTGGTCAACAGTACAAACCCCAGTTAGGAACGGTGTAGGAATAATGCTCCATTCATTCGGGGAGGACCAAATTGGTCGTGAATCCCATTGTAGGAGAAAGGTGGGATGTGAATCCTAGAAATTAATAAAAACCTTTCATCAAAGATATGAATAAACCTGAAAGAGGGGCAGGAAGGTTTCCAGCGGAGGCAAAGAAGGGTCACGGATGCAATTTATCTCCGAAGGGAGCAAAAGCGAATGCTCAGGCTTTGCTTCCGAATGCCTGGATCAGGAAGGATTACCTGGATGGCTGATGCTGTTAAAGATTCATTATAAGGTATTGCCTCAGCATCCAAAGGACCAGCTGTTCCCAGCTGCAAAACTAAGCCCCAAATCAAAGGGGACCCAAAATGCAGCGGGGAACAAGCAGCCAGGTCTAATCCTGATCTCGGGGTTTGGCTGAAGCAAAAAATTTAGACATCCCTTTGATGTTTGGCTGGCTCGCTCATCAGCTTTTCGGCCAACGCGGCCAAAAATTTGGCAATTGAATGACGTGGGAATTTTGCACAAAGTGGCACTTTCTACACCAGAAACAGCCTCTTCTTTTTGCACAGAAAAGAATATATTTGCATAGAAAGGTGATTTTGGGCAAATCACACTCTCTCAGCCTCAGGGGACGGCAATGGCAAACCTCCTCTGGACAAATCTTGCCAAGAGAATGCCATGATAGGTTTGCCTAGAGGTCTCCGTAAATCGAAAATGACTTGGAGGCACCCGACAGACACACACCGGGGGCCATCACATCAGTTTAAAGTAGAATATAAAAATGTGCATTTATGCAGAAGATGTAAAGATTGTTCTCCAAAACTGTCGACAGCCTCCATCCCCAACATGCTTCGTTGCACGGAGGCATTAAACTGGGGCAGCTCCCACCTGTAAAAAGCGATCATCCAAATGCGCTTTGCGCAAAGCGAGGAGAGAAGAGCAAAGCCATTTCTGGTGGAAGCCCTGACGGATTTCCATCCTCTCCATCCCTCTCTCTGCAGTCGCTTCGGCTCTCAGCGGAGATAGATTTTCCTCCCAGGAAACAAGTGAAACAAAAGCAATAAAAGGGCCCAGGCATTAGCATATCGGCCCAGGATCGCCGGCACGCCACCGGGAAATGAATTCAACTGGTTGGGCTTATCTTCCTAATTGGATTTTGGGAGAAAAGCAGCTGAAAGGGGCTTACGGCCCACTTGAATGATGGAATTAAAGCGTTGTTAAAGTGTAGTGTGGATGGGACCTTGTTGAACTGGTCCTGGGGCAGATTCTGATTTGGGGCTTGGCTATGGAGCAGGGTTGTTGTTGGTGTTGTTGTTTCGTAAAGGCCTCCCATGAGTAACCCCATTGCTTTCCCTTCCCCTCCTCTCTCCTCCAGGTATGCGCATACTTGTGACCCTGCTGCTAGATACTCTGCCTATGTTAGGCAACGTTCTTCTCTTATGCTTCTTTGTCTTTTTCATCTTTGGGATCGTCGGGGTGCAGCTCTGGGCAGGCCTGCTGCGGAACAGGTGTTTCCTGGACACCAATTTCCAAATGTAAGTCTACGTTCTGGTATAGAAGCTCATTATTTTTGCAGTATGGATGTAGCTTAAGACTCTTCAGATACACTAGAGACATGCATCTTCCTTTACCTTATTGTGACATGCAAAAATAAATCGTTTGGAGTACAATATTCACACATTTTTAACCATTTTTCAGCAGTGCTGTTCGCTGTGCAAAAAAAAAATAAACCCATAAAGACCTATACAGTATATGAATTATGGGCAGAATAAGTCCCGAAGTGCACATTTTCTCTGTGCAGGAAGCTGAATTATCTGCCCATAAAATGCTCTTTTTTGTGCGCAGAAAATGCTGGTTTCTGTGCAAAAAGAAATACAGTGTGTGAATTTTGCGCAACGTAAGCCCTGGGCTGCGAATAGTCTTTGCAAATGGCACCGTTTTCAAACATTTTCTCTCCCTGAAAACATATCTGGCAAAGAATTAAGCCCTCCTTTTTTGATGATGGCTTTGTTTTGGCTGCAGCCCACAAGAAGCAGAATATTCAACTTGCCCCCCGTTCTTTGAAGAGATGTTTAAAAAGAAGGAATGGGCCAATATCTCCCAAAGGCCACTGGACCTTCCTAAATACAAGTTTTGCCTCAGTCTTTAATTAAAACTGAGAAAAACATCTTTGCGCCATCGTCCGTCTGGGACTCTCTCCCCGCGCGGCTTGGCTGCCCGGCGGTCCAGGCAGCTTTGTGTGTTTAAACGAAAGGTGTTTAGAGAGCAGCCCCAATTTTCTTTTGCTAACAACTTGGCTCGCTCCTCTCCCAGCGCCTGGAAAAAAGGCCAGCGATTTGGGGAAATGCGCCCAAGGTTTTAATACAAGCTCCAGAGGGATTGGACTACAAGTCCCATTAAACTTGTTCAGCCAGCTATGTGGTCAAAAAATTCATCCAGCATCCTTGCGCATTGTTGCTGCTGCTGTTGTCATGGGCCTTCAAGTCATTTCTGACTTATGGTGACATTGTGAGTTTTTCTTGGCATGTTTCTTTGGAGGGGACTTGCCATTGCTGTCCACTGAGGCTGAGAGAGCGTGACTTGCCAAAGGTGACCCAGTGGGTTTATGTGGCTGAGCCGGGATTTGAACCCTGGTCCCCAGAGTCCTAGACCAGCACTCAAACCACTATGCCATGCTGGCTCAGAAGTGAACATTATACCAGTTTGCAGGAATTAAGCAGAGCAGCGGAGGACATCTTGGACCTGTCTCATTCATAGGGTCGCCACGAGTCGAGATCGACTCAAGAGAGGTTAACCACAACAAAATGGAGGACCTTCAGAAGAACCTCTTGGGCCTCTTCCCCACTTACAAATAAATCGCTTTGCAATCCAAATCAATGGATCGGTTCCACAGTGGAGCATGGTTCCCACTACATTTGCCCCAATCGCATTTTCTTGCTATAAAATAAAATGACTCACTTGTGGTTCATGTTGACCGATGAATCGATTCAAAATGGACCCACTCCAGCCGGCCAAAGAGCAAATTTAAACTGATTCCAATCCGCTTGTGGTTCACACTTGCGTGGAATCGATATATCCAAAAAGATGTGGGGAAAATCAGCGTCAAGAAGACGTGGGTTAAATGGGTCTAATGCATGGCCCCCCTCTCCGAATCGCTTCAAGAGCGAACCATGGTCATTTAAACTGGTTCAAACCGATTTGCGATCCAGTTTAAAAGGTAGTGGGAATGAGGCCTTGATGTCTCTCCTTCCACAGTTCAGGATCTCGCTCTGATTTCCCTCCCAAAGACCAGAGAAGGATCACTCCTCACCCCTTGGAATGGCAGGCCGAGATTTACCCGGCACGACCGAGACGCTTCCGAAAAACCCTGTTAGCAGCCTCTGGCATGCCTTATCTCCTCCATTTTCCAGCCGTTACATGATGGCATTTCAGCGTCCCTCGGAGAGACGGGATGGGCTTCTGACACACCTGATAAGAAGACCTTCTGGCTCATTCCACTTAATCTGTTGAGCCATAGTGCGAGAGACATTCCCCAGATCTTGCTATTAGGAGTAGCATAGCATGGTTCTTCCACTCTTGGCTCTCAGACCCAAGCCGCCTCTTGTCCCACTGGTGTCTAGAGATAATAAATGCAGAAGAACATGGACAAGACCCATGAGATAATAAACAGGCAGAAGGGGTCAAGGGTGGCCTTCCAGGGAACAGCCTTCCTCCGCAAGGAGGCCTTGGTAGTCCCTGATCCCGGCCTTTCCAGACACGGTGGTCTGCTCCCTTGACTCCAATCCTGTTTTCTTCTCGGCTGATTGCATTCTTTGGCATTGCAACAACCCCTTAATGCATGTTTTGGCCCACAGATAGAAGACGACGACGAGCCGGACGTGTAAGAGCCGGCTGCCCAAGTCTTACCCAGCAGAGACTGTCTTGCCAGTTACAATCAGGTTGCAAGGTTTGCTGGCCAAATAGGGACTGGGCAAAAACCCCAAAGCAATTCAGGGCTCTCTCCATATGCAGGTCTCAGAGGTGATGTGTTACAAGTGAATGATGTTACCTGTATTAATGCTGTTGCCTGCAATGCCAGCATGCTTTTTAGATTTTGTGATAAGGGTGCCCAGGTTCATCTGGGTTTTTTTTAGAAAGGGCAGGACTTAGGCCTTCATAAATGGACTTACATGTGTGGGAAAGAGGATAGAATAGTTTTGTAATATTCATATTCACCTAGGGGCTCTCATGATGCTACAATTGTTGTGTAGTGGTAGCCAGTGGACTGGCAGATGTGCCAGGCGCCCAATGTGAAATGGGCACTGAGGATGCATATCTGGACACCAGACACCAATGTGCAACATTTAGTGCACATCAGAAGTGTCCAAAGGGCATCAAAAGTATCCTGTGCATATCACAAGTGTCCCAGTGGGCATCAGAAATGTCCAGTGCAGATCATGTACCCAGTGCACATTGGAAGTGCCCAATGCACGTCACAAGTGTCCAGTGTACAAATGCTTATTTCACTTGACAAGAGGCCATTGAACATGTGGAGTGCCCAGTGCGCATCACAAATGTCCGGTGCACATCACAAGGGCCAAGTCCACATCAGAAGTGCCCAGTGCACATTGGAAGTGTCTGATGTGCACCAGAAGGTGCCCCATATGTATCAGATGTGCCTGATAACCAACAGGAGAACCAGATGGAAACACTTTTGCTGATGCCCCATCTTCTCCATCCACTAACAGGGTTTTATTGCATTTGGAAACACAGACTATGATGCAGAATCTCTGCCAAGGCCGATGTGGGGCATTTCCTTCCCTCTGGGGGCAACTTCGAGGGAAGGCTGGTCTGGCTCTGCTGCCTCTTAGGAGATCTGGGGCTGAATATTTCTGCAGCTCTTGCTGGTGACTCTAATCCAAGCAAAGGGAAGGCTGGGGCTGGCGTTCGGTGGAAGGGGAGGGAGCCGCAGCGTGGGCTTTGCGGCAATTAAAACCTGCCGGTATCTCGGCCCAACAGGAACAGAAGAGCGAATCCCAGAGCAATTAAAAAGAGATTGGCGATAAGCCTCCAGCACCGGCTCATTTCTCTTTCCCGGCCCCCCATCGGGCCACCCAAAGAGCGTGCCATGGCCAGTGGCTCCGTCTCTTTTCATTAATACATAGACCGACTGAAGGAGTTTTCTTATTGAGAAAAAAGAAGCCCCTTTGAAATTATAATTAGGCTTCCTCAGGAGTTTGTGGGCTTAAAGGATGAGTTAAGGGCCCTTGGAAAGGCGAGGATTGCCTTTTTGAAGGCATCTGCAGAACCTGGGTATTTCCATTGCTGGTTCTTGGTATGGAGGTTGGTGGAGATGCCACCATTTTGATTTCGGAACATCAGGGGAAACCTCTTCCAGCCTTTTCTCTGGATAATTTAAAGTTCATGAAGTTAGAGAACCCCATCTGTGCATTCGCTAAGACCCTTCTCTGAAATGCAATCCATTTCTAAGGCTGACCATTTCTCCACCGTCAGTGACCGTCAGTCTTTTTGGTTGGGGACGATGGGAGTTGTAGTCAAAGAAGGCTGCTCCCCATCCACACAGACTTTGCAAAGAATCCAAGGTGGCCAAGCTAATGCACTGTCCTCATTCTTTTTGTGCTCTCATCCATTCGCCCGGGAGACTCTTTTCATGCTCCGTCGTGAATTATTATTCATAACGTCTGAGAAAGGGAAGAAAGGCAGGTGAAGAGACGGCGGCAGACTTGTCATTCCATCTGCAGCCGGTAATTACGGGAAAGTGGGGCGGATTAAATGTTTCATTGCAGCCAGGCGCTGGCACCACCGAGAACAGCTGGCTTTGCAAAAACCCAAGCTCCCCGACTCCCAAGCCAAAAAAAAAGAGTCAACCCAGATGTCCGTAACAACCAGAGTTAGGGAGAACTTACTTTTTTGGACTCAGCTTTCAGAATCTCATTTGCCATGTTAGTATGCCAAAAGATCTTGTAGCTGAGACTAACTGAAAGAAAGAAGTTGGCAGCATAAACTTTCGTAGATTTAAGTCAACTTCCTCCACCAAATGCATCTGAGGAAGTAGACGTAAGTCTAGGAAAGCTCATGCTGCCAACGTCTTTCTTTCAGTGAGTCTCAAAGGTGCTCCAAGATCTCTCTGTATACTGATTCTACAGCTATATCTTTGAATTCATTTGCTATGTTAGTTTGTTCTGGCTAATTAGTGACAGAATTTCTTTACTGTCCAAGAGTGGAACTGACTTCTTTGGAGGATGATGGACTCTCCATCTTTGGAGGAATCCATTAGTTCACACTTTAGTCTCTGCAGCAGCAGAAAACAAGTTAACTCCATCTTCTACAGGTATTTAAAGATGGCCAGTGTGGCACAGTGGTTCCAGTTTTGGACTACAACTCTGGACGTGTTCTGGTTTGTCCACATCTTTCTGGAACTGTGGTGCCTAGAACTGGACACAGGATTCCCAGTCAACTCTGATGAAAACAGAAGAAAGTGGCACCGTTGCCTCTGGACACTATTTTCCCATTGACCACAAACTAGCATTTGGGGCCACATATAGTCTCTGGGCCACATTTCTCCATCCCTGCTCCAAGGAGGGAACAGAGACCAAACAAACCCTCTACAACAGCGGTTCTCAACCTTTGGTCCTCTAGATTTTGTAGACTTCAGCTCCCAGTATTCTTGAACTATGAGAATACTGACTTGAGACTCCTGGGAATTGAAGTCCAAAACATTTGGAGGCCCAAAGGTTGAGAACCAGTGCTCTACAAGACTCGAGTTTTTCAAAGCAGAGAAGGAAACAAAGTGCATGGACAGAAATACTTTGTTGTATATAGAGAAATTATGGTTCAGTACGGATCCCTCTCTCTGTCTCTTGCTCTCTCTCTCTCCCTCTGCATATCTATCTATCTATCTATCTATCTATCTATCTATCTATCTATCTATCTATCT
>NC_056529.1:24502841-24515016 GCF_019175285.1 Sceloporus undulatus
CACATACACACACTTACGCACACTTTCTTTCAGCTCGACTGACCTCTAATTCCAAATTTCCATCCGGCTGACCTGCAGTGTTTTCTATTAAGGAAACGACAACCAAAGACATTAATGACTCTCTTTTCTCTCCTTCTCCTCCTCATTCAAGGACATACAACTTGACTTTCCTGCATCCGTACTATCGACCGGAGGAAGGGGAGGAGAACCCATTCATCTGTTCATCCCACCGGGACAACGGCATGCAGAAATGCTCCAGCATCCCAATCCGGAAGGAGTACAAGGTGGAATGTACTTTGAGCATGGACTCTTACAACCCGAACTCGTATCCTCTGGACTTCAGCAGCCGCAACGGCTGCATAAACTGGAACCAGTATTACAACGTTTGCAGGACGGGCGACTATAACCCGCACAATGGAGCTATTAATTTTGATAATATTGGCTATGCTTGGATAGCTATTTTTCAGGTAAGTGCCCCTTTTCCAATTTCCTTCTTTCTTTCACGGGTGACCCAGAAGCAAGTCTGCTTGCGCAAGATAAGCAAGTCGAGTGTTTTTTCTAACTATTAGAGAGGAAAGTCGCCATTCGTGTTACTCTCACTTGTGACATTTCATATTTACAATGTTTAGAATAAGTATTGCCCGCAATGCATAGCTCTCCCAGCTCACCTGGGCAGGTGAGTGAGGAAGGTGAACCAAGAGATCAAGGCCGTTTGAAGTTTTGGCATCGCACTTTGAGCAGCTAGAAAAGATGTTTGGACTGGTTTTCTTTAACCAGGTTGCAGGAGTGGGGCAGAAAAGCAATAGCAATCTTAGTGTTGTTGGACATAAGAATTTTCTTTAGCTGGCTTAGAAGGAGGGCCTGAAGAGGGAGGAACTGGAATCGTGCCATTATTGGAGGCATGGGTTTCCTTTGCCCACTTAGAAGTTGGCATAAGGGGGATAAAGAAACTGCAATCTTCCTCTTGCTGGAGGCATGAGTTTCCTTTGCTTGCTATGAAGGGGATGTAGAAACTGGGATATTGATCTTGTTGGAGGAATGAGTTTCCTTTGCTTGCTTAGAAGGGAGAATGAAAGGTATCAAGAAACTGGAATCTTGCTTTTTGACACATGAGTTTCCTTTGCCTGCTTAGAAGTGGGCATGAGAAGGATGAAGAAACTGGGATCTTGGTCTTGTTGGAGGAATGAGTTTCTATTGTTTGCTTAGAAGGGGGCATGAAGAGGATGTAGAAACTGGAATACTGAAGCTGTGTGGGGCTGGAAGGGGTTTCTCTTTTCACCAACAAGATCACTATGAGGAACAGCTTAGGGCTCTGGGTATGTTTAACTTGGAGAAGAAAAGACAGAGAGATTAGATGTTTACCATCTTTAGATACCCAAAAGGATGTCATGTGGAAGATGGAGAGAGCTTGTGTTCTGTTGCTCTGGAAACTAGAACACAAATCAGTGCATTGATATTACAAGAAAAGAGAGTTCACCTAAATATTAGGAAGCATCTCTTGGCTTTAAGAATGGTTTGGCACTGGAACAGACTGGTGGAGTCTCCTTGGTTGGAAGTTGGATGGCCAGCTCTCAGGAGTTGTGTATTCCTGCATGGCAAGAGCTTCAACTAAGTGGCCCTTGAAGTCCTTTCCAACTCTTTGTTGTTGTTGTTGTTGTTGTTGTTGTTGTTGTGTGACCTGAAGTTGTTTCCGACTAATGGCGACCCAAAGTGAAACCTATCATCCATCTCTGTGATTCTAATATATACATGTACCTCGGTTAACAAACGTAATGACTTGTTGGATGCTCAGAGCAATGTGTGAAGTAACCAGTTCCTGTTCAAAGTTAGCATGCCAAGCCCTGGCTTAGATATGTGTGTATGTTGAGTGCCTTCAAGTCGTTCCAACTTATGGTAACCCTAAGGCAACCCTATCATGGGGTTTTCCTGGCAAGATTTGTTCAGAGGAGGATTTGCCATAGCTTTCCTCTGAGGCTGAGAGAGTGTGAGTCATCCAAAGTCTCCCAATGGGTTTCATGGCTGAGCAGGGAAGCGAACCTTGGCCTCCTCCAATGTTGTAGTCCAAGACTCAAAGCACTACGCCACACTGGCTCTACAGAAAGGTCTTTTGCTTCCTTTTTGCAAAAGCGTGAACCGATGTGAGAGGAGGAATACAGAGCTTGCAGGCCATGCCTCCTCCTCCTCATGGGAACGGACGTTGTTTTCTGGAGCCTTTTGTCTAAGAAGACATCTCCGTTGACAAGTTAATCAAGCCTTTCCCAAGAGGGGTCCCCTGCTTCAGATTTGTCACCGGCGCGACGGGATTCCTCTTCCCCCTTCCATACTGATAGCGTGAACATACCAGAGAGAGAGAGAGAGCTCCAGGCAGCCACGCCAAGCGCCACGGAGCGTGACCAGAATACCCCAGTCGACTTGTTCGCCTTCTCTCTTTCAATGAATTGGGGAGGGAGGGGAGATTACAGAAGAAGGTGGAACAAGAGGCGGAAAAGGGAACATGAAATACTGAGCATGACTAAAGGACTTGTCAGGGGCAACAGGAGTTCGCGGTGTTATCTTGATCACTCACTTCCACAGGGGAGAATGAGTCTCTCTACCTCGATTTACTCCTGTCGGAAGTAGACACAGGGGTGTCCCTAAGGGGGATAGGCAGGGGGTGAGGACGGCGTTGGGAGACACCTCAGAAAGGGGTGGAAACCCAGTGGGGCAAATGCTTCTGTCCACATCAAGACCCCCTTGCCAGCCGCCCTCAGCAAGACTGGCCCTCTCTGCCCAGGGCATCACTAAGGGGATGCAGGGGGTGCAGATTGCAACAGGTGACCATGAGAAGGGGGCTAAACAGCTGGTGGGGCAGTTGCTTCTTCCATCCATAGACTTCTTGGCAGACCCACTCAGCCAGACTGGGCATCTCTGCCCAGGGGCGTCACAAGGTGGGTTCAAGGGGTGCAGGCCACACTAGGTGACACCCCAAAGAAAGGTGGCACCATTGCTCCCCAGACATGTGCCTTTTGGCCAAGACCTTCTTGGCAGACCCACTCAGCCAAACTGGGCACCTCTGCCCAGGTCTGTCACTAAGGGAATGCAAACATTTATTTTAAAATCTTCTTTAAAACATCACATCTTTTCATTTTTTTTCATTTTAACCAAATGAAACGATCGACCTTAAAAATCATTAAGACTCTTCCTTTGACTATCATTATTCCCCAGTGATTCCCTTTCCTTCCTTCCTTCCTCTTGCAAACACAGGTAATCATTTCTGAACTACTTTAGTAGGGTTTTTCTTTCATGACTTCCCTGACTGCTTCCTTTTTTAATAGCCAGCATCTGGTTGTAATCTGGCATAAGGGTCATTCTTTGCAAGCTCAGCCTTCACCCTGGGATAACCTTCCCTCCACAGCACTGAAGACGCATGCCTTCCTTGTGAATATTTCCAGTTCAGCGCATGGCCAGCTGTTTGTTGGTGAGCTGGCCACCTTGGCCTTGGCAGAATGGCTCCTCTTGCCTTTATTGGCCTTTCTGGCTCTTGGTTCTCCATAGACAACCCTGTTCCACAGATTGTTCAAAGCCAGGCCAGATCCTCATGCACTGCTGTGCCATAATGTTTAATTCCTTTCGCCACATGCCATGATGCGGCAAATGCCTGTGGCTAATTAGCATGATAAATCAAGCCCTCATGAATATGTAATGAGGACTCGTTTATTATCCATTACTACAACCGCCATTTATTTTTCTGCCAGGACAGATGAAACTTGCATTTGGAGGTTGGGTTTTTGAGACTCTCTACTCAAGATCAGCCTTGAACTCCATCTGGTCAACACATTTCTGGGCCAGAGCTTGATCAAGTTACTTTTTGGGGGGTTACAGTTCCTGGAATATGGCAATGCCGGCCAGGGGATGCTGAATGTTGCAGTCCAAAAGAAGCCTTTACCAACTGTTGTCTGGGTTGTATCACTCCAGACTTACAGCTGCGGTTTCAAACAACCCACAAATAGTCAGCAAGCAATTCAGGGAAATGGGTTTTCCTTTTGTTCTTGTTGCTGTTGTGTGCTGTCAAGTCAGCTCTGACTTATTGTTATAGGATAGAGTCATAGCGGTCAAAAGTGGTGCCAGACTTTGCTTTTGCAATGTGGATACACCCCTAGTTTGCATAAACCCTAATCCAATGTTCGAACCACTGCACCACGGTGGCTCTCTGGGTTTTCCCTTCTTTTCCCTGAGATTATAGTCTTAATCCAAGGAAATCTGGGGTTCAAAGGTGAATATAGCAATGCCGCAACTCTGATAGGATGATCGGTTAAGCATCCTCCATCTTGCAAATTGCACAACCGGTGCCATATCTCGCTTTGCTTTGCCTCGGAGACAGTTCAGCCAAGTTTTGGAGACAGCGGAGAGCTGCCATTTTTGCCTGGACCAAGGACTGCAATTCTGCAAACATTAGCCATCCTTTGGAGAAAGAGACGACGTCTCGGTTATCGATGGAGGAATGATGCTTGGAACGGGGAGATAGCTTGGAATGAAGTCTTGTTTGTTGGCTTTACCCGAGAGCCCGCGTCCGTCAGATTTGCAAGAGGAACTTCAAAATCCGTCGCCGGCGGCAAAATTAGCCGCTTGACGCAGGATGAAGAAGGGACCTTTCCTCCCCGGCTGGATCTCATTAGCCAAATCAACATGCCCTCCAAAGGGCAACTAAAGTCACAGAGAAAAAGGCCTCCAGGAATTAGCGCACAGACAAGGATGACAATTATTTTGTGCCCTCTCCTGATCCCTTGCCTAGAGAAGAGCCTGGCCTAGAGAAGCATTGCAAACTCTTCCTGCAAGGGCCAACTGTCAGGAAGGGAAGCAAAGCTCAAACTGGAGCCGTCTGCAAAATGTTTGCCCAGTTTTTGCGTAAGAATCACACAAGCGATTCGGAAAGTGGGGCCACGCGCTAGAACCATTTCTTTTTGACGCTGTTTTTTCCTGCGTCTATTTGGATAAATCGATTCCACACAAGTGTGAACCAGATGCAGATCAATTTAAATTTGCCCTTCGGCTGACTGGAGCAGGTCCATTTTGAACTGAGTCCTTCGTGAATGTGAACCACAAGTTGGTTATTTTACAGGAAAAAATGCGATCAGGGCAAATGTAGCGTGAACCATGCTCCACTGCCGAACCAATCCATCAATTCGGATTGCAGACTGGTTTATTTGTAAATGGGAATGAGGCCTTGGCATGTTTTTTTTCAGAAGGGGGTTTGCCATGGCCTTCCTCTGAGGCTGAGAGAGTGTGACTTGCCCACAATCGGCCAATGTGGCCGAGCCAGTATTTGAACTCTGACTCCTAGTCCAACGCTCAAACCACTAGGCCATGCTAACTCTCTGGAGGACATTTGTAATAAATTCAGGATTATAACAGCACTTTGCATTCTGTTCCAAGAAGCAGTAAGGAAATGATCTGCAACTTAAAATGAGGAGTGAACCATTTCTGGCTGACTGAATCCATCTCTAGATGGAGGAGATTGAATGTTGGACTGCAACGTCCAGAATCCCCCATGTTGGTTGGGGATTCTGGGCGTCCTCCTCCAAAAGAAGGCCTTTCCCACCACCGCACCCCAATGGCCAGCCAAGGCTTTCTCTTGCCCCGAACTTCCCATGCCCTCGACCTTCCTTTGCCCCTCCAGGACCGCGTCTCCTCTCCTCTCTTCTATGCCATGCCTTGGTGATTGAGGCTGGCAGGGCCCTGCAGGAGGAGCTTGCCAATCTTCTTAATTGAATCTATGGGCTTTTCTCCCCCGCCAGCAGCCAGTTTTCGGTTTGCTGCGTAACTTGGCCTGAAATTTCTTTCTCGGTGCGGAATGAGAGGCAAAGCCCCTGGTCTGTTCTTTTCATCAACAACTGCTTAAAACAGTTTCATGTTGCATTAATGCGGACTTGGAACGGCAGCCTCTTTGGGTAGGTTGCGTGGAAGGAAAGGGGACTTGGAAGCTCCAAGCATGTAATAATCCTGAATGTATTATAGATGCCTCACCTTGAAGCCTGTGTCCAGTTCTGGGTATGACAATTCAGAAAGCCTTTTTTAAATAATCAATCTTGGGATACTATACTATATATACTATACTATTGAAATAATGCAGCTTGACAAGACCTCAAGTGCTGCATCTGCATCCGATGGGATCCTGGGTTTTGCCGTTTTGCAAGATCTTTAGCCTTCTCTGCCAAAGCATGATGGTGCCTCGACATAACTACAGATCCCAGGAATCTGTAGGATGGAGCCGTGCCAGTTATAACAGTGTCTTTATTTCTGCAGCGTACTTCAACCCCAAATTATACTTATAAATAAAAGCAACAGAGATAGCCGGTAAAAGCAGCCAAGTAGAATCTGACCTAACTCTGCTCTTTACCCTGCCATTAGGCAATAGATAGATAGATAGATAGATAGATAGATAGATAGATAGGAGAGAGAAAGAGAGAAGATAGATAGATAGATAGATAGATAGATAGATAGATACAGATGGGGGGAGAGAAAGATGGATGGATGGATGGACAGACCGACAGGAGAGAGAGAGAGAGAGAGAGAGAGTGCGTGCAGATAGATGGATGGATAGATAGACAGACAGATGGATGGATGGAGGGAGGAAGAGAGAAGAGAAAATGATGGACGAATGGATGGACAGACAGACAGACAAAGAGAGAGCATAGATAGATAGATAGATAGATAGATAGATAGATAGATAGATAGATAGATAGAGGACAGATGGATATATGAACAGAGAGAGAGAGAGATAGAAGAGACAGAGAGAGAGACAGAGAGAGCAGATAGATATAGATGATGGATGGATGGATGGGAGGTAAGCCAGGAGAATCCCACAAGAAGCAGAGCTCAGCCCTAACCCCAAAACAGAGCAGCATCTTTTCCAGATGAATCTGTGCCTCCTTTCAGCCTGTTGCTAATCACCAATAATTGGCTTTCCTAGTGTTCCATTCGAATGCTGCCGTTTGCCAAGCAAATGTTCAGAGGAGAGAGGCGCGTCCCCATATGCATACGGATCCCACGGCTCATTTTTCATCTCGGAGCACGAAAGGAGCGAACCACCTGTTTCGGCAGCTGTTCCGACACTGTCCTCCCCAAGAGCCCCATCTGAGGAAGGAATGAGGCAGAGGCATCGATGGAAAGGAAACCCTGGCAGAATCCCAAGGCGTGTGGCTTTCTTAGGGAGCTGGAGGAAAGATCTCTTGCAAGTGGGTGGGTAGCCCCCTGGTTGCTTGGGACGAGTGGGGTACTCATTTCTTATCCATTGGTCTATTTACTTTAAAAACTTGGACCCACCAGCATCCACGGCCTGTGTCTGGAAAGCTTACTTTGGAGACGACAACCTCCAGAATCCCCTGGAGAGTCAAGGAAGGCCCATTTGCAGCAGAGTGCCTTTCATCATCCTGGCTGCTTAACTATCCATGGAACAGAATTGAGAGAGAGAGAGAGAGAGACGTAGTTTCCCCATGCGCCGGGGAACGCTGGTGCTAATGAGTGACTCTTCATTTTTCCTTGCAAGTTTCTAACGCAGCTTGTTTCCTGCAATGTTAATTAAGTCCTCGGCTCCCTTTCTTCCAGGGCTAAAAAGGAGATTGAAAACACAAGTTCACCGCGTGATTTCGCTATTTAATTAAAGCCTCTTTTTCCTCCTTGTTCAAACATTTAACAGGAGCGGCAGGGAGGACGGTGGTGCCATTTTAATGCACACCTCCAGAGCACATTCGGCAGGCAACAGAAGAGAGAACCTCCTTTGCAGCCCAGTCTCTGTGCTTTGTGGAAACCAAGCCATAAAGTCAGGTGGAGAGACTATCCTATAGATAAATCCATGCATGTCGAAGGATGCTAGCATGGCGGGATACTCGGCTAGGCTTCTGCCAGGCATGCTGGCTTTCTCCATGAAGGTTGGTTTGGACATGGAGGAGCACTGGAGAAATGCAATGACTTCTTAGTTTTGCTGTGGAACATATACACCATCTTGAGTCCCTATATTGGGAGAAATAATAATAATAATAATAATAATAATAATAATAATAATAATAATAATAAAGTACAGTTGCCACTCCAAGTCCGTGAACTTGAAACCCACAGACTTGAAAATCCATGGAGGGGCAACCTCCATTAACCTTAATGGGGCACGCGCCCCATTCAAGCCTATGGGGTTTGAATAAGCATGAGATTTGGAACTTGCAGGGTGGGTGGGTCTGGAACGAATCCCCCACAAGTTCCAAGGGGCAACTGTAGTTCCAGATCTCTCTTCTTGAACGCTGGGTGCTGGCAAACGTTGCTACCATAGCATTGGCTTTATCAGTGTTCAAAGATGCAGCAGATGGGACTCAGCATCCCAGCCCTTTTGCTGGTGAGGTCCAGCATTGCCTCCCAGTCAAAGGTAGAATTGGGTCCCCAAGTGAATGCTACCCAAAATTATCACTTCAGCCAGTGATACAATCCAGATCCCTATCACTGGACATGAGTGCAAGTGCAGCATAGTGGTTTGAGCATTGGACTATGACTCTGGAGATCAGGATTGAGTTCTCCGCTCTACCATAGAAACCCACTGGGTCACCTTGAGCAAGTCACACTCTCTCAGCCTTAAGAGAAGACAATGGCAACCCCCCTCTGGACAAATCTTGCCCAGAAAACCCCATGATAGGGTCACCTTTAGGGTCGCCATAAGTCGGAAACGACTTGAAGGCACACAACAACAACAACAACAAGGAACCATGGATGTCTTCCAGTTGTGATTTACCAGGCAGCAGCTGCTGCAAGCAACAGGGATGTGTTCCCTTTCCTATTGGGATGCAGCCGACAAATGTTCCCATTCACCCTTTGCATGATTGCTCTCCAGTGCAAATTTTAACAGGGACCCTGCTTCTGCCTTTTGCAATGGAGACTGCTCATGGGAGGAGGCGCAAATATCAGTCTATTACTGCTTTCCAAAGGGAAACAGACCTTTGTAGCTTGCAGCAGCTGCTGCCCAATATGTGAAGACTGGGAGCATTGGGCTAGGAGAGACTATTTAGCTACATTACCAAGACATTTACGTAGCTACGTCACTTATAGAGAATCCCTGCCCTCATTTTAAAATTATTATTATTATATCATCTCCAACTTTGGCTGCGTCCTCCGAGATGCTGTCAGTGCAAAGCAAACCAAGCTGCTGAAGGAACTGTGGGCCTTTCCTGTAGTTAATAAAAACATGAAGCTCTCATTGCAATGAGTATCTAGCTGGGAAAAGGCTTTGCTGCTGAGTCTGCAGAAAACTTCAGCCAAACATGTGGCCAAAGTTTGATGCTCGTCTCCGTCTGCCTCTTCCCAGAGTCAGTGCCAACTTTGGACGGTCTGTTAGGCACTTTGTATCTTCATCCAGAGATGGCTGGGATATCCAATTAAATCATAGCAAGTAAGGATTTTCAGGAAGGTTTCTGGTTTGATAGATCAGAGAAGTGCCGCAGATGGCATTTGGAGGATGCCTTTGTGCACAGACTTGAAAGTATATGGAGGCCGCAGTATTAGAGGTTTTTGCAGACGTAAGAATTGTGGATTTGGTATATAGAGCAACAAGGCTTTCCAGTCCATTGGCACAGCTACCAATACGTTACAGGATATTCATGAATAGTGTAACTTCTCCAAATGCTGGTATTTTGTTTTCAAATGAACTGTGAGCCCATTGAACCCAGGGATGGGATGTGCCCTCTTTGGCTTTTGCATCAAGGTCTGCTTAGTAGGTTCCTATGACAATGGGCTTTTGTGGGTTAAAAGTTATATCTCTTAACTGTTATAATGGACTACAATTTCCAGCAAGGTTTATGGCCAAGGATTCCATGCATTTCCTTCTCAACTCTCTTCCTGATGGGAACTCTCAGATATTTTCCTTGTCCTTACCTTTATTTTTCTCTGCTCTTCTTCCTCTGCAGGTTATAACCCTGGAAGGATGGGTTGACATCATGTACTATGTCATGGATGCGCACTCTTTTTACAATTTTATATATTTTATACTACTTATAATAGTAAGTATGGGGGTGGGCTTGGAGAGGCGGGTGGGCCGTTGGATCCCATTAAAGTCAGCCATCAGACGCCTCTTAAATGGAAGACCTTCAGGCCAAATGGCTGCTGTCCCCATCGATGCATATTGGGGGGCTAGGAGACACCCCTATAATATCTGTCGGGGCAGAGTTGGGCTGCCGGCCATTGAGAAGCAAGTCCTAGTCCTACTGATTTGGCTCCAGCAAACTTACTTCAGAAGAATACATGTCCTATAACCCACCAAACATTGGCTTTATTGGTGAGGAGATTCTGCAAATTGCAAAAAGGAAAGTTGCCAAACTGTGTTTCAAGTTTGCAGCCAGATTGCAAAAGGGATTGAGTGAAATTATATTGAATTACAATCCTAACCTTAGTTTCGTTATCTTGGCTTCCAGAGTGAGTTTAGGCTTGATTTGGTCTAGGGCCCATTTGTTGGTCTTTTTAGCAGTCCACGGATTCCTTATCCATGGATTCAACCATCCATGGCTTGAAAATAGTAAAAAATGTACAAATTCCCAAAAGCAAACCTTGATTTTGCCATTTTATACTAGGGACATCATTTTAATTTGCCATTGTATTTGATGGGACTTGAGCATCCACAGATTTTGATACCCAAGGGGGTCCCGAAACCAAATCCCAGTGGATACTAAGGGCTCACTGAATATTGATAATGGTAATATATTTGTTCCTCCACATTTGCAGCAGTGACTTTTGTGGATTTGATTGTTCATGGATTTGATTAATATCTTCTCTCTAGGAATATCTGGGTCCTCCAGTGCGACTCTGTTGTCAACTTCTGCCAAAAGTCATGCTGGAGGACCTAAGGGTTCCTAGAGTGAACACTTCTCTAGGCATTTGTAGGTCTCCAGCACAATTTCATGCTCAACCTCTGGCAGATCTTGACCACAGAATTGCCCTGAAGGACCTAATGATTCCTAGAGAGAACACTTTCTACACTTGATCTTAGCCAAAAGGCCGAGAAGTCCTGCACCCTTGACCCCAAAGAATATGGAGGGTCCACTGTAATAATAATAATGATGAAAATAAGATGATGATGATGATGATGATGATGATGATGATGCATGAAGGTCTCGTCTATACATTCTCCTCATTTCCAGATTGAAATTGATGCGTCTTTCTTTTTAATCCCTTTCCGCCACCCCAAACCCGCAACAGGTTGGTTCTTTCTTCATGATTAACCTGTGCCTGGTTGTGATCGCAACACAGTTTTCCGAAACAAAGCAGCGGGAGAACCAGCTGATGCAAGAGCAGCGGGCCCGCTACCTCTCCAACGACAGCACAATCGCCAGCTTCTCCGAACCGGGGAGCTGCTATGAGGAACTCCTCAAGTACATCTGCCACATTTTCAGGAAAGTCAAGCGGCGGACGTTGCGGCTCTACAACCACTGGCAGAACAAGCGGAGGAAAAAGGTGGACCCCACCAGCGCGGCCCACAATGGCCAGGGGCACCGGAGCAAGAAGCGCATCACCTCCATCCATCACCTGATCCACCACCATCACCACCACCACCACCACCATTACCACCTCAGTAACGGCAGCCCGCAAGGGCCGCGCTCCAACCCGGAGATCTGCGACCTCAAACTCAGCGTCGTGAAACCCAGGAGCCAGCTCACCCTTCCGCCGCCATCGCCCAACCTCCGGAGCTCCATGGCGCCCGACTCGGAGTCGGTCCGTAGCATTTACCACACGGACTGCCACGTGGAAGGGGCCGGGGTGAAGTGCAAGTCTTCCAACATCCCGGCCGCCATTAAGTTCCCCAACAACACCAACATGAACTACCCGACCATCTTGCCTTCTCCTGTTGTTGGCAAAGGGAGTGTCACCCCGGCGTCCAAAGGGATGAAAATGGGAGGAAGCAGCGGATGCGTCACGCCGGTGGCCATGGTCAACAGTCCGGCACACATGAACGTGGATTCTTACGAAAAGCTCCACCATTTAGTTGGAGAACATGGTAAGGAGAGAACCGAGGTTGCATCTACACTGCAGAATCAGTGCACTCTGACACTGCTTTAACTGCCATGGCTCCATGCTATGTAATTTGGGGATTTGTAGATCGGTGAGATATTTAGCCTTCTGTGTTGGCAAGCTTTGGTGCCGCAACAAAGTACAAATCCCAGGAGTCCAT
>NC_056529.1:24515026-24634504 GCF_019175285.1 Sceloporus undulatus
AGGATGGAGCCATGGCAGTTAAAGCGATGTCAAACTGCATCAATTCTATAGTATAGACACTTGACTTTCCTGAATAAATGCTGAAAATGCAGTTAGTTTGGGCTCCTCTACCCAATGGAAAGGCCAGAAATCATAGTCATAGAGTTGAAAGAGACCACAAAGGCCATTCAGTCCAATTCCTTGCCGTCAAGGAATACACAAGTAAGGCATGTTTGAGGGTTGGATTATGACTCTGGAGACCAGGACATCCAAAATCCACAAAACAGTGACCTCTCTATGGGGCCAACCAAATACAAAAAGTACATGTTCAAGCTTTTGGAATTCTGAAAGCTTTTTGGATTTGGTTGGGTTCATAGAGATATCACTGTTTTATGGATTTTGGATGTCATTGTACTTTGCTACATGGCCAACATGGCTATGTTTTCTGGAGACCAGAGTTTGATTCCCAGCTTGGCCATGGAAACCCACTGTGTAAACCTGGGCAAGTCACACTCTCTCAGACTCAGGGGAAGGCAATGGCAAACCTCCTCTGAACAAATCCTGCCAAGAAAACCCCATGATAGGGTTGCCATAGGGTCGCCATAAGTTGGAAACAACTTGAAGACACACAACAGCAACAGTGCTAGAAAGTTGAGGAATGAAGAAACATTTCATGAGTGGGGCAGAATCCTTATTTTGGGGGGAAAGCTCTTATTTTGCCCCCCTATAGCAATATTTGTCTCATTGATACACCCAAATTAATCTTCCCATCATAATCATTATTATTTAAAAACACCCCTTTTAAGGATCAGAAACGTAAGCCAAGTTTGGTCCATTCACATGATCCATCTCCATCCCATTACAGGTCTCTGCCGGACGTCCAGCAGGTTGTCCGGACTAAACGTCCCGTGTCCGCTGCCCAGTCCCCAATCCAGCATGTTGAACTGTGAGCTCCAGAACTGCCCTTACTGCGCCAGCATCTTGGAGGATCCCGAGTTCGAGTTCAGCGAGTCGGACAGCTACGAGTCGGGGGATGACAACACCGGGGTCTATGAGTTCACGCAGGATGTTAAGCATGGGGACCAAAGGGACCAGATCCAGCAGCAGAGGAACAAGAAGAGGAAGAAGGAGGACAAGAAACCGCCCAAGGAGAGGAATAAAATCGTCAGGTTCTGGAAGGCGTTTGGGGAGAAGCTGAAGCGGATTGTGGAGAGCAAGTATTTCAACCGTGGGATTATGATTGCCATCCTCATCAATACCCTGAGCATGGGCATCGAGTATCATGAACAGGTAGGCTCTCAGTTGGTCACAAGATGATGATGATGATGATGATGATGATGATGATTTATAATGCCCTTTTCACCAAAGGGAGGAACACAAGATGCATAAAGTCAAAAATGAAATGAACATGCTCAAGTGAGTTGCTGCTAGTGCTTCCTTGCTCATAAGGACAGGGAAAATGCCAGAGGAGATGCGTCATCCATTGGTCAGGTCACTCGCTCCATATGCATAATTGCTCTTCTTCTTATTGTTGCTTTGGCTTTTCCTTGGGAGGAAAAGTAAAACAGTTGGGTTCTGGCAGCTTGACAAAATGCATGTCCTCTCTGCGTGCGCCTTTGTGCTTTTGGTTGCTGCGTTATGTCTGATACTCCAAGAAGTAAATTATTCACAGGGTGGGAGATGGGACTTGGGCAAAATAGACTTTCTGTTTCCAAGCCAAGAGCACAGAAAATAAAAGGAAGGTCTTGCCAATAGTCCATGTTCAGTTTTGGGTGGGACGCAACAGGGGTTGGCGCTCTCTTCCTCAGGCTGCAGATGGAAAGGTGATGGTTGTCATTGTTGTTGATGAAGAAGGTGTGATGAAGATGGTTGGTGCTGGTGGAAGTGGTGATGATGATGATAGCAATGACTATTGTTATTATTATTATTATTATTATTATTATTATTAGCCAGAATCCTGTTGAGGACTTAGGTCTCCATAAGTGCACTTATGTTGGTGGGAATTAGAACTGGGCAATTCCATAATGCCTATATCCACAAAGTAGGAGAGTTAGCAAACTGAATCACATTGGGGCTGATGCACAATAGAACCAATGCGCAACAGAAATGATACGCTTCAGGACTAATGCACATGGGTCCTGTTATACATCGAGACACCAGCTGGGGAGTCCCAGTGTGCATTGGTAGAGCCCAATGCACATCAACACTCTTGCTGATGCACAGTAGGACCTATGCACAGTGGGACACATGCACATTGGTCCTGTTGTACATGGGTCCCTTTGGACAATGAGTCCTGTTGTACATCAAGACACTGGCTGAGGAATGCTAATGTGCTTTGGTAGAGCCTCTGGTTGAAAACAGTGAGCACTCCTCGTTTTCCGTCCAACTTCAGCTTCTTTTTGGCTTGTGTTGCAACTAGCTGAAGGATTCCCCTCCCGTTCTTTCCCTTTAGGAGCCAGATATGTAATATTTATGGCTGCATCTGTCTCTCTGTCTCTCTCCTCAAAAGACCCGAAGTAAAGGGAAGGAGAACAAGACGGGTGCTTTCAGGAAACCCATGTAGAACATTGTCGGGGAAGAGTAAATGTATTTTTATTTCTTAAAAACATTGCAAAGGCAAATAGCTTTTGCTTTTCTGGTCAATGTCAACTCTTGCTTGTATCTCTTTTTTCCTTTCTCTCCTTTGCAAAACATCAAAGGTTGTTTTCTCATCGACGGTAGCCAACGGATGCCTCATTACATGCCATTGCACCAAGGATGGTTTTTTCCTTCTTCTCCTTCTTACAATGCGACCTTCCTACCCCACGCATGGCAGGGCTTGCTTACACAGCAGCAGACAGCCAGAGGGGGACATGTTAATGCTACAATTATCACGCCGGGAATACTCTGGGTTTTGACAACTGCTAGTTGAAGCCCTTCCTAATTGGTGTAAGCGCAGCAGCCGTTTGGCTTGGGGCTGTGGGTTGGGGGAAGCCCTCCCCAGCCCAGGGAAGGAGCAGAGCTGGAGGAAGCAAGGTTTTGGGACCTTGGAGGTGTCCTCCGAAAAGCGCATCTTCCATACCCAGGATTGCTGCATTAAGACTGCAGAATTGAGGCTGGTGGCGTTATTGTTGCATTCGGATTACAAGGGGGGAAGTTGCCCATTTGTCGTGGGAATCTTTCATCTACACCAGTGATGCCCAAACGGTGCCCTTTAAGGGGCTGTGCAGGCTGCCCCTTTTGCAGGCAGATTGGGGCTGCAGCAACCGCACACTGCAGCCCTGATCTGGCCTTTGCAGGGCTCCTTTTTGTGCCCTGCAAAGGGTGCGATAGCCACGGTGCCACGGCTTTACAGGGTTCCTTCAGTGCTGCGTCATCCGGATGCAGCACTGGCACAGCGCTATGTTGCCACAGCACCATGTGGTGCGGTGAGTGGCATCGTGGTGCCATGGTGGCGAAGTTGAATCATGCATCATCTGAGCATTAGGAAGAACCTTTTGACTAAGACCTGTTCAACAGAGGCATGGACTGCCTTGGAGGATGGTGATCTCAGAGGTCTTTAAACGGAGGTTGGATGGACTTCTTTGATAGTGCGTTCCTACATAGCGGGGGGTTCGATTGGGGTCCCATTGAAGCCTAAGTTCTATGACACCCAACGACATTCGTGTCTGAAAGGTAACCAAACACACTTCTCAAAGGGTCAACTGACCGCATGGCCTGTTGCCATATTTTCTGCTCCATTGAAAAAACACAAGGCAAGCATTTGTCAACAGAGTGTCTAAATCCAAATGGATATGTTTTCCCCCCAAAGCCATCATTTGGCAATGTTTCAAAAGGCAGCTGTGTTAAAAGGAATTTTTCAGATTTTGCCTTCTTGGTTTCATGGTGCGTTTCACTTTTTGAAGTGACTGGTTTCCAGATACATTTAAGAACGTGACGTTCTCTCTTTAAGCCTGGAGTAGCCCTTGATCAAAATACATTCTCAAGAATACAAGGCTCTAGAAAGCCAAACCTTCCCTTCTATCACCTTTTCCTGCTTCTTGGCCCAGGCTTGGAGGGAAGGGAGGACGCAGAGGCATCTTTGCTCCAGAAACCGGAGAAATAAAAAGGGAAGCCGAGAGCGGTGAACCTCTAGGAAATTTTACTGGAAGCCGGCTGTCAGTTTGCCGCGTGCAGCTTTGAAACTCATGCGCTCATCATTCCCTGCAAACCCCCTTCTCTTTTGATATGATTGCAATTGATCTCTGAATCACAAAATTGAGTCTGATGATGCCCATGGCCATGACAAACGTTGGCATAATTCAGTCTCCGGAGCGGTGAAACATGTCTTTTGCTGATTCGGATAGCAGGTGACTTTGCTGAGCTGTCTGCCATTCTCTGCATGCATGCGTCCTTTGAATTTGTCTGCCATTATTTGGGAGAAAGGAGAGGGGACTGAATGTTTGGCAGAATCCCAGGTAAAGATTTCATCGCATGAGAGGTGCATCTGCACTACACCTTTGTATCATATTTATTTCGAGCTCCTTTCCTCCACTTCCTTCATCTCTCCCTTCCTGACTAGCGTTTCTGTTTATTTTATTTAAAGCATCTCTTTTTCATTTCATTTCGATCGGAGATGCAGCAGAGGCGACAAACCCACGCCAGCTTTTAAGCCAGACTTTATTAAAGTGCTGAGATAGGGTTCAGCACCTTGGATCACAAAATAAAACCAGCCTTCAGTACCTTGGTGATCTCTTTCAGGGCTCTCCATAGCTTCATGTGGATGGAGAGTGCCTTTCATATTAATATAGTTATAGCATCCTAGAGTTGGAAGAGACCCCAAGGGTCATCTGGTATCAACCCCATTCTGGAAGACACCATCCAAGCCCTCCGGCCATCCCGCCTCTGCTTAAAACCCTCCAAAGAAGAAGAAGACTCCACCAACCTCTAAGGCAGTACATTTCAATGCCAAATACTGTAGCTGTGTTTGAATGTCAATCCTCTCCTTTGGGGTATTGGCTACTCTTCCAAATACAGTATGGTGTCATGTGCAAATTTGATAAGCATGCCTTCTGTTTCTTCATCCAAGTCATTGATAAAGATGTTGAATAGCAAACTGAGCCCACGACAGAACTCTTTGGCATCCCAATGTTCACTTCTCTCCAAGATGGAGCCATTGCTGAACAGCCTTTGGCTGGTCAGCCAAGTATAAATCCACCCAACAGTTGCGTTGTCCAGTCCTCATTTCACAAGCTTGTTTGCAAGAATGTCATGGGGAACTTTGTCAAAGGCCTTACCAAAATCAAGATGCGCTCACTGTCTTGCATGCCCTCTCTTTCTGTCTGAGATGAGTAGATGGAAAGCCAGCAAAGCTTCTGTTT
The DNA here is from genome assembly GCF_019175285.1 of Sceloporus undulatus. Taxonomy (NCBI): domain Eukaryota; kingdom Metazoa; phylum Chordata; class Lepidosauria; order Squamata; family Phrynosomatidae; genus Sceloporus; species Sceloporus undulatus. The sequence continues at coordinate 24,520,345 of NC_056529.1, forward strand.
TCAGCTGCATCCAGCTGAGTTCTGCAGTGCCTAGTGGTTTCCATGTTAGAGGGATGGTGAGACTTTGTTGTTGTTGTTGTTGTGCACCTTCAAGTCATTTCCGACTCTATAAGGCAACCCTATCATGGGGTTTTCTGGGGCTGAGAGAGTATGACTTACCCAACGTCACCCAATGGGTTTCCATGGCCAAGCAGGGAATTGAACCCCATTCTTCAGGGTCCTAGTTCTATGCTCAAACCATTGGAAAAAAAATTCAAAGGGGATTCACTGTACCCTCAACATGGACGCTAAAAGCCACCGCTGTTTCTCTCTTCCTCACTTTGCATCGCCATACACTTTCCGCAGACATAACTGATGCACCTGGATGCCTTTGAAATCCCCAAGGACCCCAAACAAGCTTTTTCTCCTTCTGTGTCTTTTTGTCTTTCTTTCTTCTGCATTCCATCTCTTGCATGTATACAATCTGGAGGTCAACTCTTGTTTTATTGCAGGCTCCAAAAGGACCCCTTCATGGACAAGCTCTTTGACCGTAATAATAAAGTATTCTATTCTATTCTAGCCTTCCCTTGAAAGGCGGCCGGAGGAAAGAGACATTTCCCCAAATCTCTCTCTCTCTTTATTGATGAGCTGCATGAACCTTTGTTCTGGTCCTTCGCTCCAGCTTGCTTTGTGCCTTTGCCAGAGCGCATCTCCATAAAAGTCTATTAGTTAGGATGAGTAATGCTTTGACGGAGCAGAGCCCCATGGACTCCTTGTGAATCACTCTGGCAGCAGCCAGAAAGCCTCAGCAACATTTGGGGGGGATTTAAACATCTCCGGCGCATGGGAAGCTGGAAGCAACCGACAGTTTGCAGCCCGAGTGACTTTTGATCTCTTTGTTAGTGAAGTGGCATTGCCTGGAGGCAGATGGGAAGGAAGCCTTGTATTCCCCATCGCAACGTACGGATGCGGAGATGGCTGGTCAAAGGAAAGCCAACTCTTTGGAGTTGTGGTCCTGGAGAAAGAGTGCTGGGGATACTGTGGATGGCCAAAAAGAGAAACAAATGGGGCCTTGTGCAGATGAGAGCATAGAGCCACGGAGAGTTGGAAGAGACCCAAGGGCCCTGATCCAGACCAACCCCCTTCTTCTGCCATGCAGGAACTCTCCATCAAAGCATCCCCAACAGATGGCCATCCAGCCTCTGTTTAAAGATCTCTAAAGAAGGAGACTCCACCATTTTCCAAGGGAGCGTCTTCCACTGTCGAACAGCCCTTACTGTCAGGAAGTTCCTTCTAATGTTGAATCTCCCTAAGTGGAATCTCTTTTCCTGCAGTTTGCATCCATTGCTCTGAGATGCAGAAACCTCAGATGGGAGCCCTTCTCTTCTTCGTCCCTTTGAGGATATATAACCAGTACATCTAGCACAAGACAAAAAGGAACAGTTCATATCTAAGAGTCCACAGTTTAAGAGGCCAACCCTTGGAGGAAGATATCACCTCTTCCTCCCATCCTTTTTGTTTGCCCTTCATTGCTGTCTAAGCGGCCCTCCTCCTCTGAGACCATTTTGCTCTAATGATTCGTATTGGCCTCCTTTCCCTCCTCCACCTCTTTTTCTCCATCCATCCATCCATCCGGTTAGGTGAGTGCCCCGTGGAGGTATAATCCATCCAGCTGCCCTTTGTTTTCAAGGGGAAACGCGCCTTTCGATCTCCGTACGATGCTGCAGGTAGGCACGTCTCTCCGAGTCCTTGCCGTTTGGGGAGAGAGCCAGTCATTGATCTAATCTTGCCTGGCATTTATGCCACTTGAAATAAGATTGCGTTTTGCAGAGATGCGGCCGAGAAATGGAGAAAGCGGAGCAGAGATGCCTGGCCAAGAGTCCTCTTAAGAGGCTAAGGAGGATGGGATTAAGACAGGGGTGTCCCCCAAAGGAACAAAAACTTCATCTGCAGCCACACTGCATGAATAACCCAGTTTGATGCTGCTTGAACTGCCATGGCTCCATGCTATGGAATTCTGTGATTTGTAGTTTGGGGAGGTATTTAGCCTTCTCTGTCAGAGAGCTCTGGTGCCACTACAACCTACAATTCCCAGGGTTCCTATAGCATTGAACCATAACAGTTAAAGTGGTGGCAAAGTGCATGAATTACGTCATGCAGCAGCAGCTTTTGGACTCTTTTGCGCTATGCAATTATAGCGCAGCAACTCCATTTTAACTTTAACTTCCATTTCCCGGATTCCTATAGCAGTGAACCATAGCAGTTAAAGTGGGTAACCTTTTGGGGTTCTTTCCAACACTGTTGTCCTTTGAATCTTGGTTTCCCAGAGTCCTAGGTCCAAAACACACTGCAGAAATAATCCAGTTTAAGACTGCTTTAGCTGCCTTGGCTCAATGCTAGGAAATCCTGGGAATGGTAGTTTTGGGAGACATTGAGCCTTCTCTGTCTGAGAGCACTAGGGCCACAATAAACTACAATTCCCAGGATTCCCTAGCCATGAGCCAAAGCAGTTAAAGAGGTCTCAAACTGGATTATTTCTGCAGTGTGTGTTTGGACCCATGATGCTACGCTGGAAATTTCCTGGCTGCCGTCCCAGATGTGAAATCACTGAGTCCAAATGCGCTCTTGCAATGCTGTTCTCCATATATATATATATGTATGTATATTCTACTTAAGAAGCTTTCTTTTTAAGTGGTGTTTAAAAGCTAATGCATCTCCTTCCTTAACCGTCCCATCGATCGGACATTACTAGCACTTTAAATCCATCTGAACTGTTTCCTGCAACTGGGGAGGAAGGAACCTTTTGCTATAATCCTACCTGAACTATCCTTTTAATCCTCTGTGTATATATGGTGTGTGTCTGTGTGTGTGTATGTTGTTTTTTTTCAGGGAAAAAATTGTTTTCATTTAGCGATTACTTCCTTAGTGATGTGTAAGCCCTGGAAATCTAATATGGAAGCCAGTAATCCATTAGTTAAACAGATTAGTCTGGGAAGAGAAGGGATTGTGTAACTCCCTAAGCAAAGCAATAGGTTTAATCCGTGCTGCAACTCTGCATGCATCAGTTCAAGTGGCCTGCAAAAACTATGTTTGAGGTTACACACACCTTCAATTTGGCTTTAACTTACACTGACCTTAGCAATGGAGGGTTGCCTTGGCAAGAGTTGTTCAGATGGGGTTTGCCCTTGCTTTCCTCTGAGGCAGAGAGAGTGTGACTTTGGTCAGTGGGTTGCTGGATACGATTTCCAAAACCAAGCCTCCATTGCACAAGGAGTTGTGCATCCTCACAATTCACTAGTTTGTGTCTGTATCGTGTCTGCGATGTATTCCTGCATGGCGGGGGACAGACTACATGGCCCTTGGGGTCCCCTTCCAACGCTACGATCCTTTGGTTCGTTCTGTGCTTCCTCCTCTCTTTCTTTCTTGTGTGAGTTTTGCTTGGCATGAGACCCATCCTTCTTCGCAGCGGCGGCGGCGTGTCACGTTGCCGCCACGACTCCCTTGTCTCTCTGATGTCCACGGATGCGACTGTGACCTCTGGTTATTTCCTGGCTATTAACACGCTCTCTCTCTAATGAACGCTGGAAAGGGAGAAGCTGTCTTTCAGGCAGGAGATGAGTCACAAATGGAAACGTCGGCCTCCTCCGTTGCGACTCACGCTCCGCATACGGAGGAAAGAGGAGAGACTTGAGTTCTCCAGGAAAGATAAGCCAGGAGGAAGATCGAATGATGTCTGCTTTGTTGCCTTGCATCTCAGTTGCGTTGGAAACGTATCTCAGCATCCCCTGCTTCCAAAGCTTGGAGGAGGGTTTCTGACAGATGCTTTAAGCCTCTGAACTACACCTTCTCCTCCTAAAAACATTGGAGGAACCATGTTGGGTCGGCCCAATTTGCCAAAATACTCCAGGAGAAGGTTAGAGATCAGAGAGGATCCAGTGCCTTTGGGGTATTTTGGTTCCTGTTCTGAAAGCTTGCAACATGGATTATGTGCCATTCGGCTGAGCCATATTTTAGAAATGAGGTTGCGTTTAGTATGAATGCTAGTAATCCTGTCTCCTGGAATGTTGTGTTATTTGTGACCGTTGCAGTGGCCGCCAGCCTGGTGCAAATAAAAATTGATTTGACTTGACCTCGGCCCCATTAAAATTACCATTTCAGCAAATTCGGTTTTCGGGGAATGCGTGCGCCATGTGTATTCAGAACCGCAAAGAAGAATTCTTGGCTGTCCTGAAACTGTCCACATTTCAAGCCCCAACTCATTCTGAAATTTATCGCGAGTCCATTTTTAATAGCAATGTCAGTGACCTGTCTGGGGGTAATAAGCATCCCTGAGACGCCCCATTAAATATACTGCATTTACCATAATTTTTAATGCTTCCCCTCTTGTGATAGATTTTCCCCCTCTGAACTATTAATTTCTCCCTGCTTGTCACAACCTTTCGGTCTGAACAATTTACTCTTTTGCCAAAGCATGCATAGTAGGAGTTATAAAGAGAGCTTGGGAAAGTTACTTTTTCTTTCCTTTTCGGACTGCAGCATCCTGCAAGCCATGCTAGTTAGGGTTTTCTAGGGACTCTGAAAACCTGGATTGTCCTTCATCTTATTTGGAGGGAGAAAGGGTCTGGGGATGATGGGTCTTGTTTGGAGGCTCCTGGTAGCATTTTTCCATCCCTGCTAACATTGCGACTCGGGTCCTTTTTGTTTCCTACTCTCGCGTAGCCAGACGAGTTGACCAATGCCCTGGAGATCAGCAACATCGTCTTCACAAGTATGTTCGCCCTGGAGATGGTCCTCAAGCTGCTGGCTTTCGGCATCTGGGGCTACATCAAGAACCCCTACAACATTTTCGACGGCATCATCGTTGTGATCAGGTATGGTTATCACTGCCAACAACTTGTGGGTCATGGAGGCATGAATGGTATGAGGCACTTGCAGCTGGGAACTCCAACATCAGTGGGGATGGGATACACTCCAAGCTGTTGTCTGATCTTTGAAGGAACTATTCCTGGTGTCCAAACTAAATATCTTCAATGTAGGTTTGGCAATTGTTTAAAGCTTTGATGAAAACCCACAACAGGTTCACTGTCCCACAAATGTGGGACCCAAATTGCCATTGACTTACCATTCGAGAATTGCTCCCGCTCTCAAAGCGCAAAAGATAATGGCCAAAAGTTGCCTTTCCTTTCACAGTGATCAGGTGAGCATCTTTCAGGAGAGCTTTAGGTCCAATACAGACTGCAGAAATAATCCAGTTTGAGACCGCTTGTGGCACCAGAGCTCAATGTCTCACAAAACGACAGTTCCCAGGATTCCCTATCATTGAGCCAGGGCAGTTAAAGCAGTCTCAAACTGGATTATTTCTGCAGTGTGTTTTGGACGGAAGTCGTGTATTCCTGAATGGCAGAAGGGGATTTGACTAGTGGCCCTTGGGGTCCTTTCCAACTCCTAGATGCTATGATTCCTAGGAGCAATGGTGGTGCAGTGGTTAAATGTTGGTCCTGCAGCCACAAGGTTGCAAGTCCGATCCCTGCAGGGCTCCAAAGTTGACTCAGCCTTCCATCCTTTGGGAGGTTGGTAAAATGAGTACCCAGTTTGTTGGGGGCAATTGGTTTACCGATTATAATCCGGATAAGCAGTATAGAAATGCAAATGCTATTGCTATTCTTCAATCTGATGCGTCTCCTTCTTGAACCTCACAGCGTCTGGGAAATCATTGGCCAGTCGGACGGCGGCCTCTCGGTCCTGAGGACTTTTCGCCTTCTTCGGGTCCTGAAGCTGGTGAGGTTCATGCCAGCCTTGCGGCGCCAGTTGGTGGTCCTCATGAAGACCATGGACAACGTGGCCACCTTCTGCATGCTCCTCATGCTCTTCATCTTCATCTTCAGGTAAAGACCGCCAGGCGCCTCTTTCCTCCTCTCTCTCCCTTTTCCGTCTCCTTCCCAATTAATTGTTCCTCCAACCGCCTACGCCTCGAAGCTCTGCATAAATTAGAATAACAAGGGGTTCATTTCTAAAGCATTAAGATGGGATGACAGCCGAGCCTCCAATAGACAGACAGGCCTGATGCCCAGCAGATGGATTTCCCTCTTCGCGCGTCTCACTGTTTCACCGCATCTCGCCACCCCAGAGACAAATGGAGGGCGGCGAGTGACAAGGGCAGCGAAAGAATTGCTCCATTGTTCTTGATAGATGACAAACATCATTGAGGCGGCTGAAGTGACACCGTCGGGTGTCATCGCACCCTGTTCAGAAGGGAATTGGGAATGATCGTCCCTTGCTGCAGCCAAGGAAATCTGGATTTGCACTTTTTGTTCAATGAGCAATGGTTAATTAAAAAAAATATATTGGCCAACATTCAGCATTATGGATCTGTAACCTATTTTTAAGGAGCTGGGATTGCTCTGTATTCAGAAAACATATCCAGGGGCAACTGTCTTGGCCATATAGCAAAGTACAGTATCATCCAACATCCACAGAATCTGTGGATATGGAAACTAAGACGATCAGAAGCAGGACCTTTGCCACAAGTCCTTGTGCCACTGGAGGTGTCTGGCTCACCTTACCTAATGCCAGGTGCTGGCTCTGAATCTAAAATACCTTTGAATCTTTGTGTCACTAACAAGATCCATCCTTCCTCTCTCTCATCCTCTCTTTCTCTCTCCTTTCCAGCATTCTTGGCATGCATCTTTTCGGGTGCAAGTTCGGCTTGAAGACCGATACGGGGGACACCATGCCGGATAGGAAGAACTTCGACACCTTGCTTTGGGCGATTGTCACTGTCTTTCAGGTAAGGTCCCGAATGCTACACCTTTGCCATATCATCCCATGTTCTCACCTCCACCACCTTATTACCTATACTATACATCACATACATAACTTCAAGTCACCCGTTGATTTATGGTGACCCTATGAATTTCGTAGGGTTACTTAGGTGAGGAATACACAGAGGTGGTTTTTCCAATTCCTTCCTCTGAAATAGACCTTAAAGCACCTCTGGGATTCCTTGGCGGTATCCCATCCAAATCCTAACCAGGGCTGACACCTCCAAAAACAACATCACCGCACATGTATAGCCTAACCGATGCTCGCTTATGTCACTAACAAGATGTCCGCCACGATATGAAAGCAACCACCGTTGGAGGACAAAACTACTTTGATAATAAAAAATCCTCCCGAATGAGCCAAATGCAATGGCGGTCCATTTGGGGCCATCTTGTCTAGATAAACAAGCAACGAGAGATTAAATAACCGACTGCCGGGTGGAAATTGACATCCGCTCCGCGGGGTTCGTGTTTCCGTCACCTCATTTTAATAGAGGTTGCCGGAGCAATTTTCCCAGCGAATCTTGGAGGTAAATAAACACGCTTCCAAGCGGGAAGATGTTAATGGAAGCGTGTTCCTAAACGGAGCGCGAAATAGGCCTCTGCTATCGAGGGCATCGCTAAGTGTCAGCCCTGGTTTTGCAGCACTTCTAAGGCAAGTCGCCTCGGCTGAGGATGGACTAATTGAGTTCAAGTTGCCTTCCTCTTGTAGGAAACCCTTATCTTTGATTCTTAATAAGTCTTTGATTTTTTGACATTAGGGGAAAATCAGTATGGAGTAGATAATCCTGAGCGTCAGCCTGGGGTTGTGGTTTGAGTTTGGGGCTAGGACTGGTAGGACCAAGGTTCGAATCCCTTTTTGGCCACAGAAACCTGCAAGATGACTTTGAGCAAGTCACACTCTCTCAGCCTCAGAGGAAGGCCATGGCAAACCCACCTCTGAAGAACTCAGGCTAAGACTTTGCTAGTAGAGGCAGCATGGTATAAATGTCTTGAGCGTTGGACTATGAATCTGGGAATGCAGGGTTCAAATCCTTATCCAGCTGAGGCTGATAGAGTACAAGTTCCCCAAATAGGTTCCCATGAATGAGCAGAGATGTTATTTACTTATTTATTTATTGCAATTGTCTCCCCCTTTCTCCCAAAATGTGATCCAAGGGATTCCCGGAATCCTAGTCTAATACTCAAACCACGGTCCCATCCCATATCAGAAACTGCGATTACCACCTGGTAATATATATGTGAGAGCCAGCATGGTGTAGTGATTTGAGCCTTGGACTACAACTCCGGAGATCAGGGTTCAAATCCCTGCTCGGCCGTGGAAACCCACTGAGTGACCCTTGGGCAAGTCACACACTCTCAGCCCCAGAAGACCCCATGATAGTTCACTGTGAGTTGGGAGTGACCTGAAGGCACACACAACAGTATATATACATGTGTAATATTTCTTCCATGCTTTTTGCTGGCAGATCCTGACCCAAGAAGACTGGAACGTGGTCCTCTACAACGGCATGGCGTCCACCTCTTCCTGGGCCGCCCTCTATTTTGTGGCCTTGATGACCTTCGGGAATTACGTCCTCTTCAACCTCCTGGTTGCCATCTTAGTGGAAGGTTTCCAAGCCGAGGTAAGGGGACGAACCCAACTAACTGGAGGTCTGTGATCTTTCTTCTTGGTGGTTCTCCAGATGAGGGCGCATTGGTCCCAAATCCACCTAGCTCCCCAAATTTGACACCATCAGTTGTGGTACTAAAGTGTCAATATATAGAGAATTTGAACCAGCGTGGCGTAGTGGTTTGAGCCTTAGACTACAACTCTGGAGACCAGGGTTCAATTCCCGGCTCAGCCATGAAACCCATTGGGTGACTTTGGGTAAGTCATACTCTCTCAGCCTCAGAGGAAGGCAATGGCAAACCTCCTCTTGCCAAGAAAAGTCCTTAATAGGTTGACCTAGGGTTGGAAACAACCTGAAGGCATACAACACACATATGGAGTGGGTTCAGAGAAAGGCAACAAGGATGGTAAGAGGGACAGAGAACAAAACGTAGGAGGAAAGGTTGCAGGAGCTGGGCATGTTCCCATGCTCTCAGCCTCACAGGAAAGCAATTGCAAACAAATCAGAACAAATATGGCCAAGAAAACCCTTTAATAAGGTCTCCATAAGTCACAAATGACTTGAAGGCACACAACAACAAACAACAAGCGGACATCGAAACACCCCGTCTGCAGAAACTCAACACACTTGACTTTCAGGGGACCGACTACATTCTCTGTCCGTCAATCCAGAGGAGCATTGACATCCAATGATGTTCTCTGCCTGTCTCTCTGTGGACAAATCCATTGTACAGTCTGAGTTTTAAAGTGAGAATCATGTCCTCATTTCAGCCTCGGCAATGGAACGATCTCAATATCATCTTTTATCGGGAAGGGCCTTTTATGAAGTCATTAGTGTATGGAAATGGTTTTGGAAGCCTTACCTAAACTCAGTCTGCTTGAGTTAAGAGTAATGACTTCAGAGGGGACTTTAATCACATCGAGGGGGATATTAATTCCTTTTCCCCCCACCCCTTCCGCAAAGAACAGAGCTGGCGCTTTTACCGTTTCGGAATATTCAATTGGCGTCGGCGGCAGAAAGATTCAAGGGCGGGATGAGAAACGGTGTCCCTCTTCGTTGGAAGGCTCCTGGAGAGTGGCGGCTTGGGAGAGGGAAATGATGTTTCCCGTCATTCCTTTCCCTTCGCTCTTAGCTGAATGTGGAGAATGTCAATGGAGCAACCTCCTCCTTCCCTTTGGCTGATTCACAAATTGGGATTTTTCGTGGAGAGCCTTCTTGGAGGGTAGAGAGTTGGCAGTGGTCTGAAGTGAACTAGGAACAGGACCAACCCAAGGAATTTGGCTGCCTGAGTCAGAGCAAAAATGGCCTCCAAAGTTGAGAGATGTGTTCGCATCGGTGGGTTGAGGTGTCCATCTCTTTGCCTTGTTCCTCTCCTCCTCTCTCCTTGTCCTTGGCCCCCTTGTCAGACAATAATTGCCCTTGCGTTGATGGAATTGATGGCGGCCACCGTCGCTGCTGTTCGCACCTTTTCTGCAGAAAGCCTCAATTAGAGCACCTTTGAAGAGCGATGGTTCTGCTTGAGGAAATTCCACGTGTTTAACCGGGGCTGATGGAATTAAAAATGGCAGCCGCCTCCATTGAAGAGGGACTCCGTTAAGTTGTGCTCAAAGCGGGAGGCTAATTGACTTAAACTGCGGCAAGGACAGATGCTCTGAAAAGGAGAGCTGCCACCTCTCCGCCACACCGTTCTTAAGCAGTGCTTTTCCCTGAATTGACTTAATGTCACCCTTTGTGCTGTGGCTCAGGTCTCTCCCCATCCTTTGCCTCCGAGTGGATTGGGTTTTGATGTTCCTTTGGAGGTGTCCCAAGGGCACCAGGGCTCCGAAAAGTAGTTTCCAAACTCCTCACCTTAGAATCGTAGAATCATAGAGTTGGAAGAGAGTTTGCAATAAAACTTGGAGTAGATTTCCTACACATTCAAGCCACCGTCCACCATTAACTGGAAAGTGACTGGAATGTCACTTCTGGATTCTGAAAACATGGAGGTGGTGCAACTCGCATTGGGTCCCTCCATCTGCCTCTGATGTAAATGCTGTTGCAACAAGGAAGCAATGCAGACTTCAAGAGGAAAGAGAACAGCTTCCTAAAGCTACCATGCAAAGCTAGAACTGACCCGGGCTCAAATCCAGACCTTTCCCCTTCCTCCATCCCTGTGTCTCTGTCCATTGGGACACGTTGTGCCTTGGAATACATTCCGAGAATGATGTGGGACTCAATGTGCCGAAGAAATTCATCTGAAATCTGCTCTGGTGTCAAATGGGAGATGGCCAGGTTGGGAGCAGAGGTTGGGCCGACACGCATTTATTTGGGAACGTCGCCCAGCGTTTTCTGGGAACGAAGCCGCTCCTCTCTTGTCACTCACACGGCTTCATTTACATTGCTTCAATGGTTCGCGTTTCCCAAAATCACAAATAATAATAATAATAATAATGGCTAATTCTGCCAGACTGGCAGCGCAGCTGTGTATGGCTTGCGCTTCGATCTCTCTCCATCCCAGCCTCTGCTCTCTGGAGCTCTGGGTTTTGGCCTGGCACCCTTTTCATTTTTTGGATGGATGGCCCTTATCCAGGAAACTGTTGGCTGCCAAGGTAGCATTGGCAAGGAGCGGACATTGGGGCATTGTGGAAGAAGAGCGGGGGTATAAGAGGAAAAGCAACCTTAAAAGACAGATTCATTCCCAGCTTGGAAGTGCCAACCATACTTGGCACATTGAGATTCCATGGGTCAGGGGCCAACTTCAAGAAGGAGGCAGTGGACTCTCAAAAAAGATACTGACCCTCCCCATCCTCAGGACAGCTGGCATCCCATCCCTTGTCAGGCTGAGAGCCCAGAATAACTGGTTGATCTTTCTCCAATGGCAGTCTTCGCACTAAGATGATGCGCAGGTGTTTGGTGACCGTTTTTTGTTGATGGTGGTTATGCTGTTAAAATTGCGCTGGAGGTACTTAGCAAGACCATTTGAATTCATGGAATCAGAGCGCTGGAAGGAATGGTAAGCGCCGTCTCAATCAAACCCCCGCATACACACCATACAAAAACACACAACTAAAACCAAAAGATGGATACTCAACCTCTGTTTGAAGATCTTCAAAGATGGAGAGTCTGCTATCCTTCAAGGCAATCTGTTCCACTCTCAAACAGCTCTTAAAATGAAGAAGTTCTTCCTAATGTTTAGATGGAAGCAGGTGGAGCAGGAGAAGACAAGCGTGCTCCATCTTGCACATGACATCCCTTCAGGTTTTAATATGGCCATCTTAATGTGGCTATGTTGATAAGGCTGTTTTAATATGGCTATCAGAGCACCTTCCAGCCTGCAACAAGCATATTGTTCTTCCCATACTTTAGCCCTGGGATTCAAGCAAATTCATTTTCCTAGTATTCAAAGAGATGCCCATGTTAGGAAAGTGCAACGTACAATGAGAATGCAAAGTATAGGATGCGCAAGCACAATGCAAATGTATTGAATGCACAACCACAATGGACAACCACGATGCAAAGTATAGGGCACACAACTGCAACGCAAGGTATAGGATGACACAGCCATGATGCAAAGCGTAGAGTGCAGAACAGAAATGCGCACTCACAATGCAAAGTCTAGGGTGCAGAATCACAATGTAAAGTCCAGGGTGCACAACCACAACTTGTAATGTGCAATGTGCAACTTGCAAAGACAATGCACAGAGGAACACGCTGTCTGCACAACTCTGCTTCTGCTGCTATGAGTGGAATATATCCATTGTGCAATTATGGACTCTTGGCCCTATGTGCCTTAGGCAAAGTCCCTAAGAGAATCCCAGCAACAGGTTGTGTGCTGGAATCAGTGCATAACTCTGCACGCAAAGCTTTGCACAACATGAACTTATACTCTCTCATCCCTCTTATCTTCCAAGTGCCAACTGGGCTCCGTTCTGCTGCCAATTGCCACAAAATGGACCTGCCCAGGATTCATTCATTATCCTCAGTTTCTTTGTATTTGTGGAGGAGGAGAAAGTGAGCAGAACGAGCCACAATGCCTTAATTTCATTCAGCAAAATAATGTACGGCGGCGTGAAATGTAAAGCAGCGCTGTCTTGCAGATCCTCTAATTTCCTGCCGGCGTGAATGGCAGGCAGACGCAAAGTTGCAAATTGGCAGACCTTTTATGATGGTCTCCATAAATATGTAATTATAGACTTGGAGGAGGAGAAGAGGACAGAAAGAGAGAGAAGGAGAAGAAAAACAGGGCTTTGTTTTGTCGCTGCGTTTAATGGCTCCTCTTGGAGCTCTTACGGCTTGTGATTTAAATGTACAGAAAGGTTTCCCCTCTTTCCTTATGCTTTTTATTCAACTGAATTATTCATTTCGTAGCACAAAAGCAGGGCTCAGCAAAGGAATTTGCTGCCTATGTTTCCTCCTTAGTCGTACTCAAAGCAGGATACGTTATTTGAAGGACTATATCTCCCTTTCTGAGACCCTTAAACCTCTATGGTCATCTTGGCAAACCTCTGGTAACAGTTGGTTCAATGGGTATACGACCATTAGGACTTGGCCAGAAAATTCAACCCAAGGGCATAGAATAGAGACTGTTTATGGGGAGGGATGGAAAGCCCGTGGGAATAAGTATGATGACAAATACCAAACAGAATCCTAGAATTGGAAGAGACCCCAAGGAGGGCCATCCAGTCCAACCCCCTTCTTCTGCCATGCAGGAACTCTCAATCAAAGCACCCCCAATGACAGATGGCTATCCAGCCTCTGTTTAAAAGCCTCCAAAGGAGGAGACTCCACCAAAATACCAAGGAAGAAGTGTGTTCCAGTGTCAAACAGCTCTTGCTGCCAGGAAGTTCCTCCTAATGTTTAAGTGGAATCTCTTTTCCTGGAGCTTCCATCCATTGCTCCATTGTCTCCTATTCTCTGGAGCATCAGAAAACAAGCTCCCTCCATCCTCAATGTGACAAACCTTCAAATATTGAAACAGGGCTATCCTATCACCTCTTAACCTTCCTTCTCCAGGCTAAACATCCCCAGCTCCTTCAGTCCTTCCTCATAGGACTTCATGGTTTCCAGACCCTTCACCATTTTAGTTGCCCTCCTTTGGACATGCTCCAGTTTCTCAACATCCTTTTTGAATTGTTGAGCAGTAGTGCTATTACTTCCCATGATCTAGACACTATACATCTATTGATGCAGCCTAGAATTGCATTGGCCTTGTTAGATGCTGCATTGCACTGTTGACTCATGTTCAACTTATGGTCTACTTGGACTCCCAGATCCCTTTCACACGTATAAAGTCTCCTTAAGCCAGGTGTCCCCCATAATCTTATATCTGTGCATTTCGTTTTTCCATCCTAAGTGCAGTACCTTACATTTCTCCGTGTTGAATTTAATTTTGTTAGCTTTGGCCCAGCTTTCTAGTCTATTCAGGTCATTTTGAATGTTGATTCTGTATGGTTTTTGTTGCAAATGCCTTTAACTCATCTTTGCTTTCTCTTCCGTAGGGCGATGCCAACAGATCTGACACGGATGAAGACAAAACGTCCATCAACTTTGAGGAAGAGATGGAGAAGCTGAAGGAACTTCGTGCTTCTGGCAAGTCAGGTCATCATTGCCTTGTGGGAAAAGGGATGGACATTGGTGGAGAGCCATTTTTGGTCCTTCCCGGTCCCCCAAACTGTGCCATAATGGCGCTGTTTTTCAGGGACAGGAAGTCACATCCAGGTCACTTCCTGTCACTTGGGGTGGGGAGCTTAAGTCCAAAGCAGATGTAATGGCAACCTATAAAATGCAGAAATGCAGCTGTCTTTGGAAAAGAGCAAAAGTCATTAATTCAATTGCATGGCCAGTGTCCCATTACACAGCTTTGCATCTTTGCTATCCACTAACTTAGTGCCTCTGCTGTGTAGCTAAGTAGAGGTACAATTGCGTTACATAGACTGCAGTAGAGCATTCCAGCCGTTAATCCTTTCAACAATACAAGCGATGGCTTTACATAAGGGATAAAGTAGGTTTTACTCTATTCATATTTCTTGCTTATTAAAACGTTTATATCCTGCTCAGTATCATGCCATCTCTGGGCAGCATAGGATAAAATCCATTTAACCAAGCCGCAGGGAGACGTCAAAGGAGCTTTTAGCATCCTAAATCCATGATGGTTGTAGCTATAGTGTCCTTCGGTACTATAGGTCTAAATGATAATAGTAGAGGGTGACTTTCGTCTGTTTTTGGAACTGGGATGATCCTGGATGTCAACCAAATAGGTGTGCAAATGCCCTCATTCAAAAATACAATAAATAGATCTATTGGAGCCTCATTCCCACTTACAGATAAATCGGTGTACGATCAGAATCAATGGATCGATTCGACAGCCGAGTGTGGTTCACACTACATTTGCTCCGATCACATTTGTTTGCCTGTAAAATAACCCACTTGTGGTTCACATTCACAAATGAATTGGTTCAAAATGGACCCGCTCCAGCTGGCCAAAGGGCAAATTTAAATCGATTCTGATCCGTGTCTGGTTCACACTTGCGCAGAATCAGTTTATCCAAAAAGACGTGGAAAAAAATCAACGTCAAAAAGACGCGGGTTAAATAGGTCTAGCGCATGACCCTCCTCTCCAAATCACTTCAGTGAATCATTTCAAGTGCGAACCATGGTCATTTAAATAGGTCCAAACCGATTTGCGATCCGGTTTGAAAGGTAGTTGGAATGAGACCCAGGTAAGGTGTTATAGCAGAGTTTGTAAAACTCTCCGGTGAATCCATCTGGTCCAGGAAATTTTCCTGATTCTGTGCATCAGTTTCTATGGAGTATGGAATATGAGATGAATTGTTCCATTGTCCTCATATGTTGGTTGGTCACGGTATGAGCACAGTGTTGGACTAGATAGGCCTTTGGCCAAACCCAAAGTAGGCTTACATGTTCATATATTCCTGTGTTTGTACATCCTTAAACTCTTGGTTTTGACCAAGCTGTCTGCTTAACTTGACCCTTCGCCTTCCAGAGATGAAGATGTACTCTCTTGCGGTCACTCCCAACGGACACCTGGAGGGCAAGGGGAGCATGCCCCCGCCGATCATCATGCGCACGGCCGCCACCCCCATGCCCACCCCAAAGGGCTCCCCACACATGGACTCCATGGTCTACCCGTTTCTGGACTCCAGGAGAGGAAGCAACGCCTCGGTTGATCCCATGAGCTTTGACCAAAAATCCTTGGTATGTGACAACTGTTTGCATTTTGGGGCGTTATCCAGATTTATTTATTTATTTATTACTTTATTTATTTCAAGGGTTTCTATCCCACTTCCATCCGACAATAGGATTCAAGGCGGGTCTTGATTCCCATGGGAACAAGGGGAGGGCATGTTATTTGGGTAAAATGGTTCCACTTGTAGAGCTCCGCTTGCACAACGCCAGATGCTATGCCACAGCCGAACAAGTGCAAATGTGTGAGTTGAGGCGTTTGCCTGTGTGCCAGCCTCACTGTCCTTTTCCCTCTCCCAGTCCAGCCTCCGCAGCACCCCTTGTGCCCCCTGGGGAACCAGCAGCAACTGGGGCAGCCGTCGCTCGAGCTGGAACAGCCTGGGACGGGCCCCGAGTCTGAAGAAGAAGAGCCAGTGCGGGGAACGGGAGTCCTTGCTCTCCGGGGAAGGCAAAGGCAGCACCGACGACGAAGCCGAGGACACCAAGCTCAGCGCCGCCGGGCGGCTGCCACTCCACCGCCGGGCCGAGTCCCTGGATTGCCGGGGGGCCTTGGAGCTGCCAGAACTGCTCCAGGTGTCTGGGGTCCACCACCCCATGAGCCTCAGCCCTATGGCTGTGTTGCCCACCGAGTACCAGGACTGCAACGGGAAAATGCTTCATGTGCCCAATGAGTTCTATCTGCACATGGACGGCCACAAGGATGACCTTCTTGACCTGGAGGATGAGCTGGAGGACGTGAGTTTCACAAGACGGGTGGGGAGGGAGGCCCTTCTTGTTCCATACTTTTTGCTCGAGTTGGGATAAGGATATAAAGAATATATGCCATTACAGTAGGGTCTCGTCATATGCGGGCTTTCCATCTGCGGATCTGAGCGTTCCTGAATGGCAAACCCCATTGCCCCCAATGGAGTTGTGTGTACACAGCCACATACATGTTGTGCCGCCATTAGGGACAATGGGATTTGAGGACCCATGTTTTTTCATATCCTCAGTGGGGTCTGAACGGATCCCCTATGGATACGAAGGGCCTACTGACTGAGTTTCTCAACAGAAAGGAAAAGGGTTCCTGATTTCCCCATTAGGAAGAACAATCTGGCACCGAAACTTTTTTAAAAATCCCATTTATCCCCTTATATTTGCACATCCAGTAGCATCCCAGGATATTATTCTATGCAGAAAATCAAATGGCTTTTCCATACCAAAAAACCTCCGACATACAAATTAATTGTGCAAAAATTAAATGGGAAAGACATTCCGTGTCTATAAGAAGCCCCTTTCTTTTAAATTTCCCAACCCCAAAAATCTATTGGAAAGGAATGGGTAAAAAGCCAGAATTGGAAATAGGAGCAGTTGGAAGTGTCCACACCAGCAAACGGGGAGATGTGAATCCACTCTGGGTTTTATCCTGAAATTATTGAAAGTGATGAACCCTATACTCAAAAGACTTGGAATGGGGCTTGGAATAAGGCTGCGATAAAAACAAATCACCTTTTCCCTTCCAGAGTTACTGCTACAGGATCCGCAAAGCCTTTGAGCCCTACAAGCCGGAGTGGTGCAAGACTCATGAGGACTGGTCCCTCTATTTGTTTTCACCCCAAAATCGGTAAGAGCTCAGAAACACAGATGCAGAAGCCCCCCACTTTCCTTTTTGTGATGCTGCTTGACCACCTTCTCACTCTCTGCGTCGTGTCTCGCATTCAAGGTTTCGGGCCAACTGCCAGAAGGTCATCGCCCACAAGATGTTTGACCACGTGGTCCTCGTCTTCATCTTCCTCAACTGCATCACCATCGCCTTGGAGAGGCCAGATATTGACCCCAACAGCACGGTGAGCTTGCGGTCATTCCCAGATTCCTCCCCAAGGACTGGACGGAAGAGGAGATCTGATGGTCATATGAACTTAGGACCACCAGGCCTTAAGCCAGGGGAACCTTCTCCCCAAGGGCCATATCTGGCCTTCCTAGGATCTAAATGTGGTCCACTGGACTTTCCCAGAACTTTCCCTTTCACTATAAGTCAGAGTCAACTTGAAGGTATCTCCTAAGGCTTTGTTGTTGCTCATGTACCTTCAAGTTGAGTCTGACTTATTGTGACCCTATCAAGGGCAAAATTGAGGATTGGTGAGATTTATTCCAATGAAGTTTGCCATTGCCCTAACAGGCATTTCTCCATAGTACTGAATGGAGAAGGAGACTATGAGTCTGAATAAGGAAGAGCAAGGGATAACTCTCACAAGCATGGTGGTTGTGTTTAGCATCCAAACATAGCACTTTGTACATGGCCTGTTTGCCAATTTGCCTCTTCTTTTGCTTTTTCCTTCAGGAACGGGTCTTCTTGAGTGTCTCCAACTACATTTTCACTGCCATCTTTGTTGCTGAGATGATGGTTAAGGTAAAGTTGAACTTGGAGGGCATGCCTAAATGACCAAAGCTGTATATAGGAGCACTTGATCCCAGAACTACATTGGATTTTTTTGGCCATTGCATCACAATGTCAGCTCATCTAGTTGAGATCTACTAAGACCCCTAGACCCTGTCCTGCTTTGAAATCAGGTGCCACCCATCCTATATTTATGCACGCCTGCAGAAAGTACCTTACATTTAGACCAACACAATGTGCAAACGATGAGATCTCGTCTTCTCCAGGTCACTCTTCATCTGTATTTCTAGGTCGTAGCCCTTGGCTTCTTCTCAGGAGAACACACCTATCTCCAAAGTAGCTGGAACATCCTGGACGGAGTCCTGGTCTTTGTGTCCATCATCGACATCATTGTCTCCATGGCATCGGCAGGAGGGGCGAAGATCTTAGGGATCCTCCGGGTACTTCGACTGCTGCGCACTTTACGGCCTTTACGGTACTTTTTGGCAGAGATGAAGGGGTATATTGGATCCACTTACGTTCCAGTCATGGGTGGGACAGAAGGGAAATTACACATTCCCATGAATGAAAAATCAGCTGGACTTGGGGGAAGCCATCTTGATCGCCGAAACTATTAACCATCTGTTTGTTGCGCTATGCTTGATCACCCAACTTGGGCCATTGTCACGTTGGTTAGTCCCAACTGGAGTAGATCCAACCGGTCAATTGTTGAACAGTGTTGATTCACCACAACTGATTCCATAGCTCTACTCTGAATCGATTCACAACTGATTGACAATTGATTCATTGGGCCTGAGTCTATTGTTAGTCCCAGTTGGAGTGGACTTAATCCATGTGTAGACTCACTATTCAACAACTGAGTGGGTCTACTTTGTTTGGGAGTAACCAACAAGATTCTAGCCGATAACTCTAGTCAGAAATTAATTAAACTGAACTTATTGTACACTGCACTGACCTTGGATACAAGGAGGGACACAAATATTTATGTATCGGATGAATAGATGGAATAAAATGTCTGGAATTCTCCAGCCAGCATAGCCAATGGCTATCATGGGATCCATATTTCCCCCCAAAAATGAACTCATCCAAGCTCAGGTATGTCCTGGGCACCAGTTTTCCAAAGAGGGAAGCCCCTGAAAGCCCACTTTCCAGCAGCCAGATCAAGAGCATTAAGCCGAACTCTACTTGCCATGAATGCTGCTTTGCCCATCGAATTAAACCCTTGGCTTCCAACACTCTTTCAGTACATTGTTGGAGGAAAAAGCAACAACGCTTTCCCCCCTGTTTAGTGGAGAGCTCCTTTTGATATGGAGAAGCAAGACACCCCTCTTTTGTTTCCCTTCTCAAAGAGAAGAAGCGTGAATACAAAATATTTGCATTGAAGTGACCCGCAGCCCTCTGTGCTCTTATCCCTGTGGTTCATCATTTGTACAAGTGCGTCTCTGCTCCTTGATGCATGCATGCGCCTGACTGGAGAGCCAAAACAATCCCCTTTTCCAACATACAATTAACCTCCCTTTGCATGTAGAAAGGTTGAACTTGTCCAAGGTGCCTGAACATGATCATATTCGTGAGTGAATGAGTGAGATAAACGCGGTCTCCTTGCTGCATTTTCCATCATCGGAACAGTCCCTGTCAAGTTGGTGCCAAAAGACAGGGACGATGTTGCACTGGACGCTTTGTTGTTGCGTGTCTTCAAGACGTTTTCGACTTACAGCAACCATAAGGCATCCCCTTTGATGTTTCCTTTCTTTCCAGCGTCATCAGCCGAGCGCCGGGTCTGAAGCTGGTGGTGGAGACACTGATCTCCTCTCTCCGCCCCATCGGCAACATTGTCCTCATCTGCTGTGCTTTCTTCATCATCTTTGGCATCTTGGGAGTGCAGGTAACATTTCTGGCTTTGCTCGGCAAAGCGTCTCCCTTGACGTTTTCCAAACCTTCCTTTCCATGAACAGCTGGCCATAAGAGACTGGTGCAAAACCCTTGTGGACCAGCTTTACGATAATAGAGTACCACTGAACCAGCTCGATAGAGAAAGGGAATGCTGTGGATATAGCATATCTTGATTTCAGTATGTCCTTTTACAAGGTCCCACATTATATTCTTGCAAAGAAGCTAGTAAAAGCTGGGCTAGACAATGCAACTGTTAGGTGGATTTGTAATGGGGTGACCGGCTGAACCCAAAGGTTGCTCAGCAATGGCTCCGTCTTGGAGACAAGTGACCAGTGGGGTGTCCAGTGGGGTTCTGTCCTGGGCCTACTTTGCTATTCAACACTGGCACTTCTGTTTGGGCCTAGATTTTGTTTGTTTTTGTCACTGCACACCTACACTACACAGAAGAGAGCCAACATCCTAGAAAGGTGTTCTATCAGGGAAAAAGAATAGTCGTTTTTTAATTTGCAGTTTGTTCACAGTCATGGGGTCCTTCGTCCCTAACTCCAGCGAATGTGGAGGGACCTGTGTGTGTGTGTGTGTGTGTGTGTGTGTGTGTGTGTGTGTAATTCTTACTCTTCCCAACTCAGCTGTTTAAAGGCAAGTTCTACTACTGCGAGGGTCCCGACATCCGAAACGTCTCCACCAAAGCTGACTGCAAAAACGCCCACTACAAATGGGTCCGGCGCAAGTACAACTTCGACAACTTGGGGCAGGTAAGAGACAAGGAAAAAAATTTTTAATCGTTACCAGATCCCATATCAAGAAGAGCTATCAGGAGAGGTACTCAGGAGAGTGGTTTAGTGGTTTGAGTGTCGGACTGCACCTCTGGAGACTAGGTTTGAATCTCCGCTCGGCCATGGAAGTCCACTCCAGGCAAGTCATGCTCCCCCAGCATCAGAGGAAGGTAAAGGCAACCCTTCTCTCAATAAACCTGACCAAGAAAAAAAATTAGGTCCCATGTGGTGTAGAATCATAGAATCCTAAAGCTGGAAGAGACCCCAGAGACCACCCAGTCCAACCCCTTTCTGCCATGCAGGAATACATAGAATCCTAGAGTTGGAAGAGACCCCAAAGGCCACCCAGACCACCCCTTTTGCCATGCAGGAAGACACCACCAAAGCACTCCCTGGGACAGATGGCTGTCCAATCTCTTGTCTAAAAACCTCCAGAAAAGGAGACTCCATCACCCTCAGAGGCAGCATCTTCCACCGTCTTCCTAATGTTTAGGTGGAATCTCTTTTCCTGTTGCTGGTTTGAATGTTGGAGTTGGATTCTGGAGAAAAGCGGGAGGAGGAGAGAGAAGCCGAGGCATTTTAAAAGCAGATGAAAAGTGGGACGGCAGAGGAGTTATCAGGACTTTCCCCAACCAAATTGAGACAATTGAAATGCATGCTGTGGCCATCTGGGGATGCTTAGGAGGAACAAGTTGGGACCCCAGACATGGCCCAGAGTCAGAGTTTCCCCAGCTTTGCTCTCTCCTCTTCTCCTTCACTCCCACAATCCCTCCATCCTTTGTCTTCCTTGGATCTCCCCATTTCATCGCATGCCACTTCTGTCTCTGGCCATTGGGGATCTCAATGGCTGAGCCATTCTTCCTCGCATACTGATAAAGAGGGCAAGGGAGGTGGGGTTGTTCCTGCTCTTGTAAGCCAGCCAAGAAGAATTGGAAGTGATTGCTGGGGGCACAGGTCAGTTCCTTGGAGAGATCCTGCCAGGGCCAGAGATGTGCAGAAAGCAGGTCGCGACAGACCCAAGCGGCCACGCGGCTCTAATTGAAGGGGCACCTCGGTGCCAGGAGTTGCGACCTCTCCGTGCCGGGAAGGTCTGCCCAATGCATGGAAGGAGAATGCCAAGTAGGATTCAAAGGCAGCCATGGTCCCTGTGTGAGCCGTGCCAAAGAGGACGGATTCCTCTTTGTGGTCGCAACCGAGGCTAATTTGAGCCAAGGCTCCGGAGAGGAGCCATCGATCAGTGACAGAAGACCGACTTTGCAAGATGAAGTTCCCTGATTCAGTTCCGGCTGAATCTTAAGTCCTAGCATGCAAGATTTACAATCCACTCTGTGTAGTTGCTGTTTTGCTATCTATCTGGTGCTACAAAAACAGAGGTGTTTTAATTGACTCTAACTTATGGTGTTTTCCTGGTAAGATTTGTTTAGAGGGGTGGGTTGCCATTGCATTCCTCTGAAGCAAAAAGAAAGGGACTTGCCCAAGTCTGAAACAGGTTTCCGTGGCTGAGCAGGGATCCTAGTCCAACATGTGAAATGAAACAGCCAGGGCAGGTAAGCCTTGAATACGTAAGTGGATCCATGGTATCTGCTGGGGTTTGGTTCCAGGTTCCCCTATGGATACCAAAAATCCAGGGATGCTCAAGTCCTGTTAAAGGCAATGTTATGGTATAACGTGCAACATCAAGGTTTGCTTTTTGGATTTGTGGGGTGGGGATGGACTATTTTCAAGCCATGGATGCAGAATCTGTGGATACGGTGGGCTGACTGTATCCCAAAAATTATGTAAGATAGGCTAAAATATAGCATCATGGCTATTGTCAGGACACCAGCTATCCTTAATGTAATAAAATGAATGCCTGTTAATAAATATTATTATTCATGATGATGATGATGACTGAAGATGGTTTAGTACTTCTAAATTCCTGGTACAGACAAGCAACCTGCACTATCCTCATCCCAGCACTATGCCTGTTGTACAGCTTTGCAACCCTTATCCTTTGCAATGCAGACGTACTCAGCCAAGAAACCAGATCTAAGCCTGAAGACCCATTTCACAAACATTGAATGCCTTTTCTTTGCTTCCGCAGGCCCTGATGTCCTTGTTTGTCCTCTCCTCCAAAGACGGCTGGGTGAACATCATGTACGACGGATTGGACGCAGTAGGGGTTGACCAGCAGGTAGAAGCGAAAGATCCCAACTGTTTCATTGGGGAGGCATCTTAATGCCTGCTTTTACTCTCTGTGTTTGGCTCAACGGCTGCAAGCTAAACATGTGAGCCTGGCTCTAGGCCTGTGCATCCTTGCTTGCCTCTTTTAGATCACCTGAAAGACAGGTACTGTTTCATATTCACATTATCTATCTATCCCCTGGTTTAGGGGATACAAAGAGACTGCGAAAGCCCCCCAATCTCCAATTACTAGGCAATGGCTACTGTGATCGATGGGGGCAAACAAAAGGGGAACAGACCCTCGTTGATGGCAGCACCTGCTGCTCAGTAAGTGGGCATTGGGGGGAATTGGGATGGGAATCACTACATAGCACCATAACTATGTCATATGCTTAGTATCGTTTCAGCACTTTGGATGACTCCTCCTTAGGATAGGGTCGGCACTTTGGATAGTGTCTGGCATGCACTTAGAATAGGGTCAGCACTTACAATAGCTCCGGATATGTGGTTCAGATAGGTTCGGCACTTTGGATAGCTCTTGTCTTGTGCCTAGAATAGGGTCAGCACTTTGGATAGCAAGAAGACTTGGTTGTACCATCTCAAGCTTATCCTACGTTGTATCTTTTCTTTCTTTCTTTCTTTCTTTTCCTGCTCCCTTGCCACCGCCCGCGCCAGCCCAGCCAGAACCACAACCCTTGGATGCTCCTCTACTTTATCTCCTTCCTTCTCATCGTCAGCTTCTTCGTGCTCAACATGTTCGTCGGCGTCGTGGTGGAGAACTTCCACAAGTGCCGCCAGCACCAAGAAGCGGAGGAGGCCCGGCGCAGAGAGGAGAAGCGCCTGCGGCGACTGGAGAAAAAGCGTAGGAGTAAGGCGATATACATGTCTGGTCGGTAGACAGCGGTACAAATCACCGTCTTTCTGAGCCTTGCCTGCTTCCAAAGCAAGATTGATTCTTTTTCGAAATCCTTATGATTTTATTATGTTTTGGCTTGCTTCGGTTTGACCATCGGAGAGTAGAAGAAGGCCTCTTTTTCTTTTCATCCCATCTTGGAGCGATGCTTTAAGGCTCGGAGGTGACCACAACGGTTCCCCTGACCATCAACGCTTTCATTTATTTGCGCCTTTATTTACGACGCAGGAGTGAGCAAAACATGGGCTGTGAATCCCAATTAATTGCATTAATTTTTAATGCAGAATTAATTAATTACATTATTTTAATTCCTGGAAAACATATCCAGGCCATATGTGTTGGCCATATAACAAAAGATTGTTATTGTTCCATGGTTCAGTTAGCAGCATTAAGTATTGTTGTTCCCTGCCTCATTCCATGCAGAGAGGTGGGCAAGTAACTACTACTACTGCTACTACTACTACTGCTGCTATTATTATTGGAGCCCACAAATCATTATAGGTCTCTCCCGATGCGCATCCTTCTCTTTTTTACTTTAAGGTCCCCTGGGACTTAAAGCATCACTAACATTTTTGAAGGTACAGTGATGGGGATTATTATTATTATTACTATTATTATTGCATTTTTTGCAAAGGCAATTGGCGGGGCCATCATTTTCTTTAGGGTCTTGGAGCATGGGCCACCGCATGCCACGCCGACGCTGCATGAGGAGGAAGTACGGCCGAGTCGGGGAGAGAGAAGGGCAGACGCCCCAACTCTATGGTTTGAGGGGAAACAGCACCCCCTGCTGGGCGGAGTCCGTTAGAAGAGATGCATATTCAGCTACTCTAGAAACGAAACAAATGATGTTCAAAAATCCAGATAGGGAGATAGATCATTTCCATTTTTAAAAACCAAATTTTATTTACTCTTTTAGCATTGCACTAAACCAAAATATTGCAACAACAGTCAAAATGGAGAGAGCAAAAAGGCCGATAATGATAGGGAGTAGATGCATTTAAACCAAGAAGCAATGCTGGGGTGTTTATTTTAATTCAGGAAGGACTTGAAGGCACCACAACAACAGTAAGTAAGCTAAGGATGGAGAAAGGTGGGAAAGTGTGCTGATGTGGGTTGGGGACACTCTCTCAGCCTCGTGTTTTGGGAGAGAAAGAGCAAACATTGAGTCCGTACTTCCAAGGAGTTTCCAGAACCCTGGAACAGATGGACCGACTTCAACAGCAGGCGAACTGGGAATGCCAGGCGATGTCCCTGTTAGCCGCTGTTAGATGTGCTTTCTAAACATTTTCTCCTTTGCAAATCCATGAGAATCGGCTCTCTGTTTCCTCCCAAGGGAACCAACTTTGGAAGGCAGCTGGAAGATAAGTTCAGGAGGGCAAGAATGTCCCAAAGCGCGGTGTGAATTGAGGTCTCTTTTACTGAAAAAGGATAATGAAGAGATTATAAACTTGGTCCTAACTCGCATCCAAAGCTCAGCCACCCTTGGTGCATCCTCAGCCCAAGGTGGCATCCTCTTTCCCAGGTTCATAAAACCATAGAGTTGGAAGGGACCATCCAATCCAAGCCCTTGCCATGCAAGAATGCACAATCCTTGCCTTTCTGCAAACACAGTGAAAGATTTTCCCAAGCTGCCGGAGGCCAAATATGGCCCACCCCTGGGCGCTTTTTCCCAGGGAATGGTCAGTTCCAGTGACCATTTTTGGTCATGTTTGGCCAATTTCTTCCCAATGTAATTTTCTCCCTCCCTGTCCAAGATATCTGGATATTTATACCGAAAGGGTCTTTCTGTTTTGCTTTGCTTTGGGCGACTATGGGATCCAGCATGGCATAGTGGTTTGAGCATTGGACCACAACTCTGGAGACCGGGGTTCGATTCCCAGCTCAGCCAAGAAACCTTATGGGGGACCTTGGGCAAGTCACACTCTCTCAGCCTCAAAGGAAGGGAAAGGCAAGCCTCCTCTGAACAAATCTGGCCAAGAAAACCCTGGGATAGGGTCACCTTGTTGTTGTTGTTGCTGTGCCTTCGTTTCTGACTTACGGTGACCCTGAGGTGCATTTATCATGGCGTTTCCTTGGCAAGATATGTTCAGAGGAGGTTCGCCATTGCCATCCTCTGAGGCTGAGAGAGTGTGACTTCTTGCCCAAAGTCAGTGGGTTTTATGACTAAGTGGGGAATTGAACCCTGGTCTCCAGAGTCACCTTAGGGTCGCCATAAGCTGCATTGACTTGAAGGCAATAGTGAGTAAGCTAAGGATGGAGAACAAAGGAGGAGGAGAAAGAAAGCAGGGCATTATAAAGGCAGCTGAGAAAGTGGGATGGCAGAGGATTAATCGCAATTGACCCAATTCAGGATAGGTGGAAGGCATGAGATGTGACTGGCATCAAACTTTGAGGCTCTTGGGTCTTGCTGTTCTCAAGGTTTCCATTTTGCATCCAGACCCAGATGAGAAAGTCCTTCGAACAGCAGAAAGGGTGGGCAGATCTTGGTCTTTTGTGGGTGGCATTGTTGTTGTTTTTTGCACTTATAACTACCGGAACAAGATGTTGAATCCTGCCTCCAGAAACGGAGGCAGAGTGACCACCATCTCCATTGTAAGGAATTGGGGTGGAATTGGCTTTCAAGGGCAAGTACCTGGGCTTCTTTTGGCTTGGAAATTGTGGCCGACGGGAGAAGAAACGGCAGGCAGACTCAGAAAGATATGAAGCCTGTCTGCTGCACTTTGTCTTCCTTGTGGCAGAGTTGTGGTGTGTGTATGTGTGCGTTGTGTATGCAGGTGTGTATGTCCCTGTGGCCAATGCCATGTCTGTGAGTTGCCCAGGAGTTGGGCCAGTTATGTGACATTTTGCATTATATGGGGTAGCAAATAGAGACCATGGGACTTTGGCGGAATGAAAGGAAAGGGGTTGAAGGAGCTGGTCAAAAAGAGGGCAGTATTAACTGTGACCATCTCAGAAGTTGACTCTTTTGGGAACTGCAGAATATGGGAATGGAAAAGTCAACCTGGACTTGAACCTGTCTGGCATCCCAGAGCTCTGGGGGAATGGTAGTCCTGATGTGTCTCATGTGCTTTTGTTGAGCAACCTATGCATTGGCTTCAATGGGTTATGTCTTGGTTACACATCACCACAAGCAAGATCAAGCTCACTGTTCCCGAACCGTAGTTGCCACCCCTTGGCAATGTGCACAAACATAGAAGGGAGAAACTAAGAAAGTACTGAGATATGGGATGTTAACTAAATACTACAGACTCGTCCCTCCATATTCATTGGGGTTAGGGGCACAGGACCTCCGTGAATGTGGGGAAACCGCAAATAACAAACACTATATAGGTGTGGGTATTTGATGGTTTTCACTGTTAGCTCCATGGTGTCATGTTAAATATCCTCCAGTGTCACGTTTAAGTGGTGGTTTCATTTATTTGGGATATACAGTATGAGTATTTAGCTAACATACCGTATCTCAGTGCTTTTGTTAGTTTCTCCCTTCTATCTTTGCTATTGTTTGTGCAACCTTCCTGTTGTGGGTCGTTCCAATGTGCACAAACATGCAACCCTGTGCGTTCCCACTCTCCTCAGTGCATGAGTTGGCATCTCTTCTAAGGGACGTTGCATGCGTTGTGGAGCAGAGCATGGTTTGTGTATTGCATGTGACTTTCATGATGCTTCTATGTACATGTCTGCAAGATGTTACGGTCTTTTCACTTGCCCCCGATCCTTTCACACTGAAGGTATCTCAAAGAGTTCTTCTCATTCTGCCCTCTCAACCCAGGCTTCCCAGTCTCCATCTTCAGTAAGCCAGAGGTATCCACACACCTTGTGTCCATACCAGAGGCCTGGCGGAAGTCCACTGGTCAGGACTCAGAGCATTGCATCCTACCAGTGGCTTTCAGGCCTTGTCCTGACCTTCTTGAGAACGTCTTGGGAGTTCTTTAGTGAGATCAATAACAATACATCACTCATAAGTTCACCGCTACTAACACCAGCACCCTCAGCATGTGCCCCACATAGTTTTGAGCATGCCCTAGGGAAGTGAGTCCTCAACCTCAGGCCCTCCAGATTTGGCTAAACCTCAGCTCCCAAAATCCTTGACCTCTAGCCAGGTGGGCTCAGGCTTCTGGGAGTTGAAATCCAGAACGTCTGGAAGAGCAAAGCTTGAGATCCAGTCCTTTAGTGCACCATGTTCATTCAGGCCCACATTGTGTTGCTGTCAAGTTGACCGAGACTTGTGGCAACCCTCTGAATCCAGGCCACCACATCTGCAACTGTCTTGTGGACTCAGGGCCATGGCTTCCTTGATCAAGTCCATCCATCTGCAATGAGGTCTTCCTCTTTTCCTATTGATTTCTGCCTTACTAAGTCTTTTCTAGGGAGTCCTGTCTTCTCATGATGTGCCCAAAGTACAACAGCCTCAGTTTAGTCATCTTGGTATCTGGAGAGAATTTGGGTAAATGGATAGGGATAATAAATTAGATATATAAACAGATAGATAGTCAGATGACAGAAAGAAAGAGGGCAGGCAGACAGACTAGATAGGAAAGAAAGAAAGAAAGGGCAGACAGACTAGATAGAAAGATAGGGCAGGCAGATGAGAGAGACAGAGAAGATGGACAGACAGATAGAGAAATAACAGTGCAGATAGATAACAGATAGCTAGATGGACAGACTGATAAATAGATAGATAGTTCCAGGCTGTCGGATTAGTCATTTAAGCCAATTGAGAGTTTGAGTGGATTTCTAGGACTCTGGGCAATAATAATTCGGAAAGGCAGGCTCCTCCCAGAGAGAAAAGAGCAGCGTTGGCTTTTATTTCCCCCTCTCCTTTTGTTTTTGGATGTCAAGGCTGAGAGAGAAACATTGGGTGACCCTGGTCCAAAGGCATTTTTAAAATGTCCTTTTGAGCCGTCCAGAGCGGGTGACGGGGAGAAATGAATAGCTTTGGGGCCGACCGGCCCATCTGTTTCCCTTTTGATCCGATTCTTCTTTCTGCGGGTACATTCTGATCCGTTCGTCTTTGACACCGGCCAAGCAATTTGCAATGTAGCCTCAGCTGGAGGAAAGCAATTTGGTATTTTTGGGAAAGAAAAATTAAGAAGCTCAAGGCCAAGGAGCGGAGAATTAAGGGCTCCTGGAGGACCTCCGAGTCTCGTCTTTTACTCTCTTTAAAAGCTTTGCTGCTTCCATCATCTGCTGCTTGAGATCAAGAGCGGAGCAGAGCTTTAAAAATCATAGACTTTGAAGGGATCCCCCAAAGGCCATATGGTCCAGCCTCATGCCATGCAGGAATACCCAACCAAGGCACCCCTGAAAGATGTCCAAAGGCCTCCAACGATGGAGAGTCCACCAACCTTTAATGCAGCTCATGCCACTGAGAATCAAAACGTTCCTCCCAATGTTTAGGTGGAATACTCTTCCTTTTGTTTCTTTAAGAGAGCCAGCATGGTTTGAGCATTGGACTAGGACTCTGGAGACCAAGCCAAGGCAATGGTCCCTTGCTTCTAATGCAGAAGTCCTCCAGCTGTTTTGGACTTCAGCACCCAGAATCCTTTGCCAGCATGGCCAATGATGAGGGAATCTGGGAGATGAAGTCAAAAACATCAGGAGGATCAGAGGTTGAGACCCACTGTCTCTAATGGCATCTGAGAAAGGAATAAACCCATTTGCAGAGGAGGAGGAGTGTGAGGATATGGTTGGTTTAGCCACAACAGTTATATAAAGTCTCCCTGTGCCCCAGCAATATATATCTCACAATGCTAGATACTACAGCATCCAAAACCCATAAAACAGCAATAGTTTTATTGGATCAACCAAAAATGTACAAAATACATGATATAAGCTTTTGAAGCTCGACTGGCTTCTTCATCAGGAACAGGTAAAAATCACAGAGGGGAAAGGAAAATATAATGTGAGACTCAGAGGCCTATATTTTGCCCAGATGTTGTTGTTTGAAGTTAGGATGGTACAGAGGGATATCCATGTAGGCAGAGGCCGTTCCTCCCTTTTAAGAGAATTAAAAGTTCCAGCAATACAATGTCAAACTCCATTAGCAACACAAAAAGCAACCTCCATTGAAGTCCTGATAATCCAAACACATTTCCAAGGGCAATCTAGCTGACCTCTGTTGCAAGGATGGGGACCATTCAGATTTCCAAATGTACAGTAGTTGCACTGCAATTCCCAGGGTTCCTGGCCATTGGCTATCCTGGCTAGCAGCCTGCTGGGGCTTGTAGTCCAGCCACATCTGCAGAAGCAGAGGATTGTGATGGGAGATGGAGTCCCTCACACCCTCCGCTCTTCCTTCCTTTTGTGTAGGTCTTGGTGCCTTCTGTGTTTTCTCCGAACCCTCCATTGCACACCCCAAAGAGCAGATGGATCACCCCAATGCAAACCCAGGAAGAAATTGACCCCATCCCAGCATGCTTTGCTCCTTGAAATTTGGGGGAAGCCCCTAACAGTCGTGCGTTTTGCTTGCTCTTTCCGCAGAAGCCCAACGCCGCCCGTACTACGCCGACTACTCACCCGTCCGGAGGCACATCCACACGCTTTGCACCAGCCACTACCTGGACCTCTTCATCACCTTCATCATCGGGGTGAACGTCATCACCATGTCCATGGAGCACTTCAACCAGCCCAAGGTACGGGCCGCGTTCCTCGTTTCCCAGCCGTTTCTGTCCTTAAAGATGGGGAGGTCGGGGGGCTTGAAGGCGTGAACGAGCCCAACCTAACGCACCCCTTGGGTCCCTTGCAGTCGCTGGACGAAGCCTTAAAGTACTGCAACTACGTCTTCACCATCGTCTTCGTCATCGAAGCCGTGCTGAAGCTGGTCGCGTTCGGGTTTCGGAGGTTCTTCAAAGACAGGTTGGAGAACTTTCTTGCAGGCTTTGCAGGGAAGGCGACAACAAACTGGGGTGCTTTCTTTTGCAAACTGGTCTCTGGACTCCCTCGGTTGTGGTCACTAAAGGCCCGTTTTTCACGTTCCTCCCTTCTCAGGTGGAACCAGCTGGACCTGGCCATCGTCCTGCTGTCCATCATGGGCATCACCTTGGAGGAGATTGAGATGAACGCCGCCCTCCCCATCAACCCCACCATCATCCGCATCATGCGGGTGCTCCGGATTGCGAGAGGTGAGGGCAAGTTTTAAACACTGGTCATATGTCCCCAGGTCTCTCAAGAAAGACAACTCCTGGCCATGGAGGCTCCGTTCTCTGCTGACACTGCTTTCCTTTCCCTTTTAGTGCTGAAGCTGCTCAAAATGGCCACAGGGATGCGGGCTTTGCTGGACACCGTGGTCCAAGCCCTCCCTCAGGTAAGGCCAGGAGACCGAGAGGGATGCAAACAGAGGCGACACAAGAGTGCATTGTGGAATATAGCATTTGGTGTTAACCACTGTTTCCACTTATCCACCACAACCATGGGAGTGGATACCCCACAGATACTTGGGTCGACTGTATTAAACCAACAACCGAATTTAAAACCATTCAAAATATTACTTTGGAAGAAAGATTAAAAGCAGTACAGCACCGTTTGTAATGTGTAGCTAAGGGTTGGAGTGCGGATGCTCATCTTTTCTTTCATGTCTTCTAGGTAGGGAACCTTGGCTTGTTGTTCATGCTCCTCTTTTTCATCTACGCTGCTCTGGGAGTGGAGCTGTTTGGAAAGTTAGGTGAGTCAAAGAGCAAAAAAAGTCATTGGAGGAAATAAACCGGAAAGGCTTTTATAGTTTCACTCCACGGAAGGGGAAAAAAACCTTTGGAAATGGCTCGTTCTTGCATGCAAGAAGGAAATTAGAGGAGAGTTTCATCTCTACTCTGGAGGAGCTTCAGAGTTTTGCTTTTGCGGAAGAGTAGTTTGACTCTTCCTTTCTCTCTTTTGCAAAAAATAAACCCCAGATTGCAGTGAGGACAACCCCTGCGAAGGTCTCAGCCGCCATGCCACCTTCAACAACTTTGGCATGGCCTTCCTCACCCTTTTCAGAGTATCGACCGGAGACAACTGGAATGGCATCATGAAGGTGAGCTGATGTTTTCCTCCATACAGTTTGTGCGTTGCATGAGGACCTCCTGAATTGGATTCAAGAGTGATTCAAGAGCCCACAGAGAGAGTCTTCTCTGATGCTTTTCTTTGCCTTGGTTTCCACAGGACACGCTCCGGGAATGCCACCGGGACGACAAGCATTGCCTCAGCTACCTGCCCATCATCTCCCCGGTCTACTTCGTCACGTTCGTCCTCATCGCCCAGTTCGTCCTGGTCAACGTGGTGGTGGCCGTCCTGATGAAACACTTGGAAGAGAGCAACAAAGAGGCCAAGGAAGATGCCGAAATGGATGCTGAAATTGAGCTGGAGATGTCCAGAGGGATCAGCACCCCAGTCAGAGTCCCCGAAAGCAACCTGGCTACACCCAGGACAGGATTGCCGCTGCTGGTCAAGCACCATGCGCTGGTAAAACAACAAAACCCCAAATAATTACATTTTGTAACTCATTTCCTAAGGGTATAAAAGAAGGGAAGGAGGAAGCGTGGGCAGATGTAAGGAATAGCTGCAAACTTTCTCATTCTCAGCAAGAAAAAGTATCTCAACATAGTGAGATAATCTCTTGAGGAAATGATTCACTGCCATGAGATTTTTCACATCTCTGGTGAAAATGCCATCTGAGCAAATATATTAGAGTCCCAGCAAAAATATACAGCCTTTGCTTGTTGGACCATTGAGTCAACGCAGAGGTAAATACTATTGTTTGGAATCCATGGGGGGTCCTGGAATCAAACCCCATTTTAAATAGTGTAGAATGTCCCGAGAAAGGTGGCGAGCAGAGAAGGTGTTCCAGGTACATCAAAATGACCACAAGGTTGGACATGCCTTTACACTCATCTCTCCATATTTGCGGCTTTGATATTTGCAGCTTTGATCATTCACGGATTTTATTAATATGTTCTCTCTAGGAATATCTGGGTCCTCCAGTGCAACTCTATGGTCAACTTTAATTCAAAGTTGCACTGAAAGATCTAGAGATTCCTAGAGAGAATACTCTACTAGGCATTTGTAGCTCCTCTGGCGCAGTTCTATGGTCAGTGTCTGTCGGACTTTGACCACAGAGTTGCGCTGGACGATCTAAATATTCCTAGAGAGGTGTCCTCCCAGGTAAAAACATGGTGTTTTTGTTGTTTGCGGTTTTTCACGGGGGTCTTGTGCCCCTAACCCTCATGAATATGGAGGGACAGGTGTATTCCATACAAATACACAAACCCACACACTCACTCCTACTGATGCATTTTTGTCTCCCAAACCTTTTTGTCCCCGAAGGCATCTCTGAGCTGTGAGAGCGTCTCTCTAGCCATCCCCGACTTAGACCTGCTGGAGGGAGGGGCGCACCCAATGGCGGCGTTTGCCTCCTTCCGCGCTTCTTCTCACCGCCATCTCTTGACAGCTTCCCACAATGCCCCGGGAGGAGAGGCTGAGGTGACTGTATGGAAATTGGTGGCCATGGCTTCTGCTTTCATGCTTCAGTGCTGTGTGGCTAAGCAGTGGTGGTCATGGTGGTACTGGTATTGGCATTGTCCCAGGTGTCACCATCCTTGTCCTCGCCTTGCTGTGGTTTGTGTTGATGGACCCTCGTCTTTTCTTCCCCCTTCTTTCTCCTATGATAGTTTTTCATATCCCATAAATGGGGTGCAGAATTTGCTCCTGGGTCTGATGGGGAGGATGGCATTAATGTCAGTGTTCTGGTTCATCCTCATCCCCATGCTAAGTTTTAATCCGAACTTGATGGTGCACCATTTTGAGAGGGGCTGGGGCAGTGGTCCCCAAACTGTGCCCTTTAAGAGATTTTTGGACTTCAGCTCCCAGAAGCCTGAGCCATGTTGGCCAATGGTCTGGGATTCTGGGAGCTGAAGTCCAAAATCCCTTAAAGAGCGCAGTTTGGGGACCACCGTGCTCTTCCCACCTGCCTAAAATCTGGCTCTGATCCCTCATTTTAAAAGCTGGGATCCCCTTGTGAAATGCAAGTGTCTATATTGCATGTGTGGATTTGCAACTCAGTGTTATGACTCCGTAATTACTCTGTATTCAGCAAGACTACATAGTCTTACTGGAAGACTATGCAAACACCCATCTCCCCCACAAAGCCTACCTTAAGACCCAGCAGCCACATGAGGGAATGGCTAGATAATGATGTAT
This sequence comes from Sceloporus undulatus, assembly GCF_019175285.1. Lineage (NCBI taxonomy): Eukaryota > Metazoa > Chordata > Lepidosauria > Squamata > Phrynosomatidae > Sceloporus > Sceloporus undulatus. The sequence continues at coordinate 24,554,232 of NC_056529.1, forward strand.
TACATTGAGTAGCTCTATATGGCCTGTTGGCCACAGTTTCCACACCTTTGCATTAGAAAGGCATGGATTTTATTTATGGCATGCATATTCCTTTTCCTCATTTTGCAGCTGGGTGCATGGGTCACCCGGTGACATGGGGGGAGCAGCCGAAATTACATACCTTTTCAGACAGTGTGTAATTAAATTATAGAAATGGATACAGAGCAATTAGTCACGACCGTTGGCTTGGATGGCTTTTCTGGGGGGGAAAAGACAGATTTGCCGTCACGGAGGAGAGATCTGTCAAGGGCTATTAGCCTGGCGGATGCCAAAAGATGCCTTTGTATTTGGAAGGCTGTCTAGTTTTGATATTCACAACAGACCAGAACAAAGGGCAAGACATTCCCCAGCTGATGTCTTGAGTGGATTCAAATAGAATGGCCTGAGGTTGAAGTCGGTATGAGCCAAGGTTGCCAAAATCTGTAATAAAGCCGTGTTTGTGGACCCCCTAAAAGGTGGGAACTGAATGGGGAATAGATCCAGGGAAAAGGATCCGTGGAGATTGGCGATGGGAGAGGAGATGCACCATCAGTCCAAGTCGTGGATCTGTGTGTGTTAACATGTTGAGCCCAAGCATAAGTGTGCAATAATGTGCAACTTAGCCCACAAGTTGTGTCAGACTCGGCTTGGTTCCAATCAGGCCACATCATTGCTGTATAGATGCCAAGATGGTTGTTCAAACTTGCTTGCAGCCAAAGGAACAGTACTGAAGAGGATCAGAACTTCCTCAGTATCTTTCCCCCAACCCAACTGTATTTCTGTCACCAATCTGCAGGACATTGCCACCAGCCTCGGGGAACCCCAGAACCTGCTCACTGTCCGCAAGATTTCGGTGGCCAGGATGCACTCCTTGCCCAACGACAGCTACATGTTCCGCCCCGTGATGCCAGCCAAAGCCCCCTACCCACTTCATGAAGCAGAGCTGGAGGCCTATTCATTCAAGTCACCAAGAGGTAGTAATGTGTATTTGCAGGACTTTGTTCTTGTGGCGGTGGGAGTGAACAAGATATGTACCAGGGATTGCCAGCAATTCCTATGTCAAGGGATGCAGTGAATTCTCTCTAGGTTTTATGAGAGTCTTTCACGGTGTTGAATCCACTTGGGGTGTGCTGTTCACATGCCAATGAGTTCAACACTTTGGACAACTCCTTTAGATTACTGTATATACTCGACTATAAGTTGACTTCATATATAAGTCAAGGGCAAGTTTTGGGGCCAAAATGATGGATTTTGATCTGACCCATGGATAAGTGGAGGGTAAATCTTAGGGGCATGCAATGAAGGATGTAAAGGAAAACAGTGGCGAAGAACTTAACAAAATCCCAGCAGAGATAACTATTGGCGTTCATACTAAAGGCTGGATGGACCCATCCTGGAACCACATTAATTCAATGGGTCTAACTCTGGTTAGGATTAACAACTTGTTCCAGGATGTGTTTCTCATTGGGTGGGTCCCAGTCTCCGTACCAGTATTGGCTTGCTTTGAGTTTCTCGGAGAGCTCCGTCGCAGCTTGGCACTTCCGACGCTAATAACATCCCTTCCTCGCCATCCAGGGTCCATTACATCTGTCCGTTCGCAGCCAGTGGAGACCTGCTCCTCGTCGCTGAGGGTGCCACGGGAAGCCTTTCGTCCAACAACTCCACCTCCGCACCGCGAAGGCCAAGGAGCCCCCTGGAAACTTCGGCCTCCGCAGGCGCCACCTCTGTCTCCCAGCGTCAACAGGCTCCTGTGCAGACAGGTAAGGTTCCTTGGCACTGAACTCATCTCAGACAACTGGGGGAAGGGTTCCCCAGCACCCCATAAAAGGCCACTGAGCACTATTCCCTGGTCGCTCGCATCCAGTAACCTTTTAGATCAGAAATCCAGGCTTCAGTGGCAAAACACAAACAAACCTTTATTCAGTAACTAGAGAGGTTCCCCGGAGATCACAACCAACCAGGAAGCCTTAGCAAGGCATAATTCAAGCACAAACAATTTCAAGTCTTGGGCTGCCTTCTCATTTGCTACAAAAGCAAAACATTATTTTCTTTCCCTGTTCCCAAGAAACTTTCATCTTCCCCTCATTGCAGAGCTTCCCAATACACGAACCTTGAATGCACTCGAGGCAGCCTCAATTCCTTTCTTTCTGTGATCAACAGTTGTTCTGCAATTAACAACCACTGTATATCCCATCATACACCTGCATTACAATGTTATGGTGTCTGTAGTGCAGTGCCACTGGACTGAGTTTTCTCTAGTATAGTGCCACTGCGTTTGGGGGTCCGTAGTGGTTGCAGTGCATTGTAGGGTCCACAGTGCAGTGCAATGCCACTGCATTGTGGTGTCCGTAGCACAGTGCCATTGCATTGTGCTGTCCTTATTGATAAGGTCATTTTGCCAACGATCTCCAAAAACCCAAAACCTGCTTCTGCATGTGTTTCCACTCTTGGTCCAGAAATGCCTATTTCCCTCTTCTTATATCATCTTCTCTCTTTGCATTGCAGGAGGCAATCCAGAGGGATTCCTTGGAAAGTCAGGGAGCCGATTCAAAGGACAGCACACAAACCGAGGCCTGTGAAACCCTCCAGCCAAAGAAGCTGTTGCAGAGCACCTTGGGCTCCCCTCTGCCCCAACACCCAGCCCCTATGCCACCCCTGCCTGGGAGCCCTCCTCGTCCCCACACTTCCCTCCATAGGTCCGCCAGCGTCCGTACCCGCAAACATGCCTTTGGTCAGCACAGTCTCCCCAGAAGGCCTTCCAGTGGCGAAGGCAATCCCAACGGCTCCTTCTTCGAGTCCTCAGACCTGGCCGACGAAGAGGTCAGTCACATCAACAGCTCGGCGGGAGGATGGCAGGACGGGGTGGACAGCAGGGAGCGGTCCAAGTCCCCCTTCGCCTCCCCGGTTCCATCCCCCGTCATCCTCAAGAACGGCAGCACGACCAGCCTGACTGCAGGCGGATCCAAAGAGAAAGACTTGAAGAAGTTCTACAGTGTGGACACCCGAGGGTTCTTGGCCAAACCAACGTGGACCGATGACCACCGGCGGCACTCCATCGAGATCTGTCCATTCGTCACTGATGGGGATCATGGCTTTCCTGAGTCGTCGGAGGAGAAGAAAGCGTTCCATGTCCATCCCGAGTCTGAATACATCCATGGGGTCCGCCGCAAGAAGAAAATGAGCCCCCCGTGCATTTCTATAGAGCCTCCCATGGAGGAAGAGAAGAACACATCCACGCGTACCAAAGCCTCTGAGAACAGCCTGTTGCGCAGAAGGACCCCTTCGTGCGAATCCACAGCATACAGGGACTCCTCAGAGCTCTCAGAGAGCCAGCCGGGAGACCCGGGCTCCAAGGGGGAACGCCGGGGGGCACCACCGCCCACCTGTCGCGGAGAGCATTTAACCATCCCCAACTTTTCTTTTGAGCAGTCCGATACCCCCAACTCCACCGGCAGTCTCTCGGAGAGCGGGCCGGTTGGGAGTCTCCCGGCAGATTCCCTGCCTGAGGACAGCGCGGCGCTCGAATTGCAAAAGGTGGACCACTTGAAACCTCAGTGCGGACCGCCGCCCGTGCAAAACCAAGAGGTTCTCGGTGGGACTCGGAGCCCCCTCCGGAAGCATGGACCGGTCCCCGTAATCACAGCGACGACAACGACGACAGACGGAGAGGTGGACGAACCGGTATAGCTTCCGAGTTTTGGGGGGGGACACTTAAGTCAGGTGTGATGTTTAAGGGCTTTTTTGCCACCGCAAGTGGCTTCGAAGTGGGAGAAAAGATTGAAAAGTCACCACTCCGTGATGGACGCTTAAATCCCAAAATTGTCTCTCTTTTTCTCTCTTCTCTTTCTCTTTCTCTCTCTTTTAAGCGCTGTGAAGGTTTCTGTTGTTGTTGTTTTAAAATAAAATCAAAGAGAAAAGCCGGTTTTCCAAAAGCAGCAACAAGGTTCAGGGTAAGGAAAGGCGATTCGGCGTCCCCTTTCTGAGCAACACACGGAGTACACTTTTCCGATCCTTCTTTTCCTTCTCCCTTCTCCCTTCCCCGCTTCCCTGCGGCGTGGCCTCAATCACATTGATTTGGGTTTCGGGCCTTTTATTTTATCTTTTTTAAAGAAAATATATATATATATATATATATATATAGAATTTACAGGAAAAAAGAAACTTTTTTGACTTTTCAAAAACGGCACCTTTTGTTATTATTAGGATGACGGTTCTTGCACGGGAAGTGGTTCACGGAGGAGCAGAAGTGCCCAGGAGACGCAAGTTGTACATTGTCTGTATATCAGCACTTATTATAAATAGAAAATAATGTATTTGGATTTTTTAAAAGGTTTTAAAAAGAAAAGCAGACAGACACACAGGCACCCAAGACTGGCGCACGTCACATAACCTTCACGCAAGCACTCTTCTCGTCGTCATGCGCATGTTTTTTGTGGAGAACAGTGGACCTGCTCCAGCTACAGTTAGTGGCATGATCCCTTTGAAGCCCGTTGCAAACCACCTGAGTCCTATGATGAACAGACAATCCAGTCCTACTCATTGCTACCGGACACTGTGCCACCATGGCCCTAATCTGGCTAAAGTTGCACAGTTATCTCCTACTGAAACACTGCAACCTATAATAAATGTTTATGATGGTCACAGACCAGCATAAACAGAGTAACTTGCCCCATTGATGTGAGTGGGACCAAGCCCCTCTGAACAAACCTGGCCATGAAAACCCCATGATAGGTTTGCTTTATGGTCACCACAAGTAAGAAATTACTTGAAGTCACAAAGCAAAAAACAACAACATTATAGTGGTGTGTTAGTGGTTGGGTTCAGCAGGTCTTGCTCTAAGGCAGTGTTCTCAACCTTTGGTCCTCTAGATTTTTTGAGACTTCAACTCCCAGAATTCCTGAACAATGAGCATAGTGACTGGGACTTCTGGGAATTGAAGTCCAAAACATCTGGAGGCCCAAAGGTTGCGAAGCACTGACCTAGACTGTTAGAAACAGATGTAAAGCTCTTGAAGCCTTACTCAAGTAGTTGCACTTTCTCAGAGGTTGTGCAGGAGTGGTCTCCTATTACACCAAGCTAAGCCATCCTGCAAGTCTTGGAAGAATGGAGTTAGTTCAAGCTTTGGTACTCACCGACTGCCAGTTGTGTGAGCGAATGCACAAGGGTGAGATCCAGCACTGCATCCCAGCTTTGTTGTTGTTGTCGTTGTGTGCCTCCAAGTCATTCCAGAGTTACGGCGACCCTAAAGCGAAGAAAAGACAATAATGCTAGGAGGGATACAGAAACAGAGGAATACCACATGTGGTTCCCAAACTTTGGTCCTCCAGATGTTTTGGACTTCAGCCCCCAGAATTCCTGACTAATGCCGAAGCTGGCTGGGGCTTCTGGGAGCTGAAGTCCAAAACACCTGGAAGACCAAAGTTTGGGAAGCACCAGCCTAGATGGATAGACTCTATTAGGAAAGCCAGAGGTATGACTTTACAGGACCTAAGCAGACTAGTGTGTGTTGTATTTTATATGTGTTTCTACCTGATGTTGTAAGCTGCCTTGATCCTGAGGAAGCTGCGGCACAGAAATAACATTAATTACTGTTATTATTATTATTAGTGGAAGACCGGGAGACTTGGAGATCTCTCATCCACAGGGTTGGGATTGACTTGAAGGTGGCTAACAACAAAGGCTTGGGGTTTTCTTGGCAAGATTTGTTCAGAGGGGAGTTTCCTTTGCCTTCCCCTGAGGAGGCTGAGAGAGTGTGACTGGCCAAGGTCTCCCGGTGGGTTCAATGGCCAAACTGGGAATCAAACCTTGGTCTCCAGAGTCCCCTTAGTCCAACACTCAGACCATTACCCCATGATGGCTCTCAATCATGTCCCTTAGTGTATAATTTTGGCCAGAAACACTACTCACTGTAGCTGGACTGGGGACCTGTTTATCCCTTGACACTCACCTAGAACAGGTATTGGTTTCCTTGCCCTGTTAGCATCCGATTCCCAGCTTCTTAGATCCTAAATGGAAACTGAAACAACGATGCTCATAGTCCTCTTTCCTTTCACCCGCAAATACATACCTCCTTTTCCTCTGCCTTCTTCATCCTTCAGGCTTTGTCCCACGGCGTTTTTCCATCCTGCGCTTGAGTCGTTTTTTCCTTCCATCGCCTCACTCTGCGGGGAAATCGGTGAAAACCAAAACCACTACTGAATTGTAGCCAGTGCAATAACAAAGGACGCGACTCATTCTCCTTTTGGGTACCGGACCTGTCCTTTTGGGGGGTGTTTTTATGTATAAATCCAGTGAGGCTGGTTGGACAAGTTGGTTGTTTCCTTCTTTCTTTCTTTCTTTGACAAAAAGAATACAACCCTCCCTTCTCTGTTTTCTTATGGAATTCAGGTTAAATGTTGCAATAATCTGAGCTTTTCAAAGTGCACAACGAGGGATGAAGGCGAGGAAGGTTTCCAAAGTTGGCAGGAAAAACAAAACGAAAAAACCCACAAATAAAGAGTAAATTATTTAAAGACTGTTTGTTTCGTTCACTACTGTGTCGTTCGTGCAGACTGTGCAAAGATCACATCGTTGTGTCTGGAGACCACACAAGCCACAAAGAAGCATCTCCGCTGCAGAATTTATTTGCACCGCCGTTGGATAACACTTGCGCCATCATGGAATCCTGGGATTTGTAGTTTAATGAAGGACTTGAGGTGGTCTAGGTCTCAATCCCACATCCTCTTAGTGTAGTGTAAATATCTGCATATAGAGATATGCTAGGTGAATGAAAAGCAACACCGCACAACGCATGTCAATGAATAAGTTCCATTGCACAATGCACAGTGCACAACCATAATGCAAAATATAGGATGCTCAACTGCAATGTACAATGAGCAATCACAATACAAAATATAAGATGCATAAAAATGCCCAATATGCAGACACAGTGCAAAGTATAAGATGCACAACCAGAGTACAATGATCACCTACAGTGCAAAATACAGGGTTCACAATATGCAAACACAGCATAAAGTGTTAGATGCACAACCCCAATGCACTACTACAATGTAAAGTATAGAATGCACAACCACAAAGTAAACTATAGGAGACACAAGCACAACACATAAGTGCACAATGTGCAACTTGCCAAGACAAGGCGTAGAGGAACATTTTGTCCATGCTATACCACTTTCACCACTATCCACACAATACCTCTGTTGAGCAATGGTGGACTTTGTGTTGTGTGATGTACACATATGTCTTTCCCTAACATCCTCAGAGGCTGAGAGAGTGTGACTTGCCCAAGATCACCAAATGGGTTTCGTGGCCGAGCCGAGGATTCGAACCCTGGTCTCCAGAGTCCCAGTCCAATGCTCAAACCATTACAACACGAAGGCTTTAAGGGAAAAAGGCTGTGTGTCATTAAGATGCATCCCTCGCATCCGGCGCTTTCACGGGGGCAGCTTTTTATGGCTCCAGTCAATTTAATTATTTATCCTGAAAAGCTTGTGCAAATATTGAGGCACGCTTAATTAGTATTCGTGCTTCCGCTCTGATCTTGTAACGACGAGAGAGATTAAAGGCTGCTCCTAATTGAATTAGGGCCGGGTCCATGTCGCCGTTTCAGGGGCGGGAGGCAGAGGGGCTTCTTTCCCCCTTGACTCACAAAGAGGGAGAAAGGAGGGGATTTCAAGCCCCAAAAGCTCATCTGTAACCTCTGAGCACCTTCACTGTTTGCAGAACGGCTCCAAACTGCCAATTGCCAGGAGAAGTTTTAACACTCTCCAACGTTTCACAAAAGAAAGCTGGGAGGTGTGTAGAAGTCAAGGTGGCCAAAGAAAAGGCAAGTTAGTTTGCTTTTGCCTTACCGGGAAGGGCAAGATTCCTCCTCACCCTCCTCCTCTTCTTCTTCTTTCCTTCCAACTGAGTTAATTAAACGCAAACTACGTTTGCACTTTCAGCTCAGTTTGCAGGAATTGAAGTAAGCAGAGGATGAAGAGGGAGAAAGTGGGAGGACGAGGGAGAAGTCTGGACATTTTAAAAGCAGTGCCCAACTTTCTCTTTCGCTGCCACAGCGCTGCAATGGCAAGATTGAGAATGAGAGACTGAGCGACAGTGAGATCCGGAGGAGGTCCAAAGGACCATGCGCCAGCAGCACCAAGACAGTGAGGTCCAGAGGGCTGTACTGTCATGGTGCCGTGACAGCGAGGTCCGGAGAGCCGCACTGTGGCAGTGCTGCAGTGGCAAGTTCCAGAGGGACAGACTGACTGGAAGTAATGTCCAGAGGGCCACGCTGACATATTGCCGCGACAGAGAGGCCCAGAGGAGGTCTGCAGAGCCATGCGACTGTGGCACCATGAAAGCAAGGTCCAAAAGAACTGACTGACTGACAGAGAGGTCCAGAGGGCCGCACTGACATGGCGCCACGACAGTGAAGTCCAGAGGGACACACTGACACAGCGCCACAAGAGCGAGGTCTAGAGGATGTCTGCAGGGTCGCACTACTGCAGTGCCGCAACAGCAAGGTCTGGAGGGACAGACTGGCTGACAGTGAGGTCCAGAGGGCCGCAATGCTAAGGCGCCACGACACCAAGGTCTGGAGGAGAATCCACCATGTGGCCTCTGTAATTCCCCTCCGTACGCACTGGCTGCACCCCTCTCCAACGTGACAAAGGATGGAGAGCCATTCCTCAATGGGCAACTGGACACAACATCATTCCAGGTGAGTCCTGACCAAAGCAGGACAGAGCAGCACTATGACTTCCCTCGACCCTCAACCCTACGCTCCTATTTATGCAGCCTAGGATTGCATTGGTTTCTAGATTGTATTCCTTTTTCTAGACTGACTCAATTCTGGGATTGATATTCCCCATTTACTTTGGGATTCCCCAAAGTAAAATAGCTTCCCAGAGCCAATGTGGTGTAACGGTTTGAGCACTGGAACAGGACTTTGGAGACCTGGGTTTGATTCCCAACTCGGCCATGAAACCCATTGAGTGACTTTGGATGGACAAAGTCACACTCTCTCAGCCTCAGAGGAAGGCGATGGCAACCCTCTGAACAAATCTGGCCAAGAAAACTCTTTGATAGTTTTGCCTTGTGGTCTCCATAAATTGAGAAGGACTTGAAGGCACACAACAACAACAACAACAGGGAAAGGGACTTCAATTGATGAATTGAACATCCCTGAAAAGTATGACTATCTACCTGTCAAGCTTCATGCTTCGGATCCAAGGAGAAGTCATTCATTAAGAAGAAGGACGGGCGGCGCATACCGTCTTTGGATGCATTTGTTCCAAACTGGGGCAAGAGTTCACCCTCCAACAAAACCGCTTCCTCTCCTCCTTTCCTTCCTTCTCCTTTTTTAATGCCTGGAGAATGAGGCTTGATGCCTCTCGCTTTCCCTCTCGGCAAGGCTTTGCTTGACTCCTGTGATTCAAGGCAGCGCCAGGCCCTGAAAAGGCAAAAATAGGACAGGTTTTAATGAGCAGCAGCAGCAGAAGAAGAAGAAAGGCATGGTTTCAACCTTGGGCCAAAAAGAGATTTCGGAGTCCGCTTTAGGGTTTTTCGGAGGAAAGGCAGCTGGTTCTGCATTGGACCTTTTCTTTTGAGGTTTTCCATCAAGGTGAAAAGAGAGAAAAGGCAAATCCATTCAAGGTGTTCCTTGCTGTAAAAATAGGTTAATCTGATGCTACCGAAGGGAGCAAACCCAGCAATAGCACCTAATGCAAAAAGATAGCATTAAGTGACTGGATGTCTTAACCGCAAAGGAGGGCAAAGCACCGCAAAATGAGGACGTTTAAGGAAAACGTAGGACGCCCCTGGCCCTCCGTATCCGCGGATCCTTCCTCCATGGATCCAGGCACCAAGGGCTTGAAAACATTCCCCAAAAAAGTATCATTTATTATTATTATTATTATTATTATTATTATTATTATTATTGACCTTTACATTCCAATAGCAAACCTTGACTTGGGCATTTTTATATAAGGGACACCATTTTATGACCCCATTTTATGTCATGGGATGTGAGCATCCATAGAGTTTGGTGCCCATGATGGTTGGTCCTGGGACCAAAGCCCAGCAGAGGCCAAGGGCCCCCTGAAATAACAACAATAACAATAACTACATAGATTTGGTATCCAATGGGGGTTCCTGGAACCAAACCCCAGCAGATACTAATGGCCCACTGCAATAAGAATAATAATAGTAATAGTAATAATGCCCCATTGTATTTAATGGGACTTGAGTATCCATGGGGGTTCCTGACACCAAACCTCAGCAAATACCAAGAGCCCACTGTAATAATACTGTAATATCAATATCAATAACCCAATTGTATGAGCTTGGCTCACTTAAATCCCGGCGCTAGGACCGCGCGGCCTCCCTCTCCCCGCTCCTTCCCTGCCCACCTCCAAGCCCCGCCCCTTGGCGTTCCCGAAAAGCAACGTCTCCCTGAGGAAGATTGTCCTAAAGGGGCGCGCCGTCGCCCTCCGTTGCTAAGGAGGGCCGCGGCCCTTAGCAACCGACTCAGGGAGCCTCCATGGCGGCGTCCGCCAGCCCCACCGTCTTCCTGCTGATGGTCAACGGGCAGATCGAGGGCGCCCAGGTCAGCTCCCGCGAAAGGAAAGGGGTCCGGGGGCGGAAGCGCGAGAAAAGGACGGACCTACTTCTCTCCTCCCCGCCTGCGTCCACTTGGTATCTCCCGCTCGGCTGAAGCCAATGCAGGCGGACGAAACCAAAACCCGACTCGGGGGGGGAGGAGGAGCCAAGTGAACAGCATCTCCCTTCTCTTCATCGGCTTTATTGCACCAGGTGCAACTCGAGGGAACAGCAAGGAAGGCCTTGCTTCCAAGGGTTGACCAAAGAGGGGCCTGGGTTGCGTTCTGAACTGCAGAGTTAACCCACTTTGGCACCGCTTTCACGCCATGACTCCATGCTGTGGAATTCTGGGAGTTGTTGTTGTCATGTACATATATAACATTAAGCAAAATAATAGATATGTATGTATGTGTATATATATATATATATATATATGTTATATTCATACATATATAGAACATATATATTATATGAATATGTATGTGTGTGTATATATATATATATATACATACACATACATATATGTGTGTATATATGTTACAATGTATATAATTTATATATACATACATACATATACTGTATATCTAATTTATAAATTATTTATACATACATACATATATATATATATATATATAATTATATTCATATATGTTCACTCACACACACACATACATATATATTATATAATGTATGTATGTATGAGTCCCAGTTTTGGGAAAAGGGTGGCATATAAATAACATACACACACACACACACACACACACATATATGTGTGTGTTTATATTAGACTGGTTTACAAGATTAGAAAAACAGTGCAATTAAAAACATAGAAACATAACAACATAGAAAAGTTACATTAATTAATTAATTAATTAATTAATTAAATATTATAACAAGATCACATATAAAAGGGTTTGTCGTCTGAGCAGCCGAAGCGTAGCCCCATTGCGTTGATTCAGTCCAGATGCGGCCAGAGAAGGCTCAATGTCTCCCAGAACTACAAATCCCAGCATTCCAGATCCAGGGCAGCCTCAGACTGGACTATTTCCGCAGTGTGTTTTGGGCCTGAGACATACCCCCCATCCCTCTCTTCTCACCCTTAAAAGCAAACCTAGGACCAGCGTAGAGCTGATATGGACAGAGGTTTGAAGCCTGTGTTTCATCCTTGTCTTTCTGGCTTTCTCTTCCAGTTCCCGGAGTTTGACGACCTTTACTGCAAGTACTGCTTTGTCTACGGCTGCGACTGGGCTCCCACTTCGGTCAGGCGTCTCTGCTTTTATACCTCTATTGCTTTAACCATCTTGGCCTTTCCCTTTTGCAGACAGGATAGTGTTTTGCCAAGCCTTTGTCTCGCGGCAGCCAAAAAGACAAACCAGTGGGTCCTACAGGAAGACCTTGGGCAATAAGTCACACTCTCTCAGCCTCAGGGGAAGGCAGTGGTGGCAAAACTCCTCTGTCTTGCCAAGAAAACAGCCATAAACAACTTGAAGGCACACAACAACAGCAACAAAGGGGTCAGCAGCTTGGATAAGCCCTTTGAGATCTGGAGCTAAGACCTGGGCTGCTGCATCTACACTGCAGAATTAATGCAGTTTGACACCGCTTTAAATAACAAGTCACACTCTCTCTTTAGCAAGTCACACTCTCTCAGCCTCAAGGAAAGGCAAAGGCAAGCCTCCTCTGGACAAATCTTGCCAAGAAAAACTCAGGTTAAGTTCACTTGAGGATCGCCGTAAGTCTGAAATGAAGCCACACGACAACAGAGAAAACCAGGCTTTGTCTCTCTCTAGAACAGTGATCCCCAAACTGTGCCCTTTATAGGGTTCTGGACTTCATCTCCCAGAAGCCTCAGCCACGTTGGCCAATAGTCTAGGATTCTGGGAGCTGAAGTCCAAAATCCCTTTGGAAGGGACCCTCAAGGGCCACCCATTCCAACCCTATTGAACCCTGGTTTCCAAGAGTTGTAGCCTGGTACTCAAGCCACTAGGCCACACTGCTTCACAAGGAGAAAATGCTGGACTAAGAAACTGAATGAACAAAGCAGTCTGACTTCACCTTCTCTCTCTTTTTGTCTTGTTTCTAGGGTTTGGAAGAAGGGATCTCGCAGATCACCTCGAAGAACAGAGACGGCCCCCAAGACCTAGTCTGGAATTTCCCCATCGAGATCACCTTCAAAAGCACCAACCCCTTCGGCTGTAAGCAAAGCCCTGCAAAAGCATCCATGGGGCAAAGCACTAAACCTGATGTGGTCAAGATCATTGGCCATTTAGTTGAGTATCACAAGAAATCGAGGAGCCTTGCTCCATCCCCTTTCAGCCTCTTGTTCTGACCTTCCTTGCAGGGCCACAGATAGTCGTCAGCGTGTATGGCCCTGACCTCTTTGGGAACGACGTGGTCCGCGGATACGGAGCCGTCCACATTCCCTTTACTCCAGGGAGGTCAGTGGATCCTCGCGCTCTTTACCCTTCGCCTGGCGTCAGGGAGTGCCATTGGCCTCCGCTGTTACATTCTCAGGGACCAGTCCCTGGCTGTATTAAAATGCTTTTGTACCAGGATTTTTACCTGCTTTTTGCACACTTTAAATTGTTTTAATATTGTTAATAGGTTGATGCTACAGTATTTTAACGCTTCTGGGTTTTGTACGTTTATGTTCTGATTCCCTCACAGAAAGACCTTCCTTCTTGTCTTTGCACAGACAAGACCTCTCTGTTTCAACAGCCCTTGAGGACTGAGCATACAAGGCCCATCCCACCTAAACAATCTGCTAGGTTTTCTGTTGTCATTTTTGTTGTGCTGGATTTTTTCAATGGTTTATGTTTTTAACAGTTCTATTTATCTCCTTTCTAACTTCTTAAAATTCAGCTGTTTTTATGGGCTAAATTCCATTTCAGGCACAAGAGGACCATCCCCATGTTCGTCCCAGAATCGACGTCCAAGCTGCAAAAGTTCACCAGGTGCGGAAAGAAGCTAGAAATGTGGGCTAAGATTGATTTGAGTCAATCTCCAGAATCCAACTGGCCTCTAAACGGATTCATTTGGGAGCCTGTTGTCCTCCATCAGATGCCCATCTTTGTCTGTTGAGGGAACAGAATGAACACCTCCATTCTGTAGTCTAGCAGTTCCTAAATTCTGTTTGGGACATCAGTTCCCCAAAGCCTTAGCCAACTGGGCCAACAGCCATCCTAAATCTGAAGGTATCAATGTGTGTAAAGTAAAATCAATGCAGGACAGCTTAAAGCAGTCACAGTGTTAGAGGGCCTATTATCAGGTTCCACTTGCTTTTGTCCCAGCTGGCTCACAGGAAGGCGTCCGGAGTTCACCGATCCCAAGGTGGTCGCGCAAGGAGAGGGCCGTGAAGGTAAAGGGGGAGTCCTTTGGCTCGGCCAGGGAAAGGGATTCATGGTCCTTGGGGTGCAAAGAGCCAAGCATAAGCCAGAAAGAGGACTGGCCCAAATCCCAAAGAAGGGGAACAGGGGAGGCAGCTGTGTGGTCAATGGGAGCCCATCCCTCTCTCCGCAGGCCACATCCTGCCTCCCAAGAACATCGGAAGTGGACACTTTGTCATTTCTGGCCAGCTTTTTTCCCCTCCCATTCTTTGACTGATTTTGACCATTCAAAAATATGTTAGAGGGCCTCAACAACGTGTGACCAAATGAAACCCCAAAATCAGTCCTTTCCTCTCCTCCACTGAATTTCCAAGGACCTGACAGTGAACATGCGCAATCCCAAACTTCCAAAGCACAGATTGAACTACCCTTAGGTTCAAATAGTGTCTTCCTTGAGAACCAAAATCTATTGCTGATTCCATGTTCTCCTTCCTCTCTAGTGACCAGGGTCCGTTCACAAGGTTTCGTCACCCTCTCCTTCAACGTGGTGACCAAGGACATGAAGAAGCTGGGCTACGACGTCAGTCCCGGGATCACGTCCAACCCATCGCTGATGTCGGTACCCGAAGGGCTTCATAAATATTAAGCCAGAGGCTGATCTGGCAGCCCTGCATCCATCCCTGAAACACACAGGGATCGCTCCAAACACAGACTCAAGGTGGGTGTTGTTGTCATGGATGTGTCTTTTGCACCACATCAGCATGGGACTTGCCCTTTGCAGAGCCACTGTCAACAGCACACATTTGAATGCTCTGAGAAGTATCAATCTCCCTAAAGCTGGTGCTTTCCAAACCTACTTAATCATCCAGTCTTCATTGAGGTTCAGCACTTTTTAAAAGCTTCCTTCTTTTGTACCAATTTCTGCAATAAAGGTGGAGAGATGCTTATCCAAACCAGTGCGTGGTTTTATTCTTAAGCATGTAATGTACAAAAGGGGTCAAGGATTCTCTGGCCAAAGACATAAGGTTAATGCCTAGTTGTTTTGTGGGAACTTTCCAGTGAGAAAAGAGGATTCAGCAAGTGCTTTCTCACTTGGAGAGCAGATAAAGAGCTCAGATGAGAGGGACAATTCAAGGAGGTCTACATGAACGCACAAGCCAAACTAATGGAGAAACGTGTAGTAGTATAGTAAGAGATAGTCACGATACACTGCTCCCTCGGGTTAGGAAATTAATTCGTTCCGCGGCCGCTTTCGTAACCCGAAAAGCCTTCGTAAGCCGAATTGCCATAGGCGCTAATGGGGAAAAGCCGCGTTTCGTGCGAAAAAGCGCCGAAAAGCACCAAAATTTTTTTCGTAACCCGAAAAACATTCGTAACCCGGAACAATTATTTCCAATGGGATTTTTTTTGTATCCCGGAAATTTCGTAACCTGGGTATTTCGTATCCCGAGGTACCACTGTATTCTATTTTAGCCTAAACAGAAGCCTTGTTGCACTTCTGAGACAACCTGGTTCAGTTTAGTCTAAGCTTCCTCCAATGCACTAAGCGATGCCAGCAGAGGGAACCAGAGCCCTGTGAAAAACTACACCGCCTTCATGTAAAACTCTAGTGCTATCCATGAACTAATTTAAGATGGGAAGTGTCTTTAGGGGAGGTGAGATTTAGGGTGCCACGTCCCCCTTTTACCCAGGACTTGCATGGTTTTTGGGCTTAGGGAATGTCCCCACCCGGTTTTCAAGAGAAGTCCCGGGAGCCGGTCATCTGGAGCCCCTCTCCGTCCGTCACTCGCTGGCCAGGCTCCTCTGAAGAAGGTGCAGCAGGGAAGGAGAGGGACAGAGAGAGAGAGGGAGGCCAGCCTCCCAAAGCAGAATGCAGTACGCTTCCTCTTCGACTGCTCCAAGTTCTTCAGCCCCTTCTTGACAAACAGAAGGGAAGGGAAGCGGGGCTGAGCAGAGCAGAGGCAGAGGGTGCATGTTGTGTGACTTTGCTGTTGTGTTGTATACACACACACACACACACGAGCCAGCAAGAGTCCTCAGACTACAATTCCCATCACCCCCCAACTCACATGGCCATTGCCCCGGAGGGCTCAAGGATTCTGGGAATTTCCAGAAAGGGGCTTGAGGGGGCCAAGGGCACAGACAGGCTGCAAGGAGACCTCCCCCCAACCTCTGCATGGTCTGGGGATGATGAGAAGTGTCCTCCAAGACCTCCCCACACGCTTGTGACTACTGCAGCCTCTAGATCAATCCAGCGAGAAAAATTGGTTCTTGATCCAGAGGGAGAGATCCCTCCCTTCCTAGGGCTCCCCTGAAAGGCCCATTCTGCAGCAACACCTATTACAAATACAAAGATAGATAGATAGATAGATAGATAGATAGATAGATAGATAGATAGATAGATAGTATCTATATATATATCTAATTTATGTGTGTGTGTGTGTGTGTGTGTATATATATATATCTCCATATGTGTAATATTATGTATGTGTGTATGCATGTGTGTGTATACACACACACACACACAGACAAGCTAAGTCAGCTAAGTCTCAGCCACAGGAGGGCGCCCAAGAGCCATGCAGCGATGGCTCTTAGCCGGCTAAGACTTACACATTTGTCCTACATTTGTCCCAGTTTGGAGGTTGACAGTTATGGCAACCCTATGTAACAGATTCAACCCATAATCCTCCTAGATGGTAGTCATACATAGCAGCAGCTACTGGGGAGTGGGGCCTAAAGGTACCAGATTGCCACCTGATCTTGGAAGGCAAGCAGGGTCAGCCCTGGTTAGGACTTGGATAGGAGACCACCAGAGAATCCCATTTGCTGCAGGTTATACTTCAGAAGGAATTGGCAAACTGGGGATTCCCTGCCTAAGGAAATCCAAGGAAACCCATGGGTTTGCCATAAGTCCACAGGCGACTTGAAAATGCGCAGACACATAGGAAAAGTGATTCCCTGTTGTGCTGCATTTTCCTCCGGTCACACCTTGCACTTTTGTGTAACACACAGGAGAGGGCTTTCTTGGCAGCTGCTCCACTTTTAGGCTGGCCCTTCCCTCCTCCTTTTTCTTTTTGGCTGATTGACAGGTGGCTCCAGGATTGATTGATTTTTTAAATGGGGGGGGGGCAGAATTGCTGTTCTTTTATTCTCATTCCAAACAAAAATCCATCAATGATACCTTTATCGGCCAACCGAAAGGCAAAATACATTTGTTGTAATATTGTGCAGGCCAATAAAGGTATCACCAATGGATTTTTGTTTGCGTTTGTTAAATAGCCAGCAGAGCTGCCCCTGAATGTTTTATTCTCATTGCTACCTTTTAAATTAGTGCTGCTTTTTTAAAATAAGCTCTCTTCTTAAAAATCCTCTTAAACTTTTTATTATTGTTGTGGTTTTTCAAGCATTAAATCTATTGGGATTTACGTCGTGTGCTCCCTAGGGTCCTCTATGGGGAGGAAGTTGGCATTTAAATAAGATGAATACATTTAATTGCAAAGGGCACGCTGGGGGGGGGGGGGGGGGGGGCGAACGAGATGAAGGAATAAATAATAGTGAAATTTTGGAAGTATTATTTATTGCCCCTCCAAAAAACCCCCCCCCCCAAAAAAAAAACCCTGACAGAATTTGGCACATTTGAAGCCAGTTTGACATTTCGTGTTCAAACCCAAGTCCCCCAAAGAAGATGCTTCTCCGGTTTCTTTGCCGCAACCATGCGCAAAGGGTTGCCATGCGAGGGACTGGGAAGCTTGCCCGGATTTTCCTCCCAACTAACCAGACCCCAATTGTCCTTGACGCCACATAACTTCCTCTTGGCATATCTGGTTCCACCTTATATCGCGTTGACCTTTGCAGGAAACCCCAGCTAGCCAGGATGGGCAACAGGCCAAGGGAACGAATCGCCACAGATTTTTAACACACTGAAGTGTGCGATGTCAAGGTTATTTCGCAGCATGCCTGCAAGTCTAACCAAGGCATCCTAGATTAAGGACCGGAACAAAATTCCTCAACATTGCCGCCGTTCTCCATCTTTAACCTTATCCAAACCGAAAGCCTTGGAGGAAATAAATCTCTAAATCAAAATTGGTTTTTAAAAGCAGACAGTTTGGGAATAGGAAAGAGGGGAAGCCAGATGCATTTGGCTGGGAGAAGGCCATCAGTCCGATATCTTTATCTTTGTAGAACGTAAAGTGGGACCTGCAAAAAGAAAGACTGTATAGTCCTAGAGTTCGTTGTTGTTAATGCTGTGTGCCTTCTAAGTGCCTTCTGACTAATGGCAACTTTAACCATGGGCTTTCTTGGGGTTTGCTGTCTCCTTCCTGAAAGGCTGAGAAAGTGTGGCTTTCTATTGACTCCAAATCCCAGCCTTCCACAGTTGAAGTGGCATCATAACGCTACCATTGTGTTGTGTGTAAGGGCCAAGAGAGACTTCAGGTGTCATTCCTTGAAGATGCCAGCCACAGATGCTGGCGAAACGTCGGGAATAAACTCTTTTGGAACATAGCCACAGAGTCCCCCAAACCCATAAAAACCTATGGATGCTGGCCGTGAAAGCCTTCAACTTCACAGACTTCAAGTGTGTCCTGCCCTGGAGCAATTCGCTGACAATGGAGAGGAGTTGTCAGCATTGTCATCGCAATGACTAAGAAAACCAGACCGAGAGCCCCAAGAGTACGTGCATTAAAACAAATTAATTAATTAAAAGGACAGCTATGTTGAAAACTAGAAGGAAATGTTCTCCATGAGAACAGGAAGACTCAGAACCTGCCAGGCTGGTATCTCAAGGCCTAGGAACAGATGGCTGGATCATCAGCGCATTGCGGGAACAAGCCAAACTGATGCACAATTCATCGCCAAGGGACTGATGGCAACTACGTTCTCCGCAGGGACTGAAGAGAGCGCAATGACACCACCGCACAGCAGCTAGGTCTTTCCACTGTGGGTTTCATACGTACGTTTGGTAGCACATCAAGGCCCAGGTTCGAATCTCAACTCTACCCTGAAGCTCCATGGATGGTCTCCAGCCCTCCCTCTCTGCTGCAAGGTTGATAAAAAACAGGACTATCATCCGTATTCCTGCATTCTGCATAAAGCCAATTCAAAAGGCATAAAAACAGCATTATTGTCAACACTCACTGTGTGTTCTTCACAACACAAACACGAACTGAAGATTGGAAAGAGTTTGGAAAATAATTTCCTAACCTCCCATCATCACTTGTCCCCAATTTCTCCTGTCTGAAAGCACACAAGGCAGGATATATATGGCCAACGCACGGAAGAGTCATGTTTAGACATCATGGAGAGGTAAACTGCTCTTTGCAATAGTTTCAGGGTTTGGGGTGTTTTGGGCAGGGCATGTTTTGGTGGTCATCTGGGTGGTTTTTCAACATTTGGATGATAAAGGTTTAGCCAAACTGGACATGGGAAAGAGGCCTGGGAACTACAGCGGCCTCCTAGAGACTTTTAAGGGCCACAAAACCAAATACCAGTGGCCACATACAGCCCATTTTGGTGTCGCAAGAGACATACTCTTTGAAGACCATAGGAAGAAACAGAACCCCAAAGTGAGCATGCAGCAAATGCGGCACCAAATTGGGCTGTATGTGGCCACTGGTATTGGGTCTATTGTCCTCTCCTTTGGTCCTTCCCCCCCAATTGAACCCTGCACTGTATGTCCCTTGGAGGCCATGTCTATTTTGTTCCTCCCCAATGACCCATCATACCAGTATCTGCACAGCTGCCAACATTATTAAGGAGTAGGACCTTCCCAGATATATAGCAAACGCAGCCCACCCAGCACCCGAAAAGCCACAAGAGCCCGGGATATAAGCAAGACACATTTAATTCTGACAAGACACTTAAATTCCGACAAAGCCCCACCTTTTCTACGGTTTCATCGACCACCACATTTCCGCAACAAGGAGAGAAACGGGGCACAGATACAAGACCTTTTGTTTTGTTTTTATGACACAACAGTACAAATGATAAATTAGATCCGTACAATAAAAAGTTCAACAGCACGAATTCGGTCAAAACGAACCTGCTCCCACTGTTTAAAAAAACACACGAGGCTTGGAGAACTCTTGTGTATGCGCTACGTCTGCGTGTATCCGCATCTCGCACGTTTCCAAGGTTCTGCCAAATGAAAAAACCAAACGAGGAATCCTTCTGCTTTTAATGAAATCTCAGTACACAGCATACATTTGTTATGGTTCCCACAGGAGAGGAAATGGCTGGCTTCCAAACAGTTTCTCTCAAGGCAAGGTGCTTGCAGAGAAGACTCATGAAGCAATTGCCCTGTCTGAAACACTACGCTTCACGGAGACTACAAATACTGGCCGACAGCTACAACTATTGCAGACCTTATAACACAGGTGGAACTACACTACATCTCTCCAGACCTCCATCTCCGGACTCACCGTTCAGCCACTGCAACCTCCCACAATGGCCATTCAATGGCTGCTGAACACTGGAGGGACTTGGAGAAGGACCTGGTTAGATCCCCATAGAGATGCAAACGGATAACCATCTCAGTGCCTGATATACTTACTACACATCTGGCCACAGGGACACAGCTATTCTCCCATCCCTCCCACTTTCCACCAGTAACTTAATGGCCAAGGAGTGGGCATGAAGTGACTGCAAAGAGAAAACCACCTCTGTGGTGAACAAAATAAAGGCATGCGCAGATGTACGCTGGACATGTTACTAACAGTATGCTGGCCTTTGTCTTATGTTAGTAACCAACCCATGTTTTCCCACAGTTTCCATCTTCCTTCGTACTGATAAAAAGGAAGAGGAAGCAGAATGGCGCCACATTGCCTTTAAGATGGGTGCCATGAGGGGGGGTCCTTCAGATATCCCCAAAGTCCGAGGGCTGCCCCATGGCCACCCAAAGACCTTCCGTACCCTGTGGCTGCTGCAAATAAAATACAGTGGGACTTTGTTATCCGCTGGGGTTTAGTTCCAGGATCCTTCGTGGATAACAAAATCCGTGGACGCTCTATTCCCATTGAATATAATGGCAGAGCAAAATGGTGCCCCTTATATAAAATGGAAAATCAAGGTTTGCTATTTGGAACTTATACTTTTTTGGGAATATTTTCAAGCCGTGGATGCTTGAATCACTGGATAAAAAATCTGTGGATAAGGATTAGGATTAGACTGTACTGACTTTCACAGTGTTAAGACAAATGGCAATGGATGACAGGTTCATACCCACCCTTCTCCCACCTAAACTGTGGCCAAAGGGCACAAATAGGAGAAGGAGTCTCCTGGGACCTTTTAAGACTAACCTTACGTGGGGAAGGCAACCAGGCATAGAAAACACACACAGGTCAAGAGGGATGCAAAGAAAATGGCAACTACATTGGCAGTGATTACAACCTTTAAACTTAATGGGATACCTTTTGCCCAATTTCAACCCAGAAAAGCTGACCAACATTCACAAAAGTTTTATTCCAATCCTTCAAACCCGATTCCTCTCAATGTGGAAATTTTGGGCCTGCCAAGTGATTTTGGACCAGTTTTGAGAGGCTTCAGCCCATGATAAAGAATTATGGGAGAGGAAGTCCAAAGCATCTGGATGGCCAAAGAATCCCCAGTTCTTACTCTAGGGTTTTCAAAGCACCCCTTTCGCTGCTCAAAGTGACTTCTCTCTCATGGCTTGTTAAACCATGAAGGGAAACCCAAAATTTCAGAGCGAAGGAAATGGGAAATACAACTAAAACTCACTGCGGGGGACAAAGCATGCGGAACAACTCTATCGCTAGCCTTTTCAGTATGATGGACGGTCCCTTAATGCAGCACATCTTTACCAACAACTGAGCCATTATGCCTATTAGCCTCTCCTTAATGGAAAACCGTGACTCGATATCTCGATATCAGAGAAGTCCCAAATTTATACATCTTTAAAAATCCAGAAGATACCACCCGAGCAATCACAGTTCAACTGCACACAAAGGGGTTACAAAAACAAGGGTTATCCCACTGAGCTGAAGGGCATGGACATGTGGGGGATGTGCATGTGTATGTATGTATGTATTTGTATTTATGTATGTATGTATTTGGAAGCCAAGTTCATTTTACAGTTGACATCCCCCCGCCCCCCAAGAAAGCACAATTTCCAAGCAGGTAAATCACAACTTACACCTGAGTATGGCTTAAGGAGAACAAAGCTGAGGAACAAGGCTGAAGACTCAAAGTTTGCATTGCAATGAAGACTGTAAACAGAGCCAGTTATTAGCATGGAGTGCATCTTTAGTTAGAGGAATTTAGTTGATTAAAATTAACATTCATACAACCGTGGTTTGTTTGTCTGTTTCATTAAAAGTTTCCCAAAGTATAACAAGAGAGAAGTAGTCTCCTCTTCCATGATCTTCGGTCTTATAAAAGGTTATCCCAGAGTCTTTCCCCTCAAGACGGAGGAGACATCATCATAAAACAGGGAAGGAGGAAAGGCAACTGTAGTGTTTTGTTTCCTTTCTAAACGTCGTCTTACGGTCACATTCCTCTCAAGATTTCATGCCAAAGGAGCGTTTCGGTTTTTCGTTAAAACCCTCCGTTCAAATGCAAACGGTGTGTCTATATTCCCTTTTTAAACTCTGTTTACGGAAACCCGAGAGCTAAAATATTTATACATATAAATAAGAGGGCATTGAACCATTGAAAAACAAAGAGAGACAGTATCTTCCTTTTTCGGCTAGACCTGTTCAGTCTACCAAAGCTACAGACTGATAAATAAGAGTATTATAAAAAGGTGGCAAGGGGGAAACGGAGCACCAACCTTGCCAGCTCCAATCCAAAAACGGTACTTTTTTGTTTTCCTTTCAAAAGTGCAAAAGTATACAAGAATAACTGCATAATAATAATAATAATAACAATAAGGAAATTGTTGCAAATTAGTTCCCCACGATGCTGAAATTTCCGTATCTCCCCATTGTTTGCCCTCCTTTCCGTGTTCCTGTTTTTAACCTGCATTGCAAGTCAAAAGAAGAAAACAAAACAATAAACACGCACATGACAACGTCCAAACGAAGTCACTGGACGGACAAGCGCAGAGCGCAAAAACACACCCGAACAACAGGGCAGCACGCCAGCCGCTCGCACGGAAGCTCTCAATGTCCTTTCCAAGTGTAGAAATTTACAACACTGTGTACACCTTGTAGGACTTTTCCTGTTCCCCTTCTGACATGCCTGCCTTTTGCGTCGAATCCAGCTCTTGCCTGCTCCCCACCCGCATGAACAACAACAAAAAAACCGGGCACAGTTTTGTGGTACATTTCATTTCCCAAGGAACAAAATTCCTCCTCTTCTTCCTAAGATTGATAAGGATTATGGGTGAGCCAACAGTCTAGAAGAGTACATGGTTATGTGCAAATGCGTTCACTAGCACATGAGTCCCGGATCTAACATTTACGAGTGAAGGGTTCCTTCAGACAGACTTGGGTCGTAGCCACCGAAAACCTGGGTCCAGACTATAAAACGTAGCAAAGGGGGTTGTTTAAAATGGCCGGTTCTTCCTATAATAGTGAAATGTGTAACAACAATGACAAAAAACTACAAAAAAAAAAGCAAGGGGGAAGGAAATCTAACTTTGGCGACAAAAAAATCTAAAAGAACAAAACCCCAAACACCCTTTAATGCAATGCTCCCACAAGCCCTGGGTTAAAAAGTATGTTCTGCAGCAAACGCTAGGTTTTAAACGGTGAGGAGTGAGAGAGCTTTTGTGTAAACTGCAAATCTAGTTCTCCCCCCCCCCCCCCCCCCCCCCCCACATACACACATAAAAAGGTCTTTTGCACACACGGCTAAACCCAAGCCGGCCTCGGATGTCACGCTCAGTTCCGCAATCCTTTCGCCAGGTTAAGCTCCGCGCACGTTGGGGGGACCCTTATAGAAGGAAAGGGTTAGTAGTGTTTGCAGGCTGGGAGACGGAAGGGCCGATTCCAGTACTGTGTAAAGGGGGCACCATCGGCCCCACGAGACCCACGGTCATCCCTGGGGGGCCCCATTCTGGTGAGAGACGCCACGGTGCCCATGGCTGGCATGGGTGCCATGGCCATGGCCACCGGCGCCACTGAAGGCAGAGGTAGGGGTTCCACACCCGCGGCCGGGACGGCGGAGAAAGACGGGCTGCTCCCCATGACGGGACTCGACCGCATCTGATTGAGAGTGAGGGGTTGAGGCTGATTCACTTGGAAGGGGTTGACCAGAGGTGGAGCAGAGGTGGAAGAGGCAGCACCAGCAGCAGCCGAGGCCACTGTTCCTAGGGACAAGAGGAGAGAGACAGAGACAGAGAGAGAGAAAGTCCAATCTGTGAGTGAGCTTCTGGCTGCAAGAAAAGATGCTGCACCCAAGCAGGAGTCAGGAACTCTGGCAATCCCCTGTCCCCACAAGGCAGCTAACCATTCAATGGGTTTTAGCATCATCATCATCATCATCATCATCATCATCTGGCTTGAGCCCAAGGTGACTTGAATGACAGTATCTAACGTATCTGGAGCGTGTCCAGAGGAGGGCAACCAAAATGGTGAAAGGTCCTATGAAGCCCTATGAGGAGAGACTTAGGGAGCTGGGTAGGTTTAGCCTGGAAAAGAGATGGCTAAGAGGTGATGTGATATTTAACTATTTGAAGGGGTGTCATATTGAGGATGGGGCGAACTTTGTTTTCTGCTGCTCCGGAGAACAGGACATGAAGCAATGGACTCATACCACAGGAAAAGAGAGTAGGAGGAATTCCATAATAGAGCTACTTGGCAGAGGAAGATGCTCCCTCAGAAAATGGTGGAGGCTCATTCTTTGGATGTTTTTAAACAGAGGCTGGATGGCCATCTGTCGGGGTGCTTTGATTGTGAGTTCCTGCATGGCAGGGGTTTGGATTGGATGGCCCTTGTGGTCTCTTCCAACTCCATGATTCAATTATTCTATTATTCTCTCTCTCTCTCTCTCTATGAGCCCATTAATGTTCTAAAACCTTCAGGAGAGGCCTTTCTCACCATCCCACCATTTTCTCAGGTTCATTTGGTGGGAAGGAGACAGGGCCTTCTCAGTGGTTACTTCCACACTTTGGACTTCCCTCCTAGGAAAGCTAGAATGGCCCCATAAAACATTATTATGTCCTCAGACATTTAAAAACTGACTGGATGTGTTTTTAATGCAGTGCAGTTTTTAAGACTGGTATATAATTGTAACAATTTTAACTTTATAAATTGTTTCACATTCTTTAAAATAACTCACATTTCTACTTTAATTGAAAATGCTGCATAGTTTTTAATTGGTATTGTTTTTTAAAATGTTCTTAGCTGCCTTGAGTCTCACTATCGAGAGAAAAGGGGGGCTAGAGGTGAAGATGATAATGTCGTTTTAAAGGCTTTAGATTAAGATAGCATGGTGGAGAGAATCCAGTGTTAGACTAGGACTCTAGGAGACCAGGATCTGAATTCACTGAGCAGCCTTGGGGAAGTCACATTCTCTCAGCCTCAGAGGAAGGGAAACCTCCTCTGAATCAGTTTTGCCAAGGAAACCTTAACAGAGCCAGTGTGATGTAGAAGTTTTAAGTGTTGGACCAGGACTCTGGAAGACCAGGATTCACATAAAAGATTTTGTTTTGTTGCAAGAGTGGGAGTGCAGTCCGAGGTCTTTTGGGGACTACTGTGGCCCCTTGCCTTCCACAGTCATCCATTCCTAGGCTAACTGGACCCCATTACTTTTATTCTTGCTCTGAATTTTTAAGAGTCACAGTTTTAAACTCAAGCAAACAGCAAATTCGCCCTCAATTATCAAGGATGTACCTGGAGCCAAGAAAGGGTTCAGGGAAGGTGCCGGTTGCGGCGGTTTCGATACCAGTGAATCCAGGTTCACCAGAGCAGCATTAGGGCCCAAGAAGGATTCTGGGGTTTTCCGAGCCGCGGTCTGTTTACTTGAGGCCGAGTTCGCGGGCTGGGACTCGAAGAGGTCAGGACTGGTTGTGCCACTGTTCTGGGCTGAGAGAGTGGAACTGGAACCCCCTGGAACAAAACACGATCATCTCTTTTGTAAAAGAAGTTTCTTCTGTGTCAGAACAGGTTCTTGTACAAAATAAGATCCTCTGAGCCTTTCTCTTCCCTCCCACAATTGTTGTTTTATAGCAATCCTAAGCAGGAACCCAAAGGAGCTCACTTCCAAGTATTGAGGAATCACCTTGAAAGCAGACCTCAGGGAAGCTATTCCTTCCTTCCACTGGAGAGCCTTCCACTTGGGCACTACTTTGGTCTTCAGTCTTCCTCTGCTCCCATCTCTTCACTGAATGGGCCCATTTAAAAAATAAAAGCTAAAGTAGGCCAGGAATCCTACCCATCTTGGAGAATTAGTTCAGGACTCTATCACTGCATTTACAGGATAAGGTAATAGAAAGTTTCAACAGACTGACCGTGGTATCCTTCTTTAAAGTGCTGTTGGATACAGACACAAATTAACTGTCTCTAAGGAGAAGACATTTAGAAGCATCAGATTTTTGAGCCCTTTGCCTGTTCCAATTGCCATTCATAACAACACACTGCATTCAGACAAGCTCCCTGCATTTAAGAACCTGATCCATCTCCTGCTAGAGAAGGAACACGGTTTTACCAAAGCTTCTTCTTGCTGTTGTGGGTGCCTTGCTTCCAACTTATGGCGACCCTATCACAGGGCTTTATTGGAAATGTTTGTTCAGAGTGGGGTTTGCCTTTGCCTCCCTCTGAGGCTGAGAGTGTATGACTTGCCCAAAGCCACCAGGTGGAATCCCATGGCCAAGCAGGGATTCGAACCCTGGTCTCCAGAGTCATAGTCCAACGCTCAAACCACTATACCATGAGGACTCCATTTACCAAAGTTAAGTAGTTATAAATACAATGAGCCCTTGGTATCTGCTGGGGTTTGGTTCCAGTCCCCCCCCCCAAATCAGTGGATGCTCAAATCCCATTGAACATAATGGCATAGTAAAACTGTGTAAAATGGCAAAATCAAGGTTTGTGTATGGAGATATATATTTCCAATCAGTGTATGCTTGAATCTGTGGATAAAAAAAATCCGTGGATGAGGAGGGCTAACTGTACATTGGAAGGGGCTGAGTCAGATGTTTTCCTTTCTCAGATATGGGATGGCAGAGCCACTAACCAATGGCCACCATTGGCAAAAGTGGGAAAACAGCTACCCAAGTGCCCAAAGGGGAAATGGTTCAGAGCAAAATCCAGTGAGAATAACAGCTGCTGAAGTGGAAAGGAGCCACACTCAGCCTTCATCTGGGATGCGCCTTCTCCTTTTCAGTGACATCTGCTCAGCAGCGGCGCTCAGCAAGGAGCTGTTTCTGTTCCCCTTCCCAACTCTTCCCTCAAAATTTCTAACCAGTGGAGCTGAGACAAACCAAATTTCTATAACTGAATTTACCACAACTGTGCCAATCTTGGGCATCGCCACTGTTTGGGCCGACAGAACAAAAAGGTACATTTTGATTACAGTTATCGAAAGGACAAGAGAGTCAAAACACAGGTCAGAAAACGTGCTTTGAAACTTCTTTGCAAAACACTATTGAGGTTCAATGTCAGTTAAACATACCTTGCTTTCTAGCAGTTCGAAGGCTGTCGAATTCAGAAAAGTCATCTTTAATTGTCCCATTCAAATTGCTGAAGAGGTCAAAAGATTTACTACCTGCAGGGCAAAACAAGAAGGCTGTTCTATTACCTGTGAGAAACTGACAACATCCTTTCCTCGTCTGTCCCACCAGAAGCGGCCCTGATCTTACCAGAGCTGGAAATGGTCATTCTTTAGAAATGGTCATTTTTTTTAGCAGGAACATCAGCAGAAATAAAGCATTCACCCTGTGCAGCGGGGCGTATTAATCTGTTCCATTCAACCTGACGCAGAGATAATGTCAGACTTATGTCCTAAAATAAGGCTATTTTCTCCTAAGAGGTGGGAAGACCATCGCCCACGGAGTTTCCCACTTTAACCAATGCCCAGTGGCCACATCAGTAACATAACTGCCTGAATCCTCTGCCGAAGAAAGAGAAGAACAGTAATCTAATGGTCTGTAACACATCCATTATCCAAGACAGGCCATAACACTATATGTTAAACATTGCATTCATAAGAACACCAAAAGGTTCTGCTGGATGTTCAGTCCTCTCTCACAGGAAAGGAAGGAAGAAGGTGTATATTCAGATAGACCTTGGAAGCATTGCTTTTTGGAGCTATGGCTCCCAGAATCCACAACCAGCGTGGCCATGGATCATGCTGAATGGGGAGGACTGTGGACGCTGTATTTCACACAATGAATACAGTGGGCCCTACATTCACCGGGGTTAGGGGTACAGGACCCCTGTTAAAGTGGGAAACCCGCAAATAAGAAAGCACTCTTTTTTACCTGAAAGCACACTTCTCTAGGAATCTTTAGGTCCTCCAGCAGAACTCTATGGTCAATGTATGCCAGAAGTTGACTACAGAGTTGCACTAGAGGACTCAGATATTTCTAGAAAGAGCATATTAATCAAATCTATGACTAATCATACCTGCAAAAGTCAGAGCCACAAATGTGGGAGGATGCCTGTATTTCCAAGATGTGATTTGGATTAACCAAAGCCTGAAGCTAAGCCATTTCTCCAGAAGGAACAGGATAACAAACTGCAAAAACAGCACTTACCAGAAGCAGAGATAGGCTTATTTGGAGGCGCTGGTCCCCAAGGGTCAGCTTTTGAAGCCACAGATGGAGGCTGAGAGGGAGCCCAGGGATCTACATTCTTTGGGAGAGGCTGTGCGGCCGATGACGCACCTGGGGCTCCCCACGGATCGATGGAGGACGCTGGTTTGGCACCTGCAGGCAAAGAAAATGGAATCCCCGTTTATGGAACGAATTATTTTTAACAATTAAAAATGACATTTACATCACCGAAGAAAAAAGAAGACTAAGATTCGGAAGGGCAGCAGCTGCAAAGGAAGTAGGTAAGATTTTCAAATGGAAGTCAGAAGGCTACATCCCAATTTCTTCAACCTTAATTCGCATTGCATTGTTTTAAAAACCCACCCCCAAATAAATGTAGACTACAGCTGCATGTATGTATGTATGTATGTATGTGTATATGTGTTTGTATTGTTTTTCTTCTTCATTTAAAGGCAAGCTGGTGAAAAACCACAAGCTGGACTTGCGAACTGCGAAGCCATTAGCTGACATTCATCAACAGGTGGCAAGTTTTTGTTCCAACTTCTGTTATTCTGCAAAAAAAGGGCAGGAAATGCTGAAGAGCCTTTGGAAAAAAGAATGCAGCTAATCTCTTCCCAGCGCTCCCATTTCCTCCTCCTCCTCCTCCTGCCTTCTATCAATGATCCCATGCAAGAAATGCAAATGGCCCAGCAGGGCTGCCACAAATGGAAGCTTCCAGAACAGTTGCTCTTTCACAAGAGAGATAACAAAAAGCAGAGCAGACACAGAAAAAAACCAGAGGCTTTTGAGGAAGATACCTTCTTCTGAGAAGTCCCTTATTTCCGATGTACGAAAGGCCAGCCCTGCTAACCAAGACTTAATCTCTCTGTTCCGCTCTGAGTCGCTCTTTTTTGACCAGCCCTCGGATACATAAATCTAATTTCTCCCAAACTCTCTTTGGGAGCCAAGTCCCTGGCAAAGGAGAACAAGGGGCTCTTATCACGGATGTTAATGAATGCGAAAAGCCAGGGAGGGGAAAACGCCACAGCTGCAGCTCACAGCGGGAAGGGACAAGTTTTTGCTTGTATGGACTGTATTTGGATTTCGCTTCCCTGGGCTAAGACTTCTTTTTTTATAAAGCTTACAAGAGAACCTTCACATCCCAAGAACTGCCAGTCCCCAGTTTGGGTTCTCCAAAAGCCCCATTTTGCTACCAGCAACAAAGCACAAATGGAGCCAAAGACTGAACAATAAAAGCTGGTGCGACACACACTGAAGGAATCATGGCTAACTGCATGTCTCTTGCACTAATGCAGTGAAAACCCAAAGCAATGCTGATGGGATGACAAGGGGAAGAAGCTGGGTGTCCAAGACTGTGGTGGGGGGCCCAAAGTTTGGAAAACCTCTCTCTTTTTTTTCCTGGACTACAACTCCCAGAAAGCCACTTGGGAATTCTGGGCATTAGCAGTCCAAACAGAGGAACTTTCCCAAGCCCTTGTGCCTTCATGTCAGACACAAAAACGGATTTTGAACCACATTTCACTAAGTAATAGTTGGTCGGGAAAACAAGCCATCCTCCCCACGCTCGCGGATTGCATTGTTTGCATACATATCTCTTCGTGACGGACAGCATTAAAAACTAACTCACTGCTCCAGCGCTGCTAAGAATAGCGGTGTGACTTAGATGCCTGTCACGGCTTAATCGAGTGGCTTCATTTCTAACACTGCAGCTTATCAGAGAGATCCCCAACCCTCCTCCGAGGAAGGCGAGCCACTTCAACAACGCGCAAAGAGGCGTGCCAAAGCCCCGCTCTCTCCGCTTCAAGATATCGTTCAAGATATGGTAAAACAGCCTACAAATTGATTAAATACACAGAACAATCCGGCATTTTGTTTCCACAGCTGCTGAACAAATCCCTCTGTGAAGCTCAAGGGAAGGACATGGATGCAAGAGCACCCTCCTCCTGATCATGTTTGCAAGCAATGCTGCATTTAAAAGTATGCCGTTTCTGATCCTAGAACTGATATACAGACATCTTGATTAACAGCCATTGAGATCATTTCCTCCACCACGAATCTTCCTGCATCCCCTAACATTTCATTATCTGCTTTGTGGAGTTCTTCCTTTTAGCTGCCCATAACCTTCCACCTATTCATTTAATCATCAGGTTCTAATGCAAAAGAAGAAGGAAAATGTCTCCCCCTCCATTTTCTCTAACCTCATATTCTTGTTGAGATTTGCCATCAAATCAGACTTACGGAAACCCTAATGAATGAGAGACCTCAAGGAACCCCGGTCAACAGCTGCCCAGCTCAGGTCTTGCAAATGCAGGGCTGCTGTGGCTTCCTTGAGACCATCAATCCACTTGTAATGTGGCAGCCTAAATACCCTAAAGGCATCAGAGCCCAACTGTTCTTGGAAACTAAGCAAGGTCAGCCCTGGTAAGGACTTTGATATGAGAGCACTAGCAAATACCAGGTGCTGTAGGCTGTATTTAAGAGGAAGGAACTGGCCAAACCACCCCTGAGTATCCCTTGTCCAAGAAAACCCTACAAAATTCATGGGGTCACCATAGGTCAACAGGCCCCTTGAAGGCACATACACACACAATGTGGCTCTTCCTCTCTTACCACCTTATACTAAGAGTAATATACACAGAGCTTGGAATATTTCTTCCTTTTAGATTACAACTCCCAGAATCTCCCAATGCTGGCTGGGAACATGGGGGCAATGTTGGTTGGGGAGGCTCTGGGATTTGTAGTCCAAAGCAAAGGAGCTCTTCCACACTCCAAGACAGACCTCATGCAGGAGATCTGAAAACAGGTAAAATAGATATATCACTTCAGGGTCAATGGTTGGTCAAAGTTCTCACCGAACGATTGCCAAGGGTCCGAGGTGTTGTTGTTGGCTACAGGGCCCCCCCAAGGGTCTGTCTGGTTTGCTGTAGCCGGGGGGCCCCAAGGCTCTGTTTTCTGGGGAGCCGGCGCTGAGGAGGGCAGGGCATCCATGAGATCCAACAGAGCTGTGTGCTTGGAAAAGAAGATTTCTTCTTAGTTACATCTAGACAACGATCCACAGTTATTATTCTTTTAAAAACAAAAAGAGAGGCAGAGTACTGGGGGGGGGGGGGATGCATCACTTTATTATTCATTCTCATGGTCATAATTGTTCCTTTGGGCTGGAACTGTCAAAGTGTGGCCCATGGGTCACATATAACCTCTAGGGCTGTTTTTGTGGCACTCAAAGGGTCACATAAATGCTCCCATACATTCTCAAGGGGATGAGGGGGCATTTCTGCCATGTTTTCCAGGCCTCTCTTGGCCATTTTAGGCCCAAGAGAGGCTTCTTCTACAAATAGAAAGTGTTGTGACCCTCTGTTCTGACAGCTGCCCACCTTTGTTTTATTCTAAGCATGGAAGACATTTTGTAATTATCAAAACTGTGAGCACAGTGACACCCACAAAATGGGCAGTGTACCATGGATACAAAGTGGGCAGTGCGCTATGGATGTGACAATCTCAATTAGTTTCACATAACAACCATCATTCTTGGAAGTGCAGATTTTTTTCAGTGGACCTACCTCTTTCTTTTTGGGAATCTTCACCGTATCTCTGCGGCTCTCCTCCAAAGCCATCTGCAACCGCAGATCATCACCGCGACGAAGGCGTTCCTCCTGCCATAATGGGGGAGGAAGAGCGTTTTAAAGATAGTTATCCAACTGTTACTTACTTCAGGGTGAATTACAATTCTTAACTGAATTCTCCCTTGAAAGCATTCAAAATGACTGCAAATTTGAAAAGAGCACTACAATGTAATTTAACATGCCTCAAGTTAAATTTAAAAATACTAATACGGGGATGCTTTAAAATACAGTTAGCCAAAGACGTAACTATGTCAAAACCAGTTTGCCAGCAAAGAACTGAAAAGGGATGCTTTCCATTCAAAATGCTGATTCCTGAAATACCTCCCTAGTAACTTTCACCTGGCAAATGGGACCCAACAAAAGGTAAGACAGGCCTCTTGGGGAAACATTATGGCATGTAGGTATCCCCTTTAAGAAAGATACACAAGCCTGTCCCAATATGACAAAATCTGGTTCCTCAATCTCAGTACTCATTCAGTTCAAGCTTTCACAATTTGGAGATGTGGTTATCTACCTAAAAGCTAAACCACAAATGCTGAAATATCCGAGTTCCCCAATCCTGTTTCAACATCTCTCTCGTTTGCAGGGTTTTTCTTTCTTTCCGCAGACACCAGATTTGCCACTGCCGCAGTGTCAATGTTTTATGCCCAGAATGGAAGACCTAGTGGCACTGATAATACACGATTCTACAGCTGCTTTCATGCCAGATGGATAACTCAGTCGTTTCCAAAAGAAGAGTTCACACATTTTACTGCTGTGTGCCGGCCACAGTTGTCACTTTAAGGCTCCTCAACACTTAAAGAAGGGCTGCCGTGCATTATCACAGATCACTGCCTCTTATCAGGTCAAGCATGCCTCCAGTCACGGGACCTGAGCCCAGAGGCAGCTTCTCCCGCTGCCTTTTGCCTTAGCTTCAACTGCTTAATAAGGAAAAAGACTGTCCCTCTCCACAGTCCCCTCATTAATTCAATAATTAGATTTAAACCCCACCTTTCTCCCAAAACTGGGACTCAAGGCGACTTACAACAAGATTTCCTAAAGAGAAGCAATCAGGAAGACACAAAACACTGCAATATTAAAACACAATTAAGCACGTTGTATTAAAACACAACTGAACTAAAAGTGATTCAGTTGTTTATCAATGAAGAACAGCAGTTAAAATCTACACCTCAATCTTAGCTAATAGATTAAAGAACAACAGAAATAATAAATGAAGATCAAAATAAAGAGTAACGTCAGAGCTATATTACATACCAATGAATACTAAAACAGGAACTTTGAAGTTTGAACCAATTTATTTTATTGTACATAAGGAATGTCAATAAAAATATATATCTTTAAAAAATCAATGAAGAAGGGCAGCCACCAGTTGAGAAGCCCTTTCTCAAGAGCCCAACAGTTGCCAAATGGCTGCCTGAACACAAAGGGTCTTTGCTGGCCAAAGGGCAACAGAAAGTGGGGCGCATCCTGTCTACTTCCAAAGGGAAACAGCTACCAAAAAGGCCATATTGTCTTATGCCTGAAGATGTACAAAGAGGACGATGCAGCTCAGAGAGGGGCAGGAGAAGCTCACCTGTTCTGCCACTTCCCTGCTCATGGCCAGGGCCAGCTGGAGTTGGAGTTCCTCCTCTCCACTTGTCTGAGGCCGCGCCTGCTCCAACTCCGAAGACACTCGAGGTGATGTAGCTGTTGGGAAAAAACAGAGGTATGGTCTTAACATCCAAGCTTGGCTCCATCTTAACATACTTGGGCGTTCACAGGCGTCACCGCATTCATCTTCTGCCCGGATGCCAGGTTATACAAAACCATGGCAAAAGGCGATGGACCATTCTGCTCCACCTCTTGACCAGGGTGACTTACAACTGGCAGCATTAAATGCTCCATGCCACGGGAATCCCAAACTGCACACTGCCAAATGAGAAGGAGTATAGAGAACAAGGAAAGCAGCCACATACGCCGACACACTGTAGTCAATAACAAAATGCATGTCAAATGGGCAATTTGAAAAAATGCACATGAAAAATAAGATGCACCGATTTCCACATGGGAAGATAAACCACTTCCATTGAGCAGGACAGAATGAGATCACTTGAGTGAGTCTGAGAAACCCAACAAGGGCAAGGCTTACTTAGCTGGGAAATCTAATATATCTTGTGGCTTCAACATGTAAGGAAATGTCACTGCAAGCAATATCCACAATCATGGATATAGTTGTGTTAGTCTGAAGCATCAGTATGTAGAAAGATCTTGTAGCTCCTTTGAGACTAACTGAAGGAAAGAAATTGGCAGCATGAGCTTTTGTAGACTTAAGTCTACTTCCTCAGATGCATTTGGTGGAGTGGAAAGCCAAGGACAGAACTATATATGCCATTAATGTGTGAGAATGACATCCTATATATGCCATTAGTGTGTGACAATGACATCTGAATAGACATTCCCACACACTAATGGTATACATAGGTCTATCCCTGGCTTTCCACTCCACCAGATGCATCTGAGGAAGTAGACTTAAGTCTACGAAAGCTCATGCCGCCAACCTCTTTCTTCCAGTTAGTTTCAAAAGTGCTACAAAATCTCTCTCCATACTGAATGATTTGTGTTATCACATAGACATAGACTGGCTCCACAGCCCTGCCTGCCAGCAGCTAGGCTTAAGGAGAGCCATTTCTATTTTTCAGAATGAGGAATAAGCATCGAAAAATCTGGAAAGCCAACCATCAGGGGAAAGGGATTCATCCTTATGAGGTACACGATGCCAGGACAGGAAAAATAATTTTTCTATGTGCCAAAAAAGCCATGTTCTCTCCCTAGTACCTTTCACAGACATTTCTTAAGCAGCTTGTAGGCTGCGTTTCAGCGCATGAAGCACTTGCTCAGAGCGAAATGTAATACTTTGCTGCATCCAGCAGCGCCCAGCCCTGCTGAGTTAAGGTCAGGAGGAATAAGGAGGCAATTCCATGCAAATTTGCAACAGAGAGGAAATCCCACTGAACTCAGCATGACTCCCTTGGATGAATGCGCATAGAGTTGCGCCGCAAGTCACACAACCACCCCGCTTTGGATACCCATCTGTCTTTAAGCCATTTTAAAGATTCTCCTTAAGGGTTCTGACTGATTTAAATGAACAACTGTGCTTTGGATTAAGACGTTGCTAGTTATGCCAAGGCGGTTCTCATTAGATTTAATGAGGGGAGATATATAGAACCACCTCTATGCGCTGGAGTGACTTGTGGTGAGAGATTTAAAATCGTGGAGAAAAAGGCAGCGTTGTCAATTAAGATGCCAGTGTTGGCATTGCACCCGGCACCCACCTCTGAGTCTTTTAATTTCTCTAATTGCCAAAGCACCTGCGTTTCAATGGCAAAAATCATTTGCAACTCTCTGGCTATAAAAGGGTATTTGCCTTGGTAATGCCTCGGCACAAAGAGATTCTTATTCCAGGGCACACAGCACATGATAGTTAACTCAGATGTTTATGCAAGATGGCATTGAACAGATCCAATTTTGACATCCTAAGCCCAGCTTTGTCGCCGCTTTCAGAAAATGTTGAGATTATGGCTTTTCGGCTCCATGGAAATCGCTGAGGGATGTTTACTGTTACATAAAAATGCTGCTGGCGAACCCCTGCAATAGGCTTCTGACCATAATAAGGGGAAAATACATTCCCAACTGCTTGGCGCCTTCACTGATCCCTATGGCTAGCAATGGGGTTTCATATTGTTTTTCTGTCAGAGCCCTTACCTTTTTACTGTATTTCCACACTTATACACAGAGAGCAAACCCACATAGGATTCCTCAGTAGTCCTTCTCAAAATGTCAATAGGAAATAGAATGACTTATCATCATCATCATCATCATCTTGAGAGGGATGATGGGACAAGGGAGGTGTCTGGGGATGACCCACAAGACTTGTGGAGGCATTTTTAAAACACAAAGCCTGAAGTCTTCCCATCCGTTCCAGACAATGCTCACCAACAGCTGCTCTCCTTCTCAAGGAGAGAAAGGGATAGGAAATAAAGAACAAACTACTGGAAAGGTCAGGCTTTCCAAACCAGCCACGTCCCGACAGAAACTCTATACTTATCTTATATCTGAGTCTTTGATCAGGAAATAGTTTCTGGAAACAAAAGGCTGAGGCCTTCATCCTCAATTAATTTGCTGGAATGCATGTGAAGGCAAAACCGGCAAGAGAAGAAAAGGCACTTCCAGAAAGTATCAGCTTTCACCCTCCATGAACAAGGGCAGACGCTTCAGAAATCAGAAGGCAGAAAATGTGAAACACATTGTTAAAAACAAAATTAAACCAGTAGGGTTTCATTGCCAAGCTGAGAATCAAACCCTGGTCTCTCCAGTGTTACAATCCAACACTTAAACCACTACGCCATCCTGCCTCCTGCAGGGTTCAATTCCCAGCTCAGCCATCAAGCCTACTGGGTGTCCTTGGGAAAGTCACACACTCTCAGCCTCAGAGGAAGGCAATAGCAAACCTCCACTGAACCAACCTTGCTAAGAAAACGCCATGATCACCGCACAACTTGTAGGCACACAATACACATACAATGCATGGACTTTTGTACTTACACCCGTGGTATGATGCTGGAGACCCTCCAGACTTGCCGTACTCCTGCTCCGAGTAGCTGGTGGACAGGTTCGGCTGGCTGGAGCCTCTGCCAAAGGTGATCTGGTTATTCCCGACCCCTGTGGCCACTTGCGCCATGCGCTCTTTGGTCTTCAGGGCCTGGGCCCGCTCCAACTTGAGCCGTTCGTCATCCTTCAGGAGGGAGACCAACTGCTTGGACTTCTCCCGCACATTGATGCCCTGGTCCTTACCATCGCGGTCGATGTACTGGAAATCTTTCAGAGTCTGGATAGCAAAGATGTTTTCTTTGCACTGCTGGGCCACTCTCTCCGACCCAGTTTTAATCAGGTAATCCAACAACGTCAAGGCCTTGTAGACGTGCCTCCAGTTTTTGCCATGGTCATTCAAGCGCTTCCAGATCATGCTCATGATTTCAGAAAAGGCCACCACATTGTAGGTCAGATCAGCGATTTCAGTCATTAAAGAGCTGGACGGACCCCAAGGGTCGTTGGAAGTTGCTTCCCGAACTTTGATTTCGGCCTCTGAATAATTGTTCACAATGTTTTTCACCTGCCGCCTGATCGACGAAGTTGTCATTTTTATCGGCTCCTAAACCAAGGCAGCTTCCCCACCGAAACTCCTTCAGAGACCAGCCACCGTTTTCCCCACTTTGCAAGTCTCTGTGATAAGAAAACACGGTATGTGCAACCAACTCAAAGCGAGCTCTGGTAAAGTCATTTCCTCACCTCCTGAAAAGCAGCAAAGATACTGGAAAGCACAGCCTAAAAGGGTGGAGATAAAAACACAAACCCATTAGCTTCCATTTTTATTGTTCCCCTGCTTTTTATAAGACGAACCAACCAAATATCCCTATTTCCCCTGCTCTGTTACCAAAGAGACATTTCTTGTTTTAGTGCTACAGAAACAAAAGGTAAACTAGGCCAGAGTTTCCTCTATAAACCCATTTCACACCTATATATGAAATCCAGACACCATTAAAACTTGGTAGAACAGGTCCAGTTACTGAATAAAGTGTCAGGGAAGAAGAAGGCAGGGGACCTGTCAGGATTTTTACTGTATATATTCATGTATAAGTCTAAGTCTGGTCAAAAATTTGGCCCAAAAGCCCTGAGTTGACTTATCCATGAGTCAATGTAAATACTGTATCATAACCCTTGTTTAAAAAGAAACCATCCCCTGGTGAAAGGGGTAATTCTTCTTCGTAACACTGAACCCCTCTCTATTCTCTCATCCATCCAACCTTTAATGTGAGCACAAATAGTTATGCCTACTGGGATTTTGTAAGTTCTTTGGCATTATTTCCATTTGTTTCATCATTTAGATGCTGCATTACATGCCCTTACGTTTTACCATCGACCTATCCACAGGTCAAATCCATAACAGGTCCCCAAACCTGCCCTCAACTTATACATGAGGTCAACTTATAGTCAAGTATATACGTTAGCTTGATGCAAGATCTGCTGAAAATACTGTTCCCCCCCAAAAGAGCCAAACAGTATTCCATCATACACAACTCATGTAGGACAATCTGTGCTATGACATGCACAACAACCACCACAGAAGGTCAGAGCCCTATTGCCAACCTTCACACATCCATCCTTGTACACATGCACAACATTCCCGACCCATTATCAAGAATGATAGGTTCATGGGCACCGCACTGGCCTCATCTAATCCTCCCTCAGCGCCACATCAATCCTAAAACTTTTGCCAAGACATAACTTGACAGAAAATATATGCGGAGCAGAGAAGACTGAGACAGAGAGAGAGAGAGAGAGAGAGAGCACACCATGAATAAAAAACAATGCATGGTACATTACTTTCCTGAAAAGTGTGGCATTGTATTAGTAGGAAATTAACCTTTTTAACCAGACCATAGCGGATTA
The DNA here is from genome assembly GCF_019175285.1 of Sceloporus undulatus. Classification (NCBI taxonomy): domain Eukaryota; kingdom Metazoa; phylum Chordata; class Lepidosauria; order Squamata; family Phrynosomatidae; genus Sceloporus; species Sceloporus undulatus. The sequence goes on from NC_056529.1 coordinate 24,592,943, forward strand.
CCTATTTGCCAACGAAACGCTAAGCGCGCCTGCAAGCTCAGCAGAAGCAACGTCCCCGTCGGAGCAAATGAAGTTGCAATGGCAGCAGAAACTGAAATTCAATTTCATGCAGCGGCAGCTGTTGCGTGAACATACCAGAACAGGGACGCCCACAGGAGTTGGCTGCGCCGAAATAGGGAGCTGCTAGAACAGTTGCAGAAGCCTGTCAGCTTATTGTCACAGAGCGCGCTCCTTTTTCTCTGGTCTTGTGACTTATTCCTGGAACGATACCCACAGTTAAGTTTTCTATCTGAGATCCAGTTCCTGGTTTTGTCAGGGAGGTCTCACAGAATCTGTCTATCTCAGCAGCGCAACAGATCACTAAGAGCCCCTTCGTATATCCAGAGGGAATCCAACAGAAGTAACAGTGCCACTCTATTCTCCTTTGGTCAGCCCTCACCTGGAATAATGGGCACCACAATTCAAAAAAGACATTGAGAAGCTGGAGCACTTCCAAAGGCAGGCAACCAAAATAATGAAGGGTCTGGAAACCATGAAATCCTATGAGGAGAGACTGTGGGAGCTGGGTATGTTTAGAGAAAAGAAGGTTAAGAGGTGACATAGCCATGTTTAACTATTTAAAGGGATGTCATATTGAGGAGGAAGCAAGCTTGTTTTCTGCTGCTCCTGAGAGTGATGGAGAACCTTTTAGAGACTGAGTGCCCAAACTGCAACCCAAAACCCACTTATCTATTGCAAAGTGCTGCGTCCCTCTGGCTTTCTAGTGACAAACTCTAGTAAACTCTGTGTTGGGACGATGGTGCGTGTCCCCCATAGAGAGAGCTTTGAGTGCCACCTATGGCACATGTGCCATAGGTTCGCCACCACTGGAAAGCGCAATGGATGCAAACTACAGGAAAAGAGATTCTACCTAAACTTTAGGGGAAACTTCCTGATCTTAAGATGTGTTTGACAATGGAAGACACTCCCTTGGAGACCACTGGACTCTCCTTCTTTGGAGGCTTTTAAATAGAGGCTGGATGGCCATCTGTCAATGGGGATGCTTTGACTCTGAGTTCCTGCATGTCAGAATGGGGTTGAACTGGATGGCCTTAGGGTCTCTTCCAACTCTACGATTCTATGATCTACTTCTGAACAAAACTCACTTTAATTCCACATTTTAAGACACTGGAGCCCAACCTTTGGTCCTCCAGGTGACTTCAGATCCCCAAATTCCCAACTGTTGGCCAAGAGGACTTGGGCTTCTGGGAGTTGAGGTCTAAAACCCCTGGAGGACCAAAGTTTGGGAATCACTGTTTGAAGAGCTTTGCGGGAGGAGGAGAAGGAGGAATTGGGACTAAAACTTCCAGAATCCTCTGTTCCAGTGATTGTCAGTGCTGGCTTAAGGATTCTGGGAGACTTAGTCCAAAAAGGTGTGATTACTAAGACCAACTGAAGAGGAAATCAGAAAGGTGTGTGAACACATACTCTAACGTTTAAAAAAATTACCAAGAACGGCGTGTACTTTCCAAGTATTTCCACTATTCTACAAGTTGTTGTGTTGTTGTTTTTAGCCTGAAGCTCATTAGGAGATGTTGCTGTCAATGGTAAAGAAAGGGTTCCATGAGTCACGATAAATATTTCCCTCCCATTGAGGGAGGCTTTGAATTAATCACTACTTCTAATATTTCTTCAGGAGATATAGCAGTTGCCAGGCAGGTTCAACAAGAGACTAGATTCGTATCTATGTAACTGCCATGCTTTTTTGAACGCAGCCCAATAATTGTCATATTCAATATTTTAACAGTTGTGGGGCTGCATTTAAAAGCAGAAACTCAAGGAATGGCACAGGGAAAGAGGTTTACTAAATTGATGGTTATACAGAGGTTTATACCACTCTTCCATTTTGGCAGTAGATGAAAGCTAACTAAAAGTGCAAGAAGAATATTGACAAATTGGAAAGTGTCCAGGATGATGAAAGGCCTGAAAACCAAGCCTTACGAGGAAGAGCTTAGGAAGCTGGGTATGTTTGGCTTGGAGAGGACAGAGAGGTGATATGATATGATCAAGCCCGTTTTATATATTCTAAAGGGATGTCACATAGAAGATAAGAGAGAGAGCTTGCTTTAGAACACAAACCCCAATGGATTCAAATGAAAAGAGAAAAGATTCCACTTAAACAAGGGGAAAGAAACCCCTCGAAAGCCTCAGTTGTGTGTTCCTGCTTGGCAGAAAGTTGGATTTCCCAAAGAAAACATATAGGAAAGAACCTGAATATCCAAAAAGCGCCTGATAAATAAGTTATACCTTTATGGTGATATCCCACCTTTGTTCCATGGCTCCTGCGTCGCGTCATGGTCCGAGTGTTGGACTAGGACTCTGGAAGATCAGGGTTCAAATTTCCACTCAGCCGTGGAAATCTACAGCATGACTTTGGGCAAACTACATTCTTGTAGCCTCAGAGGCAGGCAAAGATAGCAAATCTCTTCTGAACAAATCTTGCTGAGAAAATCATATGTGTGTGTGTGTGTGTGTGTGTTAGAGCAGTGTAGTCACTTCAGTGTTGTATCAGGACCCTGGGTGACCATGGTAAGAATCCCGGCTCAACCATTAAAAATCCCAATCTCTTGAGAAACCCTCCTCTGCATGAATCCGGCCAAGAAAATCTTAGAAGGCTAAATTTCAGAATTGACTTGAAGGTACCTAACAACTCAAGGTGGTATAAACATATGGTCCCCAAACAAGCCCAAATCTGCCTAGTTTTTCAACCAAGTTGCTGCCTGAATCTGCCTCCCCTTTGGACCAGATCTTGGAAAAGTGCTTTTCATGGATTGCAGCTCCTAAAGTGTCCCAACCGATTGAGAGACTCTGGGGGTTGTATTCCAAATATTTCCAAGCTCTCCCTGAGACCTATGCTTCTGAACATCCAAAGTAAGGTTTCGTGATTCAGGGCTTTTCAACTGAATGCCCGTTTGAGAAAGAATGAAATGTCCTTTTTAAAGGCCTCCTCATTTTACCCCTCAGTAGGAGTCACTGAAAAGGATCCGGGAAGAAGCGGACAGGAAACATGATTCATGAGAAACAAGGACTGTGTCACATCTTTCAGAGTCATACACACAGACCACAGGAAAACCACAAGTTGGTGCTGAGCAAAGGAAGGAAGGAGCTAGAGACTTGTGAGATGTGTGGAGGAATTCTCCGAACACCTTACCCATGACGACACTGCATTAGACAACACGGATTTGCAGTGAACAACGGAGATACCAGACTGGGCATGGACATGCAACACACAAACCAAATGCCCAGTATGAAATCTTTAGGATCTCTGGAGTTGTTGTTGTGTGTCTTCAAGTTGTTTCCAACATATGGCAACCCTAAAGCAAACTTATCATGGGGTTTTCTTGACAAGATTTGACTAGAGGAGGTTTGCCATTGCCTTCCCCTGAGGCTGGGAAACCCCAGTGGGTTTCCTGGCCAAGCTAGGAATCGAATCCAAAGACACAGTCCAACGCTCAAATCACTATCCTATACTCTATAGTACACATGCTATAATCCCCAGCTGCATCTGCACTGCTGAAACAATCCAGTTTGACATCACTTTAACTGCCATGGCGCCATCCTACAGAATCCTGGGAACTGTAGTTTGTTGTGGCACCAGAGCTCTCTTGACAGAGAATTTAAAGCGCCTACAAACTGGATTATTTCTGCAGTGCAGATGCAGCCTTTATGTCAGGAAACAAAGCAGAAAACCAGTACTGCACATAAAGGGAAATGCATCCATGGCAAGAATAGGTTAAGCACAGCGTGAGAGAATGGAATCCTGCTAGACTTTTTTTGACTGCTATGAAACTGTGAGAATGGGGATGAATGCTTCAAAAACATCCAAGTTCCAATTTGCCTGTTTCAAAACATTTAGAAATCCCTCTAAAAAATAAATAAAATGTGGGGCTCTCTTCCCAATGAAAACCAGAAGGCCTTTCAGGGAACAGAAAAGGTATTTAATTACAACATTCTCTGTTCGAAGAAGCAAACAAAGCGGCACATGCAATCTGTACCAGAATGCACAAAAGCCTTTTCGAACACTAAGCCTCTAACACCAGAGGTCTGTGGGTCCTTCTGGAGCATTCATGTGTGCCTGAACTCCAAGAGGAGTTGTTCCGACACCCTGGGATTAATCTCAGCATTAGCCACCTTGGATCAGTAGAAAACGCCCCCAGAATCAGCGTGAATAAATAAAACTAAACCCACCAGATCCCAGGAGATTTAACGTCTCAAAGGTATGAAAACCGAACTCTTCGGCTACTTCTAAAATACTTTTTGGCATCATTTGTGGGAGATGCCAAACCTTTCCTGTTTCTCAGAGCTATCTATATACTTGGTCCATTTCAATATGCTGACCTGCATACATTTCTTTGCTGATAAGCCTGGATAGACCAGTTCCAGTACGCTCACTCACAGGATCAACAGACTACGGCAGCCAAGCCAAACTTTTAGGGTTTGACACTATGGAAGAGATGCGAAAACATTTAAATCTGAACTGCGTTTCTGCTGGGTATTCTCCTTTAACCTGCAGCAGAAGATTACAAACTAAGCCACATATTGCAAAGTTACAAAAACCAAACTGAAACTAGAACTGAACCCCTCACTTTCTTATCCTATTCAACAAGACACTTACAAGGAAATACACCTTGCAAGGAATAACCAGGGGTAGTTTTGCCTGGTTCTGAAATATAGCCTACAGCAGCCACAGATTTGTTGGCAGTCTCCCATCGGAGGACCAACTAGAGCTGAGCTTCCAAGATCAGATGGCATTTGGTGTCCTTAGGGTATGTAGGCATTGCCACAGCTCAAAACACACACTTATCCTTACCTGCACATGTGTTTGTTATTCCTCTGTGTGCCAGTTGTTAGGGCCTGTGGCAAGAACATACAGAAATAAATCGACTGGGGAAAAAGGAAACCTCTCACGTAAATGAGTAGCAACACCCTGGGAAGGTTTTAAAATGCGTTCTCTATTAGCCAGTTGCTTAGTAAGTGCTGTACTGTTATCTAATGGGAAAGAGTTCTTTTCAAGTCCTGGAAGGCACAAGAACACAGGAGCCGAATGACACAAATATCACCATACTTTCAGATTAGAAGACTCTGCTGAGATTTTGTGCATCGACAGATTGTAGTCTGGCATGAATGCAAAACGGCAAAAGCATCTTCCAACAGCCATTGATTGTTTTATGGCTTCAGCAAGTGTGCCACAAAACAATGTCAAACTAATAGACACTGCCAGTCTGGTCCACAGAACACACACACAGAGAATCAATACCTTGGAAAGGTTTTACAGTCAGCCCTCCACATTTGCAGCTTTGACTTTTGCAGATCTGATTATTTGCGGTTTTGATTCCTATGTTCTCTCTAGGTCTTCCAGCGCAAGTCTGTCAGAAGATGACCACAGAACTGTTCTGGAAAACCTAGGTATTCCTAGAGAAAACACTTCTCTAGACAACTGTAGGTTCTCCAGCCATGATTCTATGATCAATGTTGGGTAATGTTCACCACAAAGTTGGACTGGAGGACCTGGAGATTCCCAGACAGGTGCTCTCTCAGGGAAAAAGAACAGTGTTTTCTTGTTTGTGGTTTTCCCCATCCATGGGGGTCCTTCACCCCTAACCCCAGCAAATGTGGAGAGACCACTGTACTTCCACTGCACTGGCCAGTGGACAAGGCAAGAGCAGGTTGCAAGAGATGGGGAATGGAGCATATGCCTGGATCACCCATGCGCTGAATCACTCAGTTCTTTCATGAAAATACACCCGGTATTTTACTTGCGCCACACATATTTCCTGCCCTCCCCTCCTAGTTCTGAATAACAGGCTGAATAGCTATATCTGACTGACAGGCTATAACCATCTTTATTGTAAAGAGGACTTTGTTTTGGCACTGAAATGCCAGGTAAGGGCAAACCATGCTGAATAATATCTGACTTTTTAATGGCTGAGGACCTACCTGCGCTACAGAAATAATCTGGTTCAACGCTGCTTCAACTGCCCCAACTCAATGCTATGGAATTCTGGGAGTACTAGTTTGTTGTGGCACCAGAGTTGGCAGAGGTCCCCTAGGCAATCATGTCCAACCAGAAGGAACCCCAGACAGAATATCCCCAGTCGCTTCCTGAAGATGTCCAGAAAAGGGGGCCCCGCCACCTCTTTAAGGCAGTGGTTTCATTGCCAAACCATTCTTACCATCAGGAAGTTCCTTCTAAAACCCAAATCAAACTTCATCCTCCTGTAACCTAAAACCATTAGACCTGGTCCTACCCTTTGGGGCATCAGGGAACGAAGCTGCACCCTCCTCTTTGTGACAGATGTTCAGATATTTAAAGAGCGCAACCATGTCACCTCCCAGTCCTCTCTTCACCAGGCTCAGCGCACCCAGCTTCTGCAACCTTTCCTCCTGTGTTTTGTTCTCCATCCCTATTATTGTGTTTCTTGCCCTGCTCTGAGCCCATCTTATACCCTTCTTCAAATGAGGCACCCAGTACTCTGTCTCCATCTACAACCATTCAACGTGCATTTGACTTAAGCGGGTGCTTCGGTTTACTCTGAAGCAGAGGAGAAATTGTGTTTCCAGGAGGCATCCATTCTCTGTCCATTTGCCAAATGTCACTTTCTATAAACTCTTCTCCGGAAGGAAGAGCACATTCCTCCTTCTCCCTCAGACCAAGTGCTTTATCAAGAGCAGCTTTGCAAATACCCTTACTGCCCAGAAAATGTCTTAGGTTTCCGCATGTACCGAGCCATCTGGAGGCGACCAGGTTGGGGGGAGTTCGAATAAGCTAAGCCAATGATGGTTGTTATATTAATTAAAAATGGGGGAAGGTTTCCCAGCAATTACTAAAGTGCTTAAGAATGCAGGAGATGCTTCAGCTGAAAGCAGATAGCAAGGAAATGCAAGGGGAGCAGTGATTCCCAAACGTTAGCCCTCCAGATGTTTTGGACCAACAAAGGCACTGTCTTAGCTTTTCTAGGACAGGAGATGCTGAAAGGCTAGAAGACTGAAACATAGCCGCTCAGTAAAAATCAAATAAGATTCTGATTCCTATTCAGGTGGCAAATGTTCATTCCAATCAGCAAAAGCAATAGGACCACTGACAAAAAATAAAACCCCCATATAATACCACACACAGTTTGCATTTTGTAAGCGAAAATATGTCAGCGCAGATGTCTCTCTCATCTCACGTTGTGAACAGAACGTTTTGGAACAGAAATACCTGGATGCAAGTCCTTTTAAGGCTTCTGTTCACAAGAACTGGATGCATCTGACTGAAGGCCCTATTAGTGAAGGCAGAGAGAAACAGCATCAAGGCTTACCTGGTTTATTCCCTGGGATCATAAAAGCTATTTCTGCACTATTTCTGAGCTGGGAATTGAAAGAGAGCCATGCTATCCGAAGGACTCCAGCCAGCGGGATACAGCATTGGTTTGCTTCAAGATTCTGCCTACTCACATTCATATCAAGAGAAGAAAGAGCACATAAAGCCAATCGCCATAGGTTTTCTATTTACTCATGAGAACCGTTCACATTCTGTAATCATGGATTTGGAGAGCCGATCATTTCCCACTGAATCAGGACAATCCACACAAGCTATTCCCCAACCTTTCAGCCTCAAAAATTAGGCCAAGGAAACAGTAAGAACCATGAATGGGGATAGCAACGTAAAAAGAAAAGCCTCCCAAAATCACATATATATAGTTGTCTTTGGAAAGAATTAATGAACTGCTGGGGCTACCAGTCGTTCTCTCAGCTGCTAAAGTCATTGGGGCCTGGGAGTTGCCCTGCAAAAACCCAAGGCCTTTTCAAATGCTTTAAACAGTTTTAAAAGGAATTAAACTGTGATTGATTCAACAGTTATGCAAGCAGGGAAGAAAAACACTGGCAAGGAGGGAAGGATGCTTGTTATTTCTGCTCACCCTCAACGGCGGAAGCATGAAAACCAGTCACTACCCCATTAAGTTGGCTTTTTAAAAACAAAGCTTGAGAGCCTGCAACAGGTTTTGGAGAAGCAATAGAAACTATAGGGCCAATCGAGTCCCGAAGCCCTTTAAGACTCCTCCGAGGGCAGATATCTTGAACACACATTCCTTCTTCGGCCTGTTTTCTATCCCCCATTGGGATTTACTTAAGAACAGGCCTAGTTAGGACTGGAATTTAAAAAGAGAAAGAGAACAGCATAGCATTCTTTTGCTTTCCACAAACACATCAGTCCTCAGCCAGGGACTGGATTAATGTGCAGGAGGAGGAAAAGATAGACTCCAGGCCCTTTTCACATTTCACAGCTACAGTACTGTGATTCTCCTTTATCCGTCATGACTGTATCCTATGGGATCCTGGGATCCATAGTTTGGAAAGGAACTAGAAATGCTCTCTAGCAGAGAGAACTGTAAGCATTGTACCCTCAACTGCAAATCCCCAGAGACCAAAGGAGGAGGATGGTTTCAAGTGCTGTGCAGTCAGCTCTCCGTATCTGTGAGTCTTTAGCCACAGATTGAAGCACCCACCACTTGGAATTATTTTCTTTATTTTGCCATTTTACACAAAAGACACTATTTTACTAAGGAGACTTGAGCATGGGTTTTGGTATCCATTGAAGGTCTTGGAGCCAAACCCCAGCGGATATCAAGGGCCCACTGTAATAATAATAACAACAACAACAACAACCCCATTGGATTTGCTGCCCTCCATTATGTTGGTTAACTGAAAATCTCCCATCACTCCATTCCTGTATTGCCACTGACGAAGAATAATGGAATTCGCAGTCCAACACTATCTAGTTTATTCTACGATTCCTGCCTCTGGGTTACAAAGCCTTCCAAATCATATGTTTTTCCTCTTTGGAAAGAAATAATAAACTGCTGAAGCTGTCAGTCGCTCCCTCAGCTAAAGTACATTGGGTCCTGGGAGTTACAACTGTCGATTTCAAAGTAGGGTCATACCTAAATTCACTTGAGTGGTATAACTACGTTTGCTTGTTTACGTGACGTCCATCCAATCCTAATGTAGGCAACCCTCTTCTAGGGCTTTCTTGGCAAGGATTTATTATTCAGGGATGTGCCATTGCCTTCCTCTGAGGCTGAGAGAATGTGACACAGCAAAGGTCACCCAGTGGCTTTCCAAGGCCGAGAGGGATCCGAACCTTAATCTCCTGAAGCCCTAGTCCAACACTAACTACTATATAACACTGCCTAAGGATTTTCAAGAATGTTGTAGACTCCATAAGAATGAAGTTGCAAGACCTGTTAGTACCCCGGTTAAAAAACCCTCACGCTGCCATTCGGAGCCTCTCACAGAAGCTCATCAAGGCCCCAGCCCTACAAGTGGCTCATGCCATAAACAAACTGAGTTTTGATAGCGTTCATCCATACACGCATCTGGAGAAGGAGGCTCAAGTCTACAAAAACTCACGCTGCCAACTTCTTTCTTCCAGTTAGTCTCACAGGTGCTACAAGATCCCTTTGTATACTGATTTTCCAGACTAAGATGGCTATGTCTTTGAATTTTTATAGGCTGGGGGACATCATATTTATAACTATTTATTTAGAGTATGGGAGAGACACCATTCGCATGACCAAGCCAACTAACCTCAGGGAGCAAAGACAACCAAAGGAGCCAAACCCAGTGTACTAGATTTGTCAGTCGGATGCAGAACACTACTTGGTTCAGGTTGCATTACCAACAAACACAAGAGCAATGTAATGGTATCAACACATGCTGGAGATACACACACACACCCCAACCACCAAAAAACAACATATTCATGTCTACAAGTCAGTACTTGAAAATCCATCTGCCTCGCTTGGCTGACTCCCCTTGATCCTTGGTCTCTGTCACGGGGGGGGGGGGGCTCTGCGTGAAAATGACATGCAAGACATCTGTTAAGATCAGAAGGAATTAAGGTAATCTGAGAGCATGTCAGTAAATAACTCTGCTGTGGAATACATCTGTTTCAATGGGGAATCCCCCTTTGGGCTGCCATCCCTACACACACTCATCTGGGAGTAAGCCCCATGTAACTCAGCAGGGATTACTTCTGGGTAGATACGGGGATAAGATTGCAATGTTAAGAAACAATGTCATTACAGAATGTTTGTCAGCTCCAATTGGTTTCTAGCATCACAAAATCATAGAGTTGGAAGAGACACAAGCGCTGTCCAGTCCAACCTTCTGCCAAGCAGAAAGACACAATCTAGCAGTTTGTGTTTCCCAAAAACTAGTCGGCATGTGCCTTCAAGTCATTTCTGACTTACAGCAGCCCTAAGGTGGACCTAGCATAGGGCTGACTTGCCAATGCACCTTGTTTTAGGTATCTCCAGGTCCTCCAGTGCAACTCTATGGTCAACATCTGCCAGACGTTGGAGACAGAATCAAGCTGGAGGACCTACGAATGCCTAGAGAAGTGTTCTGTCTAGGAACGTCTAGGTTCTCCAACGCAACTCTATAGTCAAATTCTGCTTCTATTCTGTTAAACACAATCCCTGTCTCCTCCAGAGACAGAATCATTTCCAAACATCTCTCACACCTGACAGGTTTTTTAAAGAGGATGAACTAAAGCAAGACCCAAAATTCAATGAAAACTCAACATGCCTGAGTGGAGGAGGAGTTAGAAAGGCATTCAGCTTAACGCTGCTTACAATGCAAACAAGGATGCCAGAAAGAAAGAGAGAGAGAGATCGGAGCACAAACCTTACAATTTCATTTCATCAAATATAGGCTAGACAGACGTGGGAAATGCGCTATCTTTTCCGCTACCAGCCACTGTCCTGACGTTGCCAAGATAAGCCCCACGACTGGCTTCTCAGGAAAAACATGCCTAGGAGACTTCACTGCTATGGAATGAAGGAGGAACGGCCGCCCTCAACAAAGATGACTTGGAAAGCTAGTGTTCATTTCCAGGTTGCGATTACACACCCAGCGCAGAATATTCTCAACACCTACGCAACCGCTGAGAAGCAATGCCTTCACCAAGCGGGCAGAACGCCCCTGTGCCCAGGAACAACAGTGTGCGTGTTGCTCACATGCCACAGCTATTCATAGTGCAGCCCAGGCACTTCAGGTGTGGGTCTCTCAACATCATTCACAAACCCACAACTCCCCTTTCTTCAAGAAGATAAAAGTAGTCAGCTCTTCATATTTGCGGTTCTGACTTTCGATATGATTCACATCTTCTCTCTAGGAGTCCTTAGTTCCCCCAGAGCAATTCTATGGCCAACATCTTCCAAAGGTTGCACTGAAGAACACAGAGATTCCTAGAGAAGACTTCTCTAGGCATCTGTAGGTCCTCCAGCGCAACTCCATGGTCCACTTCTGGCAGATGTTGGCCACAGAGTTGCATATGAAGGCCTTAGAGATTCCTAGAGAAGACTTCTCTAGGCATCTCTAGGTCCTCCAGCGCAACTCCATGGTCCACTTCTGGCAGATGTTGGCCCAGAGTTGCACTTATGACGAGCCTTAGAGATTCCAGAGAGACTTCTCTAGGCACTCTAGGTCCTCCAGCCGCAACTCCATGGTCCACTTCTGGCAGATGTTGGCCACAGAGTTGCACATGAAGGCCTTAGAGATTCCTAGAGAAAACTTCTCTAGGCATTTGTAGGTCCTCCAGTGCAACTCCATGGTCCACTTCTGGCAGATGTTGGCCACAGAGTTGCATATGAAGGCCTTAGAGATTCCTAGAGAAGACTTCTCTAGGCATCTCTAGGTCCTCCAGCGCAACTCCATGGTCCACTTCTGGCAGATGTTGGCCATAGCGGCATTTGTAAACAAGGTATGAACATGATATGAAATAAGGCATGAACTTGGCTCAAAACATGTTGTGAAATATGGTTTAGATTTTCGTTAAGGATAATTCTATGCGTATGCCTTGGACTGTTATAAGAGAAAAGACCCAGAAACGATTAAGAACAAATACGAAGGTGTTCAACCCTGAAGAAATAAGATGTTTATAGTAATAAAAATCAACCTCAAAGTCTAAAACGCCAGTGAACAACACCCCACAAGACCCAGCATGACCCATCATCCACCCACCCAAAGCAATACCAGTCTTCCACTGTTCAGTTTCACACAATCCACTTAACCAACCTCAACTTCCCAGTTCTCCAACTGGGATAAAACCCCAAACCCATTTTCCACGGGACCCATAACATTTCCCTCCCCGACCCCTCCATCTTCTTCTCTCCTTTTGGGGTTCCCCCTTTTCAGATGCCCCACAACTTCTCCCTCTCGATTCACATCTAGATTGTGCTGCCTTTTGCATGGATGTCCATGGGTTTTTAAGAAGCAACACCATTGAAACACCTGATGCGCTCGAAAGGCAAAAGAGAGGAAGGAGCCAAGCATCTTCTTTGAAAACCCTCCTATTGCGTTTGTGAGCCTTTCTAAAGGGATTGGTGTAAGAATCACTTACATCCTAAATCTCCAACAGTTTGTATGCAAAAGACCCTCAGAATGAGCAATGTATTCCTAGACAAGGAGACAAACCATTCACACAAACACACACCTTTAAGAGACATACAATATCTGAAGTGCAGTGATTCAATGGGACCCAGGAACAAAAGCAAAAGACAGGAGGCTGCCAAGTGTCACTGAATAAATATGAACCCACCCCTCCATTTTGGGTTCCCCTTCTTTCTCCCATGAAAAGGGGCCTTTTTTCCCCTTCTCGAACCCCCAAATTGAAAGGAAGGCTCCCTTCCTCCAAAGATGACCCACCCAGGAAGAGACCCCCCAAAAAAATCCTCACCCCAAACCCCCAAAAATATAATCAATGGTAATACTGTAACAACAACAATAACAATAATTGATAAACCAAACAGTGGCCTTTTCTAACCAAGGAAGCAGCCCACCCCCATTTTGCCCACAGACACCCCCCAAATAATTCCATTTTGGGGGTGTCCCTTCTTTCTTTCTCCCCCCAAAAAACGGGGTGTGACCCATTAAAAAGGGGTCTTTCCCCCCTTTCTGTTCCCCAAAACGAAGTGAGGGTTCCCTCCCCCCAAATAGGACCCTCCCAGCAAGAGACCCCCCAAAAACCCCAAACATTCCCCACTGAGACCCCCCAAATCCCCCTAAAATACAATCCATAATAACAATAATATTAATAACAATAAACCAATAAATCATAAACCTTTTCCAATCAAGGAAGGAGCCCACCCCCATTTTAACCACAGACCCCCCCAATAATTCCATTTTGGGGGTCCCCCTCTTTCTTGCCCCCCAAAAAAGCGGTCTCGGGTGTTAAAAGGGGGTCTTTTTCTCCCTCTCTGCCCCCAAAGCGATGCCAGGGCCCCCTTCTCTATCTCCGGCCCCATATTCGGGGGCTGGACGCCCACCTGCTGCTCCGGAGCGACTCCGGCGTCGCGAACCGGGTTTGACACCCGACGCCCACAAGGCGCCATCCAACATGGCCGACGCACGCAGAAAGAGCAGGCAGAGGCCCAGGAGGGGCGGGAGCGCGCGCGCGCGCGCGCACGCACGCGGATACGGACTCGCGCGAGAACGCGCACGCCGGGCTCTGTGCTGGAGCGAGGCGGAGAGAAAGGGCGCATGCGCAGAGAGAGTCCTGACTCCTTCCCTTCCTCGAAGGAAAGAACGATAAACACAGGGGGAAAGAAAGGAGCGCCTCTGCGCATGCGCAGTCCCCCTGACAGACAAACCCACCCCTCACGCACACTATGGTTGTGTTTTGTCTTAATCATATTGAACTGTCATGGCTTATGGCTTTTAGCCACACACAAACTGTGTGTCTGCCAATGTTCCAAAACACTATACACTCGTCCCTCCACATTCACCATCATTAAGGGCACAGCAGGGCCCCCGTGGATGTGGAAAATCCACACATACTGTAATAAAAACACTTATGGTTTTTTTACCTCAGAAAAGACCTCTCTAGGAATCTCTAAGTCCTCCAGGGCAACTCTGTGGTCGACATCTGACAGACATTGACCATTGAGTTGCGCTGTAAGAAAAACAAATGACTAGTGGAGCGTTCTCTTGAGGAACCTCTAGGTCCTTCAGTGCGGCTTTTGGTTAAAGTTGACCATAGAGTTGCACTGGAGGACCTAGATATTCCTAGAGAGAACATATTAACAAAATCCATGAATAATCAAATCCGCCAAAGTCAAAGCCACAAATGCGGAGGGATAAGTGTATATCCCAAAATTCTGGTTGCTGAAGGAAAAACAAAACACATATTCAGGCTCTTTTGTACCATGTTTCGCCAGCATAGATGCTGGTGAAACGTCAGGAACAAGCTCTCCTAAAACTTGTCCCCATAGCCCAAAAAAACCACAAAAGACTATGGATGCCGGCCACAAAAGCCTTCGACTTCACACTACACACACTTCAACACTATGTGGCCCCATCCTCATAAGGTGCCCTACATTCATCTATTCCCCTCACCCCAGTCTAATCCCATCGCAAAACTGGATCTGCCGGTTCATCTCCATGCGCAAAACCAGTTTCCTATGCCTTTGTGCACTACCAGCCAACCATTGTTAAAACTGGACCTGCAACTTCATTTCCATACACAAAGGATTTGCCCTCTGAAATGACATCTTCACATACCAATAGCATATATATATGCTATATATATGCCTGGCTTCTACTCCACTAAATGCATCTGAGGAAGTTAGCATAAGTCTAAGAAAGCTCATGCTGCCAACTTTTATTCTGTTAATCTCAAAGATGCTGCAAGATCATTCTCTACATACTGATTTTACAGACTAACATGGCTATATCTTTGAATGTGTATTCCATATTCTCTCCAAATACATATGAGAAAGTAGACTTAAGTCTAGGGAAGCCCGTGCTGCCAACTTCTTTCTTTCAGTGAGTCTCAAACGTGCTACAAGATCTCTCTACATATTATTATTATTATTGCATCTAAATTCATCTCAGGAAGTAGACTTTGCTCACTAATGACCATCATTGAAACTGGACCTGCAACTTCATCTCCATTAAGGATTTGTCATTTGAATTGACATCTTCACAAACATCGGCGGTCTTGGCCAGTTATAGATATTGATTTGACAGTCAAATATTGACAAAGAGTGGCAAGTGCATGATGTTTTCATGGCCTCTGTGACATCTTTGCTGCCTCCTGCCACAATGAATCAAGTCAAAGCATCCCTTTGTGTATTTTACTTTCTTTCTTTCCTTCTCTCCTTTTTTCCCCTCCAAAAGTGATGCAAAGATGCGATCCACGGTCTTTTTTTTTAAAGGCCATTAACGGCATTCTTGGAATGCATGACTTAACCTATGTCCTACGTAAAGCATTGTCCTACATGACCACACTGCTTGGGAATTCGGAAAACAATAAAGGGCCGTTGGGAAGCATTGTTTTTCCCCAGGGAAAGGGCAGCGTATGGAGACCTCGGATGCAAAGGGCCGACCCAATTCCACGCCAATTTCAGGAGCAATTGTCTGCCCTTCCGCAGCTTCCAAATTAGGCTCTCAAGACATGTCCTCCTTTTCCCAGACGTGTCCTACATTCCAGCCTTCTGTCCAGGTCAGGAGGAATTGCAAAATGTCATCCATTTGGACCCTGTCTAAGGTCTAAAACACACTGCAGAAATAATCCTATTTGAGAGCGCTTTCCCTGTTAACTGCATTATTTCTACAGTGCAGATGCAGCCTGAGACCTTCTCCCCAACCTACAAATATGAAGAGTCTGTAAGATGGGGCCATGCCAGTTAAAGTGGCATCAAACCACATTATTTTTGCAGTGCCAGTGCAACCCAAAACCTTCTCCCCAGCCTACAAGCCCCCAAGATCCTGTATGGATCCATGTCAGTTAAAGTGGCATCAAACCACATTATTTCTACATTATAGATGCAACCCGAGACCTTCTCCCCAACCTACAAATCCAAAGAGTCTGTAAAATGGAGCCATGCCAGTTAAAGTGGCATCAAACCGCATTATTTCTACAGTGTATATGTAACCCAAGAGCTTCTCCCAACCAAAAAATCCCAGGATTCTGTAAGATGAAGCCATGGCAATTCAAGTGGCATCAAATCGCAATAGTTCTGCAGTATAGATGCATCTTTTTGATGCTACAGATCCTATCCAGACCTGCCCTAAATTTGGTGGAGGGGGAAAGACTCTGGAGCCAGGAGGTCTAGTGTACCTTGGCCAAGAGCCATGGATTAAAGGATGGATTTGGGGATTTTCATATTATGGCAACCAGTGGGTCTGTGCATCTCAATTTCCTTGGTCTAATGAAGACCTCAGGAGGAGGTCTGTGCTTTTGGGGCGGTCGAGGGCTGGCCGACACACAAGTCGAAGAAAGAAAGTCTGCCGTTCCACCTTTGCGGAACGAACCCACCGGCTTAACGCAAACTAATAAGCTCCAAAACCCACAAAGCTTTTCTAATGAGCTGATCCTCCGGCCATATGGCAGCGCAGGCCTGGAACAGCTGTAAAAATAATAACAATAAAGTGAAATAAAATAGCCTCCAAGCAAGCAAAGACTTTCCTGATTCAGGCAGGTTTTAAACATTTTAAGTATGGAGCAGTAGTAGCATGTGCATGCGCTTTTAAAGCGGTGCACTGTGCTCACTAATCTTTTCTTCAAATTACATTTAAATATGTTAAAAGTGTTTTTAGTAATGTTTTTAAAATCATATTCTTAGCTCAATCTTTTATTTAAACTATTGTCAGTCGCCTTGAACCTCATCTTGGAAGAAAGGCGGGATATAAAGCCTTGCAGTTGTCATAAGTTGGAAACGACTTGAAGGCACACAACAACAACAACAGCAACAAACCAACGTTACACTAAAGAGAAAACATAAGCAACATCCAGAAATTGCCAAAGCTTTCTATAAGCCAGCAATTCCCAAACTTTGGACTTCAACTCCCAGAAGCCCCAGCCAGCTTGACCAACAGTCAGGAATTCTGGGAGATGAAGTCCAGAACATCTGGAGGACCAAAGTTTGGGAACAGGTGATATAAGCTAAAACCAGCACCACCCAGGATGCCAGGAAAGAGTCAACAAAGTGTTCAGCATCATGGAAAAACGGAGACAAATCATCCGCATACAAAGTGATTCTGGTTCCTGTACAGCTGGCTAAACTCATGGGTGATTGGTTGCCTTTTAAGGCACAGGAGCAAAGAGAGCCAGAGGAAGTTGGCAATCGTTGGCTTGGGTATCTCCTCAAATGCACAAAGCTATTCATTTCATGGGCCTTTGTCAGGATCCAGGAGGGATATTCTGTACCTGTCATTGCCGTCGGTGTGCGCCAGACCAGTTAATAGTTCTCATTAAGAGCGGAAATTGTTCGTTATGACTTGATGGGCCAGTGAATTTGGGAAGAAGGAAAATAAAAAGATTTATTCCACTTCTACTGTCAGCAATGCAAGGACAAAGACACCCTCCACGATCCGTTTTAAATTAGCGACGGCCGAGAAGCCAAAAATCGATTCGCGCAACCTGAAGAGGTCAAGCCGATGCTTTCCTTTCGCTTCATTTTTCATGCACTCCAGAATTTTAAAAGATGAGGAATGCCTCCCAGGTGATATAGACTCTATTTCAGAGGAAGGCACTGGCAAAACTACCTCTGAGGATGGAAAATTCACAAGGTTGCCATAAATCAACAACTGACTTGCAGGTACATATAGATATAGTATATACACACACAGAGTTTTCCATTCTCTCAATCACCGGCAGTGGAAGACATCTGCCCTCTTGTGTCCAAAATGAGGTCTAGAAATGATGGCTGCACAATGAATCCACTTGGGAACCACTTTAGCTGCCAAGGCTCAGTGATATGGATTTGTGGGGTTTGTAGCTTTGCGAGATATATAGCCTTCTCTGCAAACTGAAAATCCCAGGATTCCATAGGATGGAGCCTTTGCTTGATGCAGAAGCCGGCGAGCGTCGAACGCTTGCATTGTGTATTTTGTGCATTCGTGGATCCCAGTTTTGTGGATTTTGGATACTATTGTCCTTTGCTATATGGCCAACGTGGCTACCCCTGAATATGACATTATTTACATGTTCATAATTTCGGCGTAGCAGCTTGAGCATTGGACTGCGTCTCAGGAGACCAAGGGTTCGATTCCCAGCTTGGCCATGAAACCCACTGGGAAACCTTGGGCAAGTCACACTCTCTCAGCCTCAGGGGAAAGCAATAGGGTCACCATAAATTGGAAACGACTTGAAAGCACAGCAATTTTAGCAAGGGTTTTAATTATTATTTTTCCTATGTTGCTTTCACTCCCAGTTTTGGAGCAATGGCGGGATAAACATGAATTCATCATCATCATCATCATCATCATCATCATCATCATCATCATTTTCTCAACTTTGTGCTGTTGGCACTACGTCTCACACTCCTTTCTGAAAGGCAAGGGTGCGAGTCTTAAATAGAATTAGGAAACCTTCTTGAAAGCTGTTCTCCATCATGGGAAACGAGTTCGAAATCCCCTCTGTCTACGGCAGAAGACCAATTTCTGCAGGTGGTATTTCTGTTGTCTTCTCCTTCACACCTACACAGCTGTATTTAAAGATGTTTCCGGTCTCATTTTCACATGTGGGTTCTTTCCCTCCTTCCTCTTCTTCTTTCACTTTATGTCTTGCAGACCACGAGACGCTCAAGAAACAAAACCTTAGAGCCCACAAGAGACAAGAAAGCTGGACTCGCCACTTCGCAAGAAGAGATTTCTTGCAGGGGTTCCCAGACTAGGCCATCTTTTGTGCATCCGGCTGCAAAAACGCCAGCAAGGTTTAGCGAATACGTAAAGCGTTTGCGTCATTTGCATGTCTTTTGAGGTCTCCTTTGGACCCTAAGAGGAGTCCCCAGAGCAAGGATGGAGGCCGTAGCCCTCTACAACTTCCGAGCCGAAGAGAAGGACGAACTAGCCTTCAAGAAGGGAGACACGCTCAAGGTAGAAATGAATCTATTCCCCTATGTTTCCCTATGGGCAAATATTCCCCAATGATTCTCTATGGGCAAGTATGGTTTCCCTATGGGCAAGTATTCTCCTATGTTTCCCTATGGGCAAGTATCTCCCAATGATTCTCTATGGACAAGTATGGATTCTCTATGGGGGAGTATTCCTCAATGATCCTCTATGGGCAAGTATGGTTTCCCTATGGGAACATATTCTCCTATGTTTCCTTATGGACAACATTCTCTTTTGATAGATCTATAGATTATTCCACAAGGGTACACAGTTTATTGCTGTGGGTTAGTTATGCCACTCTGCAAGATCTTCAAATATCATCATATACAAAAGAGTAGATTATCCATCTAAACAGAACATGAAGATTTGCTTTCACATGTTTAGAGATATAATGCCTCTATAGATATTAAAATAAAGATAATGCATGCACTATGTGGGGTTTTTTGGTTAATTCTTCCAATGCAGAATATTCTAAAACTCTATAATTATCATCAAAGCATGCCACTGTTTTAACACTGCAGTCTGCATGTTCATTTAAGACTCACTTATTCAAACTATGGCCCTCCAGAAAAACAGCAGCTTTCAACAGCCTTAGCCAGCACAGCTGGTAAAGGGATATGAGAGTTACAGTCCCACATCATCTAAGGGACCATATAATTGTCATCCCTGATTTAAACCTTGTTCCTGTTGTAGTTAATTGTTGTCAAGCTCGCACTGACTTACGGTGACCCTAGGAGAGGCAGCGCCTGTGGCTTCCTTGATTAAGGGGCAAAACAGGTGGGCATGAAGAAGTATTCCCCAATGATTCTTTAAGGGCAAGTATGGGTTCTCTATGGGCAACTATGGTTTTCCTATGGGCAGATATTCTCCTTTGTTTCCCTATGGGCAAGTATTCCCCAATGATTCTCTATGGACAAGTATGGGCTCTCTATGGGGACGTATTCCCCAATGATTCTCTATGGGCAAAAATGGTTTCCCTATGGGCAGGTATTCTCCTATATTTCCCTATGGACAAGTATTCCCCAATGATTCTCTATGGAGAAGTATGGGTTCACACACACACACACACACACACACACACACACACATCCCATCTGATCTTGGACGTTAAGCAAGGCCAGCCCTGGTTAATACTTGGATGGGAGTCCACCAACAAATGCCAGATGCTGTAGGCTATGTTTCAGAGGAAGCAAGTAGCAAAAATGAGGGTTCCTTGCCTATGAAAACCTTGGGAAATGCATGGGGTTGCACAAGTTACACAAGTGACTTGAAGGCGCATACACAGACACACACAGAGACACACAGCTCTCTCCGGTTTTCATAATACAGTGGGCCCCTGTTATCCACTGGGTTTTGGTTCCAGAATCCCCCCCCCCGGTGGACAACAAAATCCACGGATGCTCAATTCGTGGATAAGGAGGGCCAACTGTACTAACCCTGTGCCCCAAATGCTTCATGCATTCTTTCCCTTTTCTTGCATTTGGTGACTTTTCAGGTCCGCTGCATCCAACCCACGCTCAGGCGTTGCTTCCTTTGCACCAAACCATTAAGTCCCAAGGGAGATCATGTTTTTTAGATCCTCTTTTTGCAGCTGAGAGAGTGCAATTTCTCACCATGAAGGGCTGTTTGTGTGTTGAATGCAGGGAAATATAGACAGAAAAGCAAAGTGAAGAAGGCCTTCCTTTCTGAAACTGGGTTTGAAATCACAGCTGCTTTCACATCGTACCATTATATATAGCCAGCATAATGTAATGGTTTGGATCTTGGACTAAAGACTCTGGGAGACCAGGGTTCGAATCCCTTAGGCCTCCCAAATTTGGGGGGTGGCTGCACCCCACCTGGTCCCCTAATGCACCTCTTTACCTTTCCTTCTCTTTTGGGGACCTGACAGATCCTGAACATGGAAGGTGACCTCAACTGGTACAAAGCCGAGCTCTTTGGCATTGAAGGATTCGTCCCCAAAAACTACATCAAAATGAAGCCTCACCCGTAAGTAAGGCCTCCTTTGAGGAAGACCTAGGACTCCTTCAAGTGTTTGGGTCCCCAGGCATTTAGGGCTTTAATGCCATTACCGTGGGCCCTTGGTATCTCCTGGGGTTTGGTTCCAAGGCACCCCATGGATCCCAAAATCCATGGATGCTCAGGTCCCCATTAAATACAATGGATAGTTAAAATCGTGACTCTTAGGCTTGCTTTTTGAGACCAGAAGTGTGCCAACAATCCCATTGGCATGGGTCCCTTGGCAGAGCTCTACTGATGCCACTTTCTGGCTTCTTATATCCAGGTGGTTCTCTGGCAAGATTTCCAGGCAAGAGGCGGAAAAGGCCCTCCTGCGACGCCAGTTCCGGGGAGCCTTTCTCATCCGAGAAAGCGAGAGCAGCCCGGGAGATTTCTCCATCTCTGTAAAGTAAGTCCTATTCCTTCTCTCCTCTGAAAAATGGTCTAATGATCTGAAGTTATAGGAGGGCAGATTTTGACTGGACTTCCAAGAGCAGTTCAACAATAGAACCAATGCCCTAGAAAGGTGGCAAGGGCTCCTTCTCTGGACACCTCCAAAATGAGGCTGGACAGCTTCCTGCTGGGGATGGTTGTCTTGCAGCCATTCCCAAACTTTGGTCTTCTGGATAATTTTGGATTCCAATTCCCAGAATCCCCAATAGTCAAAGAAGTCTGGGAGCTGGAGTCCAAAAGGTCTGGAGGACCAAAGTTTGGGAACCACCAGCTGGAGATCTTGCACTGAGTCTACATGCCTCTAGATTTTACCCTCAATTTATCCACAGGTCATATCAAAACCCATAATTTTGGCCCTAAAACATGCCCTTGATTTATACATGAGGTTGACTTATAGTAATTGCCAAAAATTCTTGCAAAAGGGACACCTTCCTAACCCTCTCCAGCATTGCAAAAGGTTGTGTAGGGATGTGTTTGTGATACTTGGTTCTCACACCAGAGGGCAATCCTTCCCTGTCACACATTATTGTGAGATTTCTGCAACACACAAATGCTCCACTGCATGCAATAAGCTGTATTTATTTATGTGCCTTCCAGTAATTTATTACATATCAAAAGGGAAGTTTTTGAATGGCCCCTTAGAGCCACAACGATCCGCATCTAAGCTCTTGGATCGATTCGGATCATGCAGCCACTGTTCAGGGAACGGAGGCGCCTCAATTTTGATCCGGAATGGTGATGAATGGGAACTTCAGACCAGATTGAAATGCCAAGGGAGAGATTCATGGCCTTAAAATGTAGTGGGAACGGCGACTCGATTTTGAATCGATTCACAAATGTGAATCTCTCCATGCAAAAAACATAAGTGTGACTGGCACCCTTGTTTGCCAGCATCCCTTCATTATTTCCAGCACCTGCCATGAGGACATCCTTGGCGTTGCCACCTACCAAAGCACCATGCTCCAAAATGATATTCCTTTGCAGAAAACGATGCCCGAGAGGAAGGGAGGGCCAGGTTGGGTCCGCCGCGTTCAAGTTGAAACCGATCTCCCAAGCAATGGAGCCAAGGAAGGTGGCAACACCCAAGCCGTGCCAACCTCCCAGCAAGCTCTGCATGCCAAGGGCAACAAATTACAAAGCGCTGTACTTGCAGACCCTGAGGATGCCCAAGGAGGAGGCAAAGCGGAGAGAACATGAGCTCATTTGGCCTCCATGCCAACCCTGCAGCTGCACACCTTCCAGCTTTTCATGGATGGGAAACTGGGAGACATGGAGCGAAGATGGCAAACGTTATTGACGAAGAAAGACCCACAAGCTAGGAGAGGCTACAGCAGTTTGCTTTAGCCTCATTCAATTGGGAAAGGAAAGATGTTGCTCCTTCCTCTCTCTATCCCTGGTAAATTGGAATCATTGGTGGATTTGCAATGAAAATAAGCTGAAGGAAAAGAAGGAAAGTGGGAAAAGGAGAGAGAAACCGACATGTTTTAAAAGCACTGGAAAAGTGGGATAGAAGAGGATTAATTGGGAATATTGCTACCAAATTGGGAAAACTGGTAGATTTGCAATGGAAATAAGCTGAGGAAAAAGAAGGAAAGTGGGAAGAGGAGAGAGAAACGGGGACGTTTTAAAATCAACTGGAAAAGTGGGATAGAAGAGGGTTAACCAGGATTGTCTCCTGCCAAATTGGGACAGTTGGAGGGTATGCACAAATCCCTTTGCTCTTTCCAGATTCATCATAGACTTGTGACTTTTCAAAAGGAAGCCAAATAGCCCATCCTAGGCCTTGTTCGGTTGGGGCAAGTCGGGGACATAAATTTTGCCCGTGTCTGAGCCTGGCACCTTCCTTACCTCACTGCCATCCTCCACCCAGTTGGCTCCACATTTGAAGTGGGAAAGGGATATTAAAAAGTTAGACGTCATTTTTCTGGGATCGTAAATCTTCCCCAATGAGGCAAAGGCAGACTTTTAATTTTACGAGTTTAAAAATCTTAGGGCGTCATTTTCACCTCTGGGGCAAAATAAAAGATGCCCAAAGGGGCATCTCAATGGGGCCTTTCCTACGTCAGCCTGAGTCCGACAATGAAACCGCACCATTCTGAGTGGCCCTGTTTCCTCTTTTTTAAGAGCCAGAGCCCAAGATGTTGGCTGGGTCCTCGCTTTGCACCAGCTGCGTCGACAGCCATGTCAGCCTCATTAAAAACACGCCTTGCGCGTTGTTTGATCTGCAGTGGCTCCTCCGTGAAGCGCAAGTCGCCACTTGAAGCTGTAGTCAATCCCCGAAAAAACACCATGTTCGTGCCAACTGTTGTTAACTACCTGCTTGAGCTGACATTTGCAGCTGATGGTTTTACGGCGAACCTAGGCAAGGTGTGCGGATTATAGCGTAATGCGCACATTATGGCCCTATTTCCCTGGGTACCAAACTCCATCCCACGCCTCCAGGATGGGCCTGGCTATATGGCCATATTTCTAATTATTATTAGTTAAGGCAAATTTGGGAAAGCCAGTGTGGCGTTGTGGTTTGAGCATTGGACTATATGACTCTGCAGACCAAGGTTCGATTCCCAGATCTGCCATGAAACCCATTGAGTGATGCTGGGCAAGTCACACTCTCTCAGCCTCAGGGCAAGGCAATGGCAAACCTCCTCTGAACAAATCTTGGCAAGAAAACCCCATGATAAGTTGTTGTTATTATTTTATTTCCTTATATCCCGCCTTTCTCCCAATTTAGGGACTCGATATAGTTCTCCTTAGGATTGCCATAAGTCAGAAATGACTTGAAGCCACGCAGCAACAACAACAAAGGCCAATGTATCATTGGTTTTCTTGACAAGTTGCTTCAAAGGGGGCTTGCCATTGCTGTCCTCTGAGGCTGAGTGTGATTTGTGGAGTTTTATGCTCAAGCTGGGATTCAAACCCAGATTGCCAGGTCCATAGTCAAAACAATATACTCAAACCAATATACTACGTTGACTGTCAGATGATTTCTGTTCTTCTTCCCAACCATTTTTCAACTTGGCAACCCTAGATGACTTCTAGGGTTGCCAAAAGGGAATTTCAGAGTTGTTGTTTGTCACACAACTGGGTAACAAACAACACCGTCTTCTACAAGGTCCAAAACCCCCTTTCCATTGTTCGTTTTGGCAACCCTACAAGTTGCCCCTACAAAGTTGAAAATGTCCGCCTGAAAAATGGTGCTGGATGGGAAAGTTCGGACGACTTTAAAAACCCCCAGCTTTTAATGTTTGGGGAACCTGTGAAATCCAAAGCCCTTCCCAAGCAAAAGTCAATAAAAGCGAATAAAAGCCCACAATTATTTCTGGGCTCTCCATTTCCGCCTTCAGCAACCTGAGCTTCTTGTCTCAAGTGATGGGAACATGAGATGACAGATGGAGATACGCCTAAATGGCGTATAATCCTCTTAAATGGGACGCTGGGCTCCTCCTTTGCTGTCAAAAGGGAGTTGCTCGCTCGCTTCCAAGCCACCGAAGCACCTTGGATAGATCCTATAACATCGGGAATAAGTCAATGGATGTGGAAGCCACTGGCCGCAACTGGGACAACCTCCCTTTGGGCGCTGGGAAGCCCACCAGCCAATCCG
Organism: Sceloporus undulatus; assembly: GCF_019175285.1. Lineage (NCBI taxonomy): Eukaryota > Metazoa > Chordata > Lepidosauria > Squamata > Phrynosomatidae > Sceloporus > Sceloporus undulatus. The sequence goes on from NC_056529.1 coordinate 24,617,919, forward strand.
TCAACTTCAAATAAAACATGAACCGCAACCAGAAGGATTAAGGTGACACAGAAGTGCACTGTACACACTTTGCAAGGTCTCACCAGTGCCACTTTGCCATTGGTTTGCCATTGACTTCGACTGAGGTTGAGAGAGTGTGACTTGCCCAAGGGTCACCCAGTGGGTTTCCACAGCCGACATGAAATCGAATCCTGATCTCCAGAGTTGTAGTCCAATGCTCAAACTGCTACACCACATGAATGAATTTCATATTTAGACCTGGGTCCCATCTCCAAAATATCCCATTATGTATATGCAAATATTCCAAAATCCAGGAAGAAAAAAGTGAAAATCCCAAATACTTCTTCCCCGGTTCCATTTCTGCTGTGTTTTCTCATGCCGTAAATCTCCAAAACCATGCTTAATACACAATGTATGTGATGACAGTGGTGACCGCTTGCTGGTGGTGACCAATGTCCAATTCATTCCACTGTGCCCTATTCCAACTCTGCTTCATTTGATTCTCTGCCTCCCTTTACAGCTATGGAGACCAGGTCCTCCATTTCAAAGTCCTCCGAGAGAAGAAAGGGAAATACTACCTCTGGGAGGAGAGGTTCAACTCCATCAATGAGCTGGTGGATTTCTACAGGACCAACAGCATCGCCAAGAAGGGCCAGGTCTTCCTCCGAGACCACAGAGAAATGCAGGAGGTCAGTAGGCTCTTTGTGTATATCTGTGTGTGTATGTCTATCCAATTCAATTCAACCAACATCTTGCCTTCCTCCATGAATTGTTGTTGGGTTCCTCCAAGACCTTGCTGACTTAAGAGGACCCTAAGGCGACACTATCGCAGGGGTTTTCTTGGCAAGGTTAATTCAAAGGAGGTTCACTATTTACCTTCCTCTGAGCATGAGTGTGACATGCCCAAGATCACCCTCTGGGTTCCATGATTGAGTGAGATTCGAACCGTGGACTCCAGAGCTGTAGTCAAACACAGAAACCGCTACACCAAGATGAATATTGCCTTCTTAAAACAGGGATGCATAGCTAGGGAGCGGCATCATCCCTCCAGGAGAGCTTGGTAGCCCAAGTACACTCTCTGCAATCGATCTATTTATCTATCATCTATCTATAGATATATATATTTGCCCCAATGCCCTCAGATACCGTCTATGCTCTAGAGAGCGGGATGCCTTGCTCCCCAGTCTTCCCCTTTACCAAATCATCTGCCACCAGCTGCTCAGAGCAATTAGGAATGGCTAGTTTTTGTAGGAAGATCATATTCACGCAATTTGCCTATTCAAGACCATCCCGGGCCCTGAGGTTTCAAGGCTGAAACCTGAGTCCTGGGGAACAAACATTTAGGCCTCATTCCCACTTACAAATAAACCAGTTTGTGATCCAAATCAATGGACCAATTCGACAGCGGAGCGTGGTTCCCACTACATTGGCCCCGATCGCATTCCCCCCTCGTAAAATAAACCCATTGGTGGTTCACATTCATGAATGAATCGGCTCAAAATGGACCTGTTCCAGCTGAAGGAAGGGCACATTTAAATCGATTCTGATCTGCATCTGGTTCACACTTGTGCAGAATCGATTCATCCAAAAAGATGCGAGGGGAAATCAGCGTCGAAAAGATGCAGGTTAAATGAGTCTAGTGCATGGCCTCCCTCTCCAAACTGCTTCAGTGATTCAGTTCAAGTGGGAACCAGGGTCATTTGAACTAGTTCAAACCCAATTGCAATCCGGTTTAAATGGTAGTGGAAATGAGACCCAAGTCAATACATAGACACACACACCCTGGAAAGTCTTAGTGAAGTCTGGCAAACTGTGGCAAGCTGCTGCTCTCCTAGCTGGGCTGGACATTTGGACCCAGCTCTTTCCCCTTGTCTGGAGCTGAGACCTCCAAAATGGGAGAATTTGCATTCTTGTCTCCCTGCCCTGGAAATGACCTCTGAAACCTGAAGATTTAGGGTTAGGCCCTGAGATACAACAGCCCTAATATTTACTCCCAGTTGTACGTTTCTTCTCATTCAGTGCCTCCTTCTCTTTCTCCCGCAGCCCAAGAAGCCAAAGTTTGTCCAAGCCCAATTCGACTTCTCGGCTGAAAGCCCTTCCCAGCTGAGTTTCTGCAGAGGGGACGTTCTTGAGATCCTCGACGCCTCCAACCCACATTGGTGGCGAGGGAGGATTGGGCTGAAAACGGGCCTCTTGCCCCGGAACTACGTTTTCCCCTTGCGAATGTGACCTGAGTTTGGCTAAGTCCCGATACTGGAGGCGAAGAGGTTTTGCAAGAGCAGCCAATCAAAACATCTCCAGAAGTTCTGCAACGGAATATACAAACTCAGTGGCTCCTTCTCTTGGACTTTCTTCCAGAAAGAGATGAACAATGGTGGGAAAACATTACTCCCACAACACAAATTGCTCTTAACTCAGTGATGCTCAGCCTCTCCAAACCCAAATATACATGGAGCAGAAGGAGAGAGCTAAGGCTGACTGTATTTGTTAAATACCTTGGTATCCGCTGGGGTTTGGTTGCAAGACCCCCTTTTGGGTAGCAAAATCAGTGTGCAAGTCCCATTAAATACAATGGCATCGTATAAAGGGTGTCCTTTATAGAAAATGGTAAAAACAAGGTTTGCTTTTGGAATTTATGTATTTGTTAAATACAGTAGGACCTTGGTATCTGCTGAGGTTGGTTGCAAGACCCCCTTTTGGGTAGCAAAATCAGTATGCAAGTCCCATTAAATACAATGGCATGGGAATGGTGCTTCTTATATAAAGCGGCAAAACAAAAGTTTAGTCTTTGGAATATATATATATATATTCAATCTGGAGATGGTTGAATCCGTGGATATAGATGCTGTGGATAAAAAACAATCCATGGATACAGAGGGCTAACTGGACTCCCATGGTAAAACTAGCCCAACTATGGCAGGGCAGCAAACTGATGTGATAATGTCCAAAGACCCCAGTCTCTTGCTTCCTTGGAGAAAGCCACGCAAGATGCCGCTTAAGCAAAATAAGCGTAGAAAAAGACGTTGACAGAGATGAGGACGATGGCGTTTATGCCGCAGATCCGAGCCCAGAAGACGGATTCTGTCATGTCGCTGGGGGATTTCTCTGGTGCTTTTTTGGCTTCCATAAAACAGGGGCTGCAAGCCATTACCTGACAGGGATTGCCACACAGTTGCCTTTCCGGGAGATCTGCAAGGAAAAGATAGGAGGGAAGAAGTCTTATAAAGCAGTTTTCAGAACCCAGTGTCCTCCGGTTGCATTGGACTGAACCTCCCATAATCCCCCAGCTCAATGCTTTTGATACATTGAGCTGGATTCAGTCTAAAGTCTTTACTTGAAGCTTGGGGCTCTTGAATTGCCTGGCTTTAAATCTTTGGAGAGATTCTAGTCCTTATGGATAGAAAAGAATATTTCAGCATATTTCACAAAGTGAAATGGATTCTGGGGTCCATTGTCCAAAGAATCTGGACAGCAATAAGGAGCATCAGGCTGCTCTTGTTGTTTAGAAAGTCATAAAGGAGAAGTCCATCAGAAATTATACATGATGGACCTATATATCTGAACACTGGAGACAACCGGCAGGAAACATTTACATTTTCCGATCCAGCTTTTGAGGAATCGGAGGGGAGCAAAGTTGATTTACTTTTGCCTTTTATGATCTGTCTTGTCCCATTCACAGGTATACTGCTGCTATGCTACGTATTTGCAAATAGGATGCACAAACTGTGTGACTTTGCACCCCATGGCTTCCACCTCCAGCATCTTTTAGTCCTCAGAGTCAGTATTATCCTCTGTTTGCATGCTTATTCCTCAAATGCCTTTGCAGTGGCTGCTCCAAGGATGGACTTCTCTTTCTCCTAGGCATCAAAACTCTTTTTATTCAGGTGGTTTCAACTCCATTTAGGCGTCATGCGTACCCTCTTTGTCCGATCCACAGAAGCCGTTCTCCGGTAGCGATTTGGCCACGGAAAGGTCAGCAGGAGGGGCACCGTCTGGGCGACGAAGGGTCCACCAAGTCACATCTTTTATCTACCGTTGTTATTTTTATTTTTTGGTAAGCGTGCAAAAGAAAAAAGAGGGGAAAAACACACAGAAGGTTTCATGTACTTGTAATTACTTGTTGCAGTCAAAAGAGCGACGCTGGGCGGTAAATCATCCCATTGACAGAGAAGCAAAGCTCTTGACGGAAAAACCGAGGCGGTGTTTGCTCTCTGGATTACTGTTTGGGTTGGTCTCCTTTTTTCCCTCGGTTTGTGAGGCTAAGAAGAACAGGGAATAAAAACCCCACATTTCCTGCCAGAGGGGCAAAAAGTCCCATACATGTGATATAAATCCCAGCTTTGTCAGAGGCTTTGCTAACTGGGTTCTTGCAGGTATAACTCCCAGAATCTCCTATCCAACACGGCGAACCTTCCTAAGCACTAGGTTGGTTCATAGAATCACAGAGTTGGAAGGGACCCTAAGGGTTATGCATGCAGGAATACATTCTGCCATGCAGGAATACATAGAATCCTAGGGTTAGAAGAGACCCTAGGAGCCATCCAATTCAACCCTCTTTGGCCATGCAGGGAGACACAATCAAAGTGCTCCTGAGAGATAGCTGTCCAGCTTAATGTTTAAAAACCTACCAAAGAATAATCATAGAATCACAGAGTTGGAAGAGACGTCAAGGGCCATCCATTCCAGGCCACTTTGGCCGTGCAGGAAGATACACTCAAAGCACTCTGTTTACTTTCAGGATTCCAGCGACAATGCATTTCCAACATTTATTTGTGCGATTGCGTGTGATAATCATCTGCACAATTACTAGCCACTAATGTTTTGGGGCTGTCCTGATCAGAGGCTTCATGGAAAATCCAGCTCCCTCTGCTTTGCAAACTCACCTGGGATGCATCAGGCGGCCGAGAGAGCAAACTGATGCCCACGACAAGGACGATGGTCAACAAGCAGAGGAGGATGGCAAAGTGGAGGTAGTGGACGTCCTTCACAAATGAAGGGCGCACGTCTGGGATGCCGCAGCGAGGTGCGGGGTGCGCAAACTCTAACGCCATGCGGCTCAAGCCAAGTGCCAAGCCCACCATCAGGCCCCAGAAGGCTCCCTGCAAGTCGAGACAAGCATCACCATGACTGCAAGGTAAAGCTTTTATCGGAGACAATACAAACACTAACCCACTAAAAAGCCAACATGGTGTAGTTCTTTGTGCGTTGCACTCTGGAGACCAGGATTCGATTCCCAGCTCAGCCCACAAAACCATTGCTTTAAATGCCATGGCTCCATCCTATGAAATCCTGGGAGTTGTAGTTTGCCATCCTCTGAGGCTGAGAGAGTGTGATTTGGCCAAAAGTCACCCCAGTGGGTTTCCATGGCACAGCTGGGAATCGAACCCTGGCCTCCAGAATCATAGGATTTGTAATTTGGTGAGATATCTAACCTTCCTTATCAGACAGCTTTGGTGCCGCAACAAACTACAGCTCCCAGTATTGCATAGGATAGAACCATGATATTTAAAGCGGTGTCAAACTGCATTGTTTCTGCAGTGCAGATGCAGCCTCAGCAAGACTAAATCAATTTAGCCGGATTTAAACAATGTGGGGACGCGACTTTGGGGAAACTGCACTACCCAGATCTTCCCCAGCCATTGGGCTTGTTTGTCGATAGTTTCTGGGAACTGTAGTTCCTAAAACGGGGCACGCTCCAGGTATTTTTAAAGTAGTCTTTACCTATGCCAGGTAGGTTTACCTGCTCATTGGCTCGTGTCCAGAAAACGGCAAGCAGAAAAACAGCTGTGACCGGCGGCGCAAGGTAGCTGGTGACCGACTGTATATAGATGTAGAGCTGACCGCTGTTGGAGCTCTGCAGGATCGGAATCCAGACCACGCTGACCAACACCAGGACAACAGTGACCATCCTGCAGAGGACGGCAACAGACACACATCTGATGATTTAGAGAACTTGGAAGGGGAATTTGATATTTGCCACTAGGTAGGTAGTACCAACCTCCCACGCATCTGGGGCAAAAAAGGGGAGTATTAGTCTGAGATAAAATACAGAGAAGCTTTGGCAAGCATGCAACGCCTCCCACTGACGCACCTCCGATTGCGAGGCCCTCGAATCCAAATCTATCCATCGCACACAAAAAACTTGGAAGCCATCCCAAGTCAGGCTGGAGGAGTCTCATTTCCAAGGAGCACTGAGATAGGAATTAAGATGCAAAACCCATTAACGTAGGCTGGGATCACTCAGCACCCTAAAATGACACCCAGCCGGACTGCGTCAGACGTTAATGGGATCGATGATAGGATCATCTCAAGGATGCCAAGCCCGGCCTTGCCCAATCTGCTGTTGTTTTTTGGGAAGCCACTTTGCTGAAGCAGACATCCGAGAGGAGTCCCAGACACTTGAGAACAAGGCAGGGTTATTACTCAGGTGGCGAGGGATGGCATGGAAAAGGGTTCGAGATTTGGGGATGTGGGTATATTTAGCTTGGAGAAGAGACGGTGGAGGGGTGACAAGATAGCCATCTTTACATATCCAAAGGGATGCCATGTCGGAGATGGAGCAAACTTGTTTTCTGCTGCTCTAGAGACACCAATGGATTCAAATGACAAAAAAACATGCCCTAAAAGGAGAGACTTAGGGAGCTGGGTATATTTAGCCTGGAGAAGAGAAGGTTAAGAGGTGATATGATATCCCTGTTTAAATATTTGAAGGGATGTCATATTGAGGATGGAATGAACTTGTTTTCTGCTGCTCCAGAGAACAGGATCCGGAGCAATGGATGCAAGCTCCAGGAAAAAAGATTCCATCTCAACATTAGGAAGAACTTGGGACATCTCTGGACACACGCGTTGAAATGGAGTTTTGCATCATTCCTTTGTGGGAACAGCATCATTCTCAGGGCACAAAACATGACTCAGGGACCATACAAAAGACACACACACACACATACACAACACTTGCCTGTCTGGGTATGACTGTTCTTTCATACAGCAAACCCAAGAGACCGGCCCAGTCTGGTCTGCTCAAATGGTTTCTCAATAGCTTCCCTGAATCCGAGTCATGGAAAGGTGAGCAGGGTCAGGAGGGGTGGATGCTGGGCTAGACACAAGGGGGTCATAGGAGGACAGGAAAGGCATCTGGGATGGGTTCGGGAGCCAGTTTTTGGCCCTATAGTATCCTCCGGGGAGCACACAGACTCCGGGCCCAAAAGAAACAGGAGCATACAGTACCGTAGAGTACAGACTGACTCTCCCGTATCCAGAAATCCAAAACTGTCCCCATGGGGGCTGAAACAGTGACGCCTTTGCTTTCTGGTGGTTTGCAAACTTTGCTCCATGCCCAAAATTGTTAACAATGTTGTGTATAAAATTAGCTTAAGGCTATCTGCATAAGACAGGCAGTTAGTTTTTGACTCTGGGGAGCAGGATTCGATTCCCAGCTTGGCAATGTCAAACCCACTGGGCGATGTTGGGCAAGTGATACTCTCTCAGCCTCAAGGGAAGGCAATGGCAAACCTCTTCTGAACAAATCTGGCCAAGAAAACCCCAGGACAGGTTTGCTGGGGTTGCCGTAAGTTGGAAACGTGTGTATAAGGTGCATATGGAACATAAATGAATGCTGTATTTAGACTTGGTCCCATCTCCAAGAAACCTCATTTATGCTCATGCAAATACTCCAAAATCCCAAACACTTCTGGCTCCAAGCATTTTGGATAAGGGACACTCAGTCTGTACCATCTTATGACTTGTGACCAAAGACAAGAAGCCATGTCCCTGTTAGCGGGAATAGCGAACTGATAGATGCTTCAAAGTTCAGACTGAAACCCGAAGCAGATGTGCCAACTCATTGGCTGGAAAGCCACCTAGTTGCCACAGATATCCCAACCAATGGATGCCTCCTTCCTCAGAAGTTGTGTCAACCCATGCCCACAACCACTCCCTGGATTTCTGGGGGATCTTCCTCGGTCGAAACCCATTCTTCCTTTTTCCACGCCTGTCTCCGACGAAGCCCTTGGCATGAGTCACCCATTTATCCCTTTCCCCCGCTTTTGTCTCCTGCAATCGGCCTGGCTTTACGCAACCGACGTTGTGCCAAAAACACAAGAGGTGGAGAGGACACCCGTCTTGCCGGGCGGCACAAAAAGAATCGAGGAACTGCAGTAACAATAATAACAATATCCTTATATGGAGACATGCTCATGCCAAAGTCTGTTTTGTGCGGAGCAACGTCATTGCGGGGATTGCTGTCTGTTATTTTTGGTGGGCTTGCTTCTCCCTCCCACGGTAATCTTTTACGATCAGGTGTAACCACCGGTATATTCTCCACCGCCACCGCCCACATCATTTCCCCCGAAGGAGGTAATAAAGCAGTGGGAAGATAAGGAAAGAAGGAAAGAGGCAGAGATTCAGGGTGCTTCCATCCAGACGCAGCCTGGATTGTGCAACGGCACAACTGCATTCTCTAAATGTTGCTCGCGTGGGATCCCTACAATAACATATTGATTCTGTAGCCCCCTTGTGTTTTCCCAACACACTGTATATACTTGACAAGTCGACCTCATGTATAAGTCAAGGGCAGATTTTAGGGTCCCAGTTATGGATTTTGATATGACGCATGGATAAGTCAAGGCTATGCACTCAGAGGCAAGATTTTGTTGCAAAATTGCACCCCGTTTTGCAAAAGTTGGCGCTCTTTCTCTCTCTTTCTTGTTCCTCACTCATCACAAGGAGCAAATGGATGACCTCCAAGCCGTCAAAAAGGAAGAAAAACCATTAAGTCAGGTGTGTCTTGCGCTGCCAAATACCTTCTAGGCTGGGCTGGGTGGACACAACTGGGGAGGAACCCGTGATTTGCCTCTCTAGGGCTGCAACTGCGCAATGGCACAATGGCCGTCGCCTTACGTAAACCAGTTACGTGACGCATGCTTCCACATCTATCTTCAGGCAAATGTGCACAGACACATCCCTGGGTTTAAAAAGCCAGCTGTCAGCAATTTCATTGGCTGAGTTGCTGTGACTTGACAGCATCTTTGCAGGACTTCTCAATGATCATGGGATGGACATTAAGGAGAGATTAAGGCACATGTAAAGCATCCCGCAAATAAAGCAGAAACCGCAAGTAATTACGTTGTTGTTGTTGTTGTTGTTATTATTATTATTATTATTATTATTATGTATCCCACTCTATTTCCAGAACTAATTATTAGCGTGGTTTTATTATGGGAGTCATAAGTGAGAAACCATTTGAAGGCACACAACAACTACAACAACAAAAGAACGATGACAAACAAAATGCGGCGCAATTAACATAAACCTGCACCTCTTTTGCATTTCTATAACGGGATTTTTCTCCCTCCCTCCTTGGCTTCGGATATTACTGTGGGATTATTTTGTGGGGGTATGTTTCATTTTCCACCACCACTTTTAATCGCACATTATGCGCTTGCTTCTTCCGTCATGATTTTATTGCATTGTGGTTGCTTTATTTTAAAGCCTCTCTCATAAATTGGGGGGGAAACTGAATGATTTCATCCAAATCTGGGCACGGCTTGCGCTTGTTTTAACTTGCGGAAATGTTTGTTATGCTTTCCGTCAGCTAAATGCATTTTGCACCCTTTTCAGTTCTGAGTGGGTTTCTTTTTCAACCTGTTTACCATTGCTTTTACTTCCATGCCACCCTGAGATCTTAGGATATAGGGCGGGATATAAAGATTTAAAGAGAGAAAGGATTTTTAATCCCTTGTGTGCCACCCAAAGGGCTTTCAGCTAGAGGTCAGTGGTGTTTGGTTGGGGGCTTTTCCATGCATTAAATAAAATGACCATTTCTTCTATTTCTCCCTCTTAACAGAGATTCCCAGTACCTTCCGACCAGCAGGAGCTCCTTCTCGCTGGCCCCCGTCCGCACCTTCCTCCAGATGTCCATCGTGAAGAGCGCACTGCTGCTGTTGAAGATGGATGTCAAGGAGGACATCAGGGCTGCCATCATGACCGCAATCATTAAACCCCGCAGGCCTGGAGAAGATAAAGCCACAGAATGCCACCGGTCAATGACAATGTGCAAAGCTACAAAAGGCCACTGGTCAGCAACAGTGTTCAAAGCCACAGAAGGCCACTGGTCAATGACAACATGCAAAGTCACAGAAGGCCACTGGTCAGCAAAAGCGTGCGAAGCCATAGAAGGCCACTGGTCAATGACAATGCACAAAGCTACAGAAGGCCACTGGTCAACGACAACGTGCAAGAGCACTTAAGGCCACCAGTCAATGACAATGTGAAAAACCACTTAAGGACACTGGCCAGTGACAATGTGCAAAGCTACAGAAAGCCACTGGTCAATGTCAACATGCAGAGCCACAGAAAGACATGGGTTGAAGACAACGTGCAAAACCATAGAAAGCCATGAGTCAATGACAATGTGCAAAGCCATAGAAAGCCATGGGTCAATGACAATGTGCCAAGCCACGGAAGGCCACCAGTCAACAAAGCACAAAGCCTACAAATCCCAGGATCCCTACAGCACTGAGCCATGGCAGCTCAAGTGGTGTCAAACTGGATTTATTTCTGCAATGTGGATGCAGCCAAGGAGTGGGATCCAACCTCCAAAATAGGCCACACCATCTTAGATACCTTCTTTGAAGTTCAGACCAGAACCCAAATCGGACTCACCATCCTATCCATGACCTGTTGCTGCAAATATGGAACTGTATAAAACATAGCAACAGGGCAAGAACTGGGCCAAGGTAAATCCATATTTCCCCACATTCTCCCAAGCGTTTTGATCGAATACATGACTTTTATTGCTGTTGACTGTGAAAATCTGTTCCTAGCCTTTGGCTCCCAGCTGGGAGTTTTATAGACGGCGGTGTTGTTTTAACCGCTTTGCATCTTGTTTGGCTTCCCTTAAAAAAAGTGCAGTTGTTGCTTTTGGCTCATTTTAATGGTCTCCAAATTGACTTTGTTGCATTGTGATACTGCAAGCGGATGCCTCGAAATATTCAGGAGAAGTGAGATAAACATTGATCAAATCAGCCAGCCGTATAATTTAATGGATCCAAGGCACCTTCCTCTGTTTCCAAAAAGATTTTTGCCTCCGTCGCTTTCGCCTGGGACTCCTTGACATCCAGAGCAGATTAAATCAGACGAGAGAAGGTTTATATGACCTTTGAAGGCTTATAAACCACCCTTTAACCATCGTCTTTTCCTGTTTCCTTTCACTCTCAGATTTATGTAATTGTGGATAAATGCCTCCTACTGTGTTCCCTCCAAGTGGAATCTCACCGCCAAGATTGATGCCAAAATAAACAGTCTGCAACGCGGCTTTGTTTTGGGTGCATCTGCGCTGCAGAAACAATGCAACTTGACACCACTTTAACTGCCATGGATAGATCCTGTGCAACCCTGGGATGTGTAGTTTGCTGTGGAAACAGAGCTCTTTGGCAGGGAAGGCTAGATATCCGACCAAACTGCAAATCCGTGGCATTAATGGTGAATCTACATGGTAGAAATAACGCAGCTTGATACCACTGTAACTACCAAGGTGCCTTCCTATGCAATCCTGGGATGCGTAGTTTGCTGTTGCACCAGCGCTGAAGGCTAAATATCCCACGAAACTGGAAATCCCGGGTTCCCATAGCATCAAGTGGCATCAAACTGCATTGTTCCTACAGTGTGGATGCACCCTCAATGCCATGGAGCCTTTGGGTTTGTAGTTTTGGGGGATGTTTAGCTTTTCTTGGTGCCAAAGCAAACTACACCTCTCATTTTTGGGGGGGCTACCAAGCAAAACTGGAAAAGGAGGAGCCCTCAAGGGTTAAAGATGTGACCCAGGTTATGGAGGATGAAGAAAGTGCACCGCAACCTGGTCCAACTTACCGCTAGGCATGAGGTCCATCACCAGTTTTGGGTAAGCAATGTTGGAGCATCCCACTTCGGAGCCACAGATCCGGGCACACTCTGCAGGCTCAACGCAGCCGACTTCGTCTGAAACCGACAGAAAGGAAGGAGAATACGGTCATCCAGACATTGTTGTTTTCGTAGCACAACTACGCAAATAATCTCTTAAAAGGAATGCATACGTGGAAATCCAAATAAAATAAATATAAAAGTTGCTGCTCAAATCACATCCAGCTAATGACCGTAATGGTCGGGGGATTCTGGGATTGGCAATCCAAGAGGGTTGTGGGAATGCACACTTTGTCGAGCCCTGTATTAAATGGAGCCTCCATATGCAAAGACAGTCTACCTTTAAGCAGTGAACAAAGCTGCAACCTTCATGCCCTGGAAGGTGACGTTGGGTCAGTGGCAAAAGGGGATGGTGGGGTAGGTAGTCCTGCGGGGCCTGATCCAGCAACGCTCCTTTCATTTATCAAAGTCAAAAGAGAAGAACAGCAGCCGCAATTTAAAGGGTGGAGCTGGAGAAATGTCTGGCTCCAGATTTCTTCCATTGCTCCCAGGCAGAGGATTCTTGGTGCCATTAACTAATAGCCATTGCAACGTAAATCAATCAGAGTCAGAGTCCGCACTGCAGCAAGAAAGCAGTTTGACACCGCTTTAACTTTCAGTGGCTTGGAATACTTTGATCTGTACCAAACTACAAACTCCAGGATCCCATAGGATGGAGCTGCAGAAATTAAAGTGCTTTGACTACTATGGTTCCATTGTACAACTGCAACTTCTATTAGCCACAGGGGGGGATTCTGGGAGTTGTAGTCTTTAAAAAGTATGCCAGCCTGAAGATTGAAACCAACTAGCTGAGCATGCAAAAGTTCCTCTTTTCAGGGGGAATTGCAATCTCTACTGAAAATGCTGATTCCAAGGTAGCTTTCCAAAAAAAGTTCCATTTCCTATACAGCCAGCCCTCCTTATCCACAGATTTTTTATCCAGGGATTCAAGCATCCACGGCTTGGAAATATGTTAAAACTATACAAACATCCATAGGGAAACCTTGATTTTGCCCTTTTATACAAGGGGTACTATTTTATTCTTCCATCATAATGGATGGGACTGGAGCATCCAGGGATTTTGGCATCCAAGGGATCCTGGGACCAAACCCCAGCGGATACCAAGGGCCCACTGTATATATAAAAACTGGTCAGTTGGCTATTGGCAAATGTAGTTTTTAAAAAGGAATGTTTCCAAGCCTCTGTTTACTAAGGAGTCAGACCTATTGCCCCCAGCAGGAATTAACACCAAAGTCAACAATTCCCATAAACCCTCTGCCTGTCTTCCTAAAGCAAACATGACCCGGGTTCCAAAGGTGCGGAGGAGCAGAGGATCAAAATAAAACCTGGCTCCATTGACATCACAGTCCTAGTGCAAATGCACTTGAAAAACACACCCAGTGCACGCTTTACACCTGGCAACCCTCAAGTCCAGCTGGGCCCACTATAGGACTCCCTCCCGTCCCTGGCATGAGGCTGCCGCCTTGAGACCCGGCCTCCCGAGGCTGAGTCAGTTTCCTGCCTTCCACGCCTGTTTGCCACATCTCCACAGAGCATGCAGGCGAAAGCATGGGCGCATTGCGTTGCATTGCCTTTTGCAAAGCGAAGGAGTTAATGGGGCAGGTAGGGACAGGCCTTGCCAAAGGCGGGCCAGCGCATGTGACTGCAGGTAGGGCAGGGAGGAGCGAATTATGACCCAGCTTGTTCCCTTTTTTCCTCTCTTTCTTTTTTTCCTTCCCTCCTTCGCTCACACTCTCTCTCTCCATTGCATTTCTGGCAGGGAACCGGCAAAAACATCCTCCGAGGAATCCAGCTTTGCGGGAGCAGAAATCATTTGAAAAATTCCAGAAGAACCGGACTTAGCCAAGGAATCCTCCCTTGAATCCTCTTCCGAGAAACTTTGGATTTGGAAAACCACAAAAGAGCAAAAGTCTCTGTTCCATCTGCTCCGGTTTTTGCTCCATTCCGGCGTGTTCCGTAATGTATTTATCGCTTTCTTATGGAGATTTCGAAAGGAAAAGGTAGAGGCGAAAGCCGACCGTCGGACGGCTGGCGGAAAAGGATTGCAGAAGGCTGGGGGTTCTGATGTGAATTTGTGCAGGGCTTTGGATACTTCTCTCGGTCGCTTCTCAACTGTGTGCAAAAATTTGGGGAGAGAGAAATTAACCTGCGTAAACCCTTTTTTTCCATCCCAGCTTTGCTTTATTATTATTATTATTATTATTAACACGGAGATGAGGTGACAAATAAAACCGAGAGACTCGTTGCGACATTTTTTAAGAGCTGGCGGATTCTGATTCATATTTATATTTTGCAAGGACCGAAAGCGTCGACAAGGGAACCGTGAAAGGGCTCAAATAGAAACCTTACTAGCTGCTAGTTGTTCGACTCAGGGATACTCTAAATTATTACTTTCAACAACTCTCTCCTTTTTTATTTATTATCGGTGGACACTTTTTCTTTGTGTGTGTTATTATATAGAGATAGAGATAGATATAAAATAATAGTAACTAGAGACAGCCATGGCTTTTTCTCAAGTCCAGTGTTTGGATGACAGTCATGTCAACTGGCGGTCCAGCGAATCCAAACCCGAATTCTTCTACAGCGAAGAGCAGAGGTTGGCGCTGGAGGCCTTGGTGTCCAAAGGCCCGGAGGCCTACTACGAGGTCCTCAAGAAAGAGAACATCCGGGACTTTTTGTCCGAGTTGGAGCTCAAAAAGATCCTGGATAACCTGGAAACGTATGACCCCAGTTTGGAATATATTCGCCACGGGGAGGAACGCCTCGACCCCGATAGCCAAGACAGAGAAGCAGGACTGGTGCCTTCTCTGGAGTATTGGCCGGAGAAGTCCGACCGATCCATCCCGCAACTGGACTTAGGGTGGCCAGAGACCATCGCTTACCGTGGGGTGACCCGAGCCACCGTCTACATGCAGCCCCCCATTGACTACCAACCGCACATCAAGGAGGTTGTCCGGAAGATGATCTTCCAAGCCCAGAAGGTGAGAGATGTGCCCTTTTGTTGGGTGTATTTTGGGGAGGTGGAAGGGATGCCATGGAGACCCACTGGGTGACTAAGTCCAATGATGGCCATGGCTAACCCCCTATGAAGAAACATGCCCATGATAAGGTCTCCATAGGGTCATCGTAAGTTGGAAACGACTTGAATTGAGCTCACACCTTTTACCTAACCAGCCCACGGTCTTCTCCAGAGCTTTGTCTGGAGGAGGATGACGCATAAGGCAAGCCTGGTCTCTTCTGGGATGAGCTCATTGCCTCTTTTCCTTTCTTGCCGAGAGCCAAACTTGGGATCAGATCTCTCCTTTCCAGCATTGATCCAACCAACCTCCTCCCAAAGAGATAATGCAGGGAAGAGCAGATGGAAGGGTGGATGGTGGAAAGGGACATGGAGATGGATGGAAAGTGGATGGTTAGAGAGAGTTTGGTCCACCTCTGGTCTGTTCTATCCTGTTTTTTTGGTGACGGTTGGTCATCATAAGTCACCAAAAGGAAGCAGATGGAGAAGCGGCAAGACTCTCATCCTTGTCTTGTTGCAACGGAAGGAATAGTCTCTATGGGTTTCCTGACAGTCAGGGATGTCTGTTAGGAAGGCTAATAGAGCATTGACATTTGTGCAGTTTTCTCCATAGTATCTGAACATCCCAAACTGCTCTGGGTTGTCCATGTTGGCCATATAAAGTACAGTAACTTCCAAAATCCACAACCCAGTGATACCTTTAATCGGCCAACCAAAATGCACAAAAGACATGATGCAAGCTTTCGAAGATTTGGTAACAGATGTTCGAACATGGCATATGTTGCTGCCTTGGAGGGTGCTGGAGTCTCTTCCTTTGGAGGTTTTTAAAAAGTGGCTGGATGGCCATCTGTCAGGGATGCTTTGACTGTGTATTCCTGCATGGCAGGGGGTTAGGTTGGATGGCCTTGGGGGGTCCCCTCCAACTCTTGGATTTTATGATTTTATGATTCTATGATTTCTGCATTTTTGTCCAACCCTGCTCTCAAAATTTTCTGCGTGGAAAATATGTTCCCACCCCACTCTGGAGAAACCAGGGTTCGAATCCCAGCTCAGCCATGTAAACCCACTGGGTGACCTTGGGCAATAAGTCACACTCTCTCAGCTTCAGAGGAGGGCAATGGCAAACCGCCCTGAAGAAACATGCCGTGAAAACCCTATGATAGGGTCTCCTTAGGGTCGCCATAAGTTGGAAATGACTTGAAGGCACACAACAACAACAACAACAAAATGGACTCTCTTTCAATGGAGGTCTTTAAGCAGAGAGTGGTAGCCACTTGCCAGTCCTCAGGGATGCTTTAGCTATGGATTTCTACCTCACCAAGAGGTTAGACTGGAAGACCCTTGGGGTCCCCTTCCAATTCCTTAGATGACCCTTGGAGTCCATTCCATTCCTTTGGATGACCCTTGGGGCCCCTTCCAATTTCTTAGATGACCTTTGGGCTCCATTCCATTCCTCTGGATGACCCTTGGGGCCCCTTCCAATTCCTTAGATGACCCTTGGGGTCCATTCCATTCCTCTGGATGACCCTTGGGGTCCCTTCCAATTCCTTAGATGACCCTTGGGGTCCATTCCATTCCTCTGGATGACCCTTGGGGTCCCTTCCAATTC